>NW_027186352.1:25913040-26005259 GCF_028583685.1 Petaurus breviceps papuanus
TCTCTCTCTCTCTGTCTCTCTCTCTCTGTTTCTCCAACTATCTTATCCCAGGTGAAGAAAATGTCCACTTCCACTCCTAAGAGCTCCCCCTCCCTGAAGCTCTTTAAGCCAAAGTTGGTTTACCATGTATTGGGAATGTGGCAGGTAAGTGGGCAGACAGCATTTATTATGAGCCTGCTATAGAGGGAATCCTTGGCCACATGTGGGTTGGACTGGATGCCCTCTGAGCTCTCTTATGACTCTGAGATTCTGGCTAATGACAGCTCAAGTTTCCTCATCTGAAAAATGGAAATCATAACTCTGCAGGACCTGCTTCCAAGGGCTGTTGTGAGGAGATGCTCTGTAAGCCTTCAACTCCCGATGTAAATGGGAATTATGATGATGATGATATTGTGAGATCATAGAGTCAGAGCTAGAAGGGGCCTTAGAGGCTGGGTTCAGCTCATCTTAGAGATGAGGAAATGGAGGCTCAGCAAGGCTCTTGGCCAGGATTATACAACCAGTCACTTTCTGATTTGAACCCAAGCCTTCCTGCCTCCCAGGCTAGCCCTCTACCCACCACACCATGCCACGCTGCCTCCCAGGCTAGCCCTCTCTCCATTGCACCATGCCACATTTCCTCTGAATTAAAGAATGCAAATAGCCCATAAGAAAGTGAAATTGCTATTTATGACAGAACAGGGAAAGCATCCGAACTGGAGTCAGGAATGACCTGGGTGCAAATGCCAATGGCAACATTTATTAGGTGCACAACTTTGGACAAGTTGCATCTCTCTGTGAACCTCAGTTTCCTCATCTGTCAAATGGGGCAAATAAAGAGCACCTGTAGCAGCAATCTACATGTTAATTGTAGGGAAAAAGCTTTTTGTTTTGTTTTGTTCTGGTCATAAGTCAGAAGGGTCCTAGTCAGAATGGCCAGCGCTGACTCCATTAGCATGTGGTTACTCTGCGACCCTGGGCCTGTTTCCTCAGCTGTAAATGAGAGAACTGGCCTGGCTGGTGTCTGAGGCTTCTTCGGGCCCTAGTTCTGCTGGCACCTCTCAGTCCAGGTGCACCAGGGGCTTGAGCACAAGGTCAAAAGGTGGCGAGGAGTCCGTAGAGCAAGAAGAAAAAAGGCTTGTTCCTTGGATCATAGCAGACACTTACAGAAGCTGTGTGCTTACAGGCCTCCCCCAGGGCAGTCAAAGCAGCAGCTTACGTGGGAATGAGAGGTCCATGAGGGCCAAAGAGCAAGATGAACACCCCTTCTCTGGCCCATGTGGCTTCCATAGAGTTATTAGAAGCAGCCTTCAGTGCATTCAGTCAATATACTCATGCCAGGGCTTCACCACCAAGGCCCACACCTTGAATGACTAATGCCCCCAAGCCCTCAGGGCCCAAGGCCTAGGTAGAACATTTTTTGTTGTTCAGTCATGTCCAATTCTTTGTGACCCCATTTTGGATTTTCTTAGCAAAGATACTGGAGTTATTTTCCGTTTCCTTCTCTAGCTCATTTTACGGATGAGGAAACTGAGGCAAACAGGGTAAAGTGACTTGTCCAGGATCACACAGTTAGTAAATGTCTGTGGTCAAACTTGAATTCCACTTCCTGACTTCAGGTCTGGTGCTCCACCACAAGGGCTGCCTAAGACAGATGTCATTCTACTCATTTCTGTCTTTGGTGTGTCCCATGGGAAGCAGGAGGATTTATTTAAAGAAAAAAAAAATCTTCAGAAGTATAGGCTTGCTTGGCCCCAGAAATGGGCCTAAGACTCTTTTACCACAGGTTATGAGTCCAAAAGGGATGTGAGAGTACATCTAGTCCAGGGGTGGGGAGCTGTAAGGGCCACATGTGAGGACCTAGAGGTCCTCAGCCCGCTCTCATCTAACCCAGAGAAGCCCAGAGATGGAGATGCCAAGCCAGAACTAGGGCACTTAGCACCCTGGGCAAGCATCACAAAGCAAAACCTTCAGTTGCAGGTTAGGGTGGCAGGAGGAGAGACATCTTCTCTGCCTGTCCTCCATGCCCAAAAGGCTCTCCTCTGACCCCTGAACTCCCTGGCCTTCTTGAAGTCCCCTCTAAGACCCACCTTCTGTGGGAAGCCTGTCCCAAGCCCTCTTGCCTTCCCTCTGTTAGTTATTTCTCATTTATCCTGGACATAGCCTGTTCATACACATTTGCTTGCTGTTTCCTCTGTGAGACTATAAGCTCCTCAAGGGCAGGGACTGTCTTTTGCTTCTTGTATCCCCAGGGCTTAGCCTGGTACTTGAGGGGTGGTAGGCACTTAATAAATGCTTACTGACTGATTTAAGTGCTTTAAGGTAAGCCCTATAGAAATGTCGACATGGCCATTAAATTTATTTATTTAGAAAACAATGTCGCAAAGAGGAAAGAGCACCAGACTTAAGGCAGGGGGAGACCTGACTCTGATACTCACTAGCTGTGTGATCCTGGACAAGTCACTTAACCTCTCCCAGTCTCAGTTTCCTCATCTGTCAAGCTGGGGATCATCATCCCCCTAGTGCTAAAGGGACAGGTAATAGTACATATAAAGTGCTTTGCACTGTTGCATAGTGGTCAGAGAGCTGGCCTCGGAGCCCAGAGCTCGGAGCCTGGGTTCAAATCCCGTCTCTGCCACATAAGGCTGTGAGGCCATAGGCATGTGAAGACCTCCTAGGGCCCCAAACAACTCTCTGGGGCGGTAGTTTGCCAAGCAGACACTGATGTGCACTGGTGAGAGGACTTGTTCCTCCCTGAGAGCTCCTTCCCACTAACAATGAAGTCACTGGGCTGGACTTTTCTGTCAAGGGCTCGAAACCTGCCAGCTGTGAGTATTGTCATTTAAAGCGATGAGGGATGCTTCATCAGGGCGTGGAGATGACCCTGGGTTCTCCAAGCCGTGCCAAGAGAGAGCAAGCTCTGGCAGGTCCTCCTGAACCCGCCAGCGCTTCTGGGGGCGGCTCTTGTCCACAGACTCAGGGAGCTCGATCTCCAGATAGCTCAATGTCAGGAGGTGAGTTTTTAAAGCCATAGCGACTCCTGAAGCACATCTACCCAGATGTGCAGGGGATGTGATCTTCACCAGCTAAGGGACAGCTGGTCCCTAAAAACACTGATGAAATCAGGCCAGCATTTCTATGATGCTTTAAGGTTGGTGGCGAAATGCTTACAAGTATTATCTCATTTGATTCTCACAAAAACCCTGGGATGGAGATACTATTGTCATCACTCCCATTCTACAGATGAGGAAACTGAGGCAAACAAAGGTGAAGGCTACCCAGCTAGTGTGTGGGACAAGATTCAAACTCAGGTCTTCCTGATTCCGGGTCCACGGCTCCACAGGCTTCCAGGCCACATGCAGCCTTCTAACTTTTTGACTGAATGCGGCCTTTTGACTGAGAACAAATTTGTTCTGTGAAGTTTGGATTCAGGTAGAGGGTCACACTTGAGGACCTAGATGACCATATGTAGCCTTGAGGCCACAGGTTCCCCACCCCTGGAAGGGGATGCGATTTTCAGGCTTAAGCTAAACTTCTAGTTACTATCTATTAATGGGGGAAAGGAGGACCCAAGCCAGATATTCAAGGCTTGACTCCTTTCCCACCAAATGCCTCTTCCACAATGATCCCACGTAGTAAACAGCAAAGAAACCCATTTATCCAAATCAATAACCAAACAGAACTCAGAGGAGGTATAAATAGGAGACTAAGACCCAGACAATCCAGAGTAAGGCATCTCTCCCACTGGGGGACAGCTGACTCAGCTCAGCAAAGAGAGACCTAGATCTTGCCCTCGCATTTCTGGTGCAGCCAGCTGGGAGGAGAGGCTCGAAGGCGCCGGATCATCTTGTACTGGCTTCTTCCTAGAGGCTGATTTTCCTCTAGACATCCTGAAGTGGGGTTGGCATCATCCATTTTTCTCTTCAAGCTGGAATCCAGAAGCGCCCAAAGTCACTGCAGAATCCAAAGAGCCTGAAGGGACATTCTCCTCTCTCCCACACTCAATAACTCTGCTCCTCACACAGACATGAGGCCTTGATTGCCACCAAAGAGAAGAGAGTTCCATACCAATGGACCTTGGGACTCAGGTTACACTTACAGTCTATGAGACCCTGGCAAATAGCTTTACCTCTCTGTGCCTCATTTTCCTCATCTGTAAAATGAGCTGGTTGGACTAGATGGCCTCTGGCATCCTTTCCAGGAAGAAGGAAGGAAACAAGTCTTTATGGAGTGCCTACTGTGTGCCAGGACCTGTCCTAAGCACTTTACCAAGCAATTACTGTGCCCCTACTATGTGCTAGGCCCTTTGTTAAGGACTTAAAAAATATTATCTCATTTGATCTTCACAACAACTCTGGTAAGTAGGTGCTGTTATTATCTCTATTTTTCAGATGAGGAAACTGAGGCAGACTGAGGTCAAATGACCTGTCCAGGGTCACACAGCTACTAAATGTCTACCATATTTGAATCCAGGTCTTCCTGACTACAGTGCTCTCTCCCCTGCACCGCTGAGCTGTTTCCTGGTTCCGGAATTATGATCCTATGATCTTTTGAAATAAAAAAAAAGAGATCCCCCTCTCTTCCTCCATCCTTCCCCTAATTCAAACATATGTCCAGACTTTTCAAATAGCAAAAGATGATATTAATTAATATGTTATATGATAATCATCATAACTGACGTTTTTATGAAGGGTTCTAAAGCTCTTAATATAGTTCTAAGCTACTGTAGACTTGAGATGTTCCTAATTGTGCTTTAAAAGTCACAAAAAGCTTTGTTTACCGTCTCTCCTTTGATGCTCAGGACAGCCCTGAGAGGCTGGTGCCAGAGGATGCCTATGGGGGCTGAGGCTCGGAAAGGGAGGTGATCAGCCCATGCTCATACTTCCCAGTCAGTGTCAGAGACCAGAGGTGAGACCAGGTCTTCCTGCCTCCAAATTCGTCACTTCCAGTTTATCTGGATCCATGGAAGGGCCCATGAAGGGAATAAAGAGTGAGAAGACTGGAAAGGGAAGCTGCCTATCTCAGCCCTGCACATATGCACAAGCAGCCAATGTAGTTTTTAAAAAACTTATAATATTTATGCTCTTTATATTGTTTGTTTGTTTGTTCGTTTTGGGCTAGACTTGTGATTTCAATTGGTGCAAGAACAACCCATGATATTCTCCTACTTCCTATGCAAGTAGTCAGAAATTAGGTGGCACAGTGCATAGGGAGGAACAGGCCTGGAATCAGGGAGACCTGAGTTCAAGTCTGGACTCAGACACTTACTACTTGTGTGACCCTGGGTAAGTCACTTAATCCTGTTTGCCTCAGCTTCCTCAACTGTAAAATGGGGATAATAATAGCACCCACCTCCCAGGATTATTGTGAGGATCAAATGAGATATTTTTAAAGTCCTTAACAAAGGGCCTGGCACATAGTAGGGGCACAATGATTGCTTGTTCCCTTGCTTGGCAATTTAGCAGTCTTAGATGCCTGGGAGCACTGAAGGATTACAAGCTTACCCAACATCACCCAGTCTGAACTGGAGAGCATGCCGAAATCTCTTCTTATCTGAAGGGGCGTTTGCAAGGAACTTGTCTGGAAGCTCCACAACACAGGGACTGCCAGAGAGCTCTCTGTATACAGGTGGTTGTCGTTCAGTTCAACTTTTTGTGACCCCACTTGGGGTTTTCTTGGCAAAGGTGCTGAGTGGTTTGCCATTTCCTTCTCCAGCTCATTTTACAGATGAGGAAACTGAGGCCAACAGGGTGAAGTGATTTGCCCAGGGTCATAGAGTGTCTCAGGCTGGATTTGAACCCAGGTCTTCCTGGGTTCTAAGCCCAGCACTCTCTCCACTGTATGACCTAGCTCTTGCTGAATGGATGAACTCCCTGCTTTCTCTCACCGACTGTGATCCATCAAAACTTCTCCTTTCTACATTTCCAATATCTCTTCTGTCCATCCCCTTCTCTCTTCTCACACAAGTCTGTTGCTTCTCTCCTGGGGCAATAAACTTCTGTTTAGTCCCCTCACCTTAAGTCTCTTTCCACTCCCATTCATCTTCCACTTGTTTGCCAAAGTGATTTTCCAAAAGCATGGCTCTGAAATCATCTTCTTTCCTTTGTATCCCCAATGCAAAAAACAGTCCCTGCCCTCAAGGAGCTTACACTCCGAGGGGAAGACAATGGGAAAATACCTGTTCACATACAAGTTTCATCCAGGGGAGATGGAAGGTTATCTCGGAGGCAAGGCAGTGGGGTGGTGGAGTGTTGGGAAAGCCTTCTACAGAAGGTGATTTTTTAGTTGAGTCTTCAAGGAAGAGAGGAGACAGAGGTTGAGTAGGAAGACCATTCCAAGCACTGCAAAGGCATGGAGTCCAGAGCTGGAGTGTTGTGTGTTGGGAACAACAAGAGGGTCAGTTTGTCTGGATCCATGGAAGGGCCCATGAAGGGAATAAAGAGTGAGAAGACTGGAAAGGGAAGTAGGGACCAAGTTGTAAAGGACTTTAAATGACAAATAATATCAAATAAATATTTGATCCTGAAAGTAATAGGGAACCACTGGGGTTTATTGAGTAGAAGGATGACACTTTCAGAACTATGGTCATCAATTAAATGGGAAAATCGTACCCCATGCCTATCTTACAGGGGTGTTGTGAAGATCAAAATGAGATGATATATACAAAACACTTTGGAAAGTTTAAAAATTATGCAAAATTTTAGTGGTTATCATTGTTCTATTTCTCTTGGCTGATCAGAACATTCACAGACAGAGAGTGTAAAAGACCCATTTTTTAATACTAACATTCCACCAGTGTAATTTGATGGTTTCAAGAGAGGGAACATTGCAGCCTCTAGAGAAATGGAAAGGAATAGCGCACTAAGGGCAATGGAAACACTCATGGAGAATATGAATATGAGTAGGCTACAACACATAACAACTAGGGAATTAATAATTGCAGCAAAGGATTGAATAATCAAGTAATCACCTATTAAGCATCTGCTATGTGGGAGGCACAGTACTAGGTGCTGGGAATAAGCAGACAATTTTTTTTTTTTAATTCCTACCCTCAACAATGTTATTCTCTATTGATATGATCTAAGAAATGCAAAATTGAAAAACATCAGCTAGTCATGTGGTCAAAGTGAGGGACGAGAATAACTAGTGGATGGCTATCCACTCCATTGGAATCTTCTTGTTGTCCAAAGAAAGTGAAGATGAACTTCATGATGCTGTGTGGGCACCCGTAGGCAAATTTATGGAAAGACATGGGTAAGCTGACCCAAGAGAAGCAAGTGTAGATGGGTGGAGAAGGGGAACACACATTTTTGGGAAGTAATGTCCAGATAGACAGAATCACCGATCTCCTTGAGAATTTGAGTATGAAACGATGTATGGCCCATCTTTCATCTTGGCAATGAAACAACTCAAGATGGAACTCTTTGGACCATGCTATGGAGTATCCATTTGGTAAAGTAGTGTTGCAGAAAGTGCAGTATATTTGGAGTCAAAGAATCTGAGTTTGAGCCCTGACTCTGTTACTCATTTCCTATGTACAAGTTGGTTGTCTAAACATGTATATGTGCCTATGGATATATATGTATGCGTGTATATTGGGTGGCCTGGATATTTTATGAGGTCTGACCTGACTCAGGAAAGAAGGAGAAGGAAAACATCACTGTACTGTTAGCAGACTAGCTGGGAGGGGCAAACACAATCCAAGACTACTGAAACTAGGTAATCTCTCCTATGTCTAAGACTAGAATCACACTAGAATTATAACTGCCTGACATTCATCAAATTTCTCTACTCTAGGAGCATGGGGTGGGGGAACTTTGGGAGTTTGTTTGTTCGTATCATTTTGTTTTGTTTTGTTAGGCTTTGAGAAGGGAAACCACTTCCTTGATTGCTCTTAAGGAAGAAGAGAGTAAGCTTTGGCTTATATCAGCATCTTCCCACCAAACTCTAGTTATACAAAAGATAATCACAAATAATGAACAGTAAATAAAGTCATTTACCCAGACCAAAAATAGCAAACAGAAATGACAAGAGTCCTATAGCTGAGAATATACCAAAGAATACACAAGGGTAAATACGTTCTTCCCCAGTAGCATATTGGACACCTTCTGACCTGAGGGGCTCATCTTCAATATCATCTCTTTTATGATTTTAATACTGTCCATAGGGTTTTCTTGGCAAAGATACTAGAAAGATTTGCCATTTCCTTCTCCAAAGGATCATCTTTTGTCAAAACTCTCCACTATAACTTGTCCATTTTGGGTAGCTCATAGTTTCATTGAGTTACACAAGCTCCTCTTCCATGATAAGGCAATGATTCAGAAGGGCAACACCAAAGAATGTTCAAATTACCAAACAATTGCCCTCACATCACAGATGCTTAAGATTCTGCAAGTTAAGCCTCAGCAATATATAAACTGAGAATTACCAGAAAAGAAGACTGGTTTTCAAAGAGGCAGAGGAACTAGAGACCAAATTGCCAACATTGGCTGAATTATGGAGAAAGCAAAGGAGTTACAGAAGAACATCTGCTTCTACTCCATTGACTACAGTAATCCCTTTGACTGTGTGGATCACAACAAAATGTGGCAAATCCTTAAAGAGATAGAGTACTAGATCATCTTCCTTTTCTCCTAAGGGACCTGTATGCAAGCCAAGAAGCAGCTGTTAGAACCAAACATGAAGCAACTGATTTGTTTAAGATTAGAAAAGAAGTACCATGAGACTGTATGTTGTCACCTTGTTTATTTAACTTATATTCAGAGTACACCATGTGAAATGCCTGACTGGATAAATAAAAAGTTGGGACTAAGGTTGCTGGGAGAAATACCAGCAGTGTCAGGTACGCGGACGATTCCACTCTGATGTCAGAAAGTGAAGAATTAAGAAGCCTCTTGATGAGGGTGAAAGAGGAGAGTGCTAAAGCTGACTTGAAGCTTCACCTAAAAAAAGATTATAACTAGTCCCATCACCTCCTGGCAAACTGAGGAAGAAGAAATAGAAGTAATGTCAGGTTTTATATTCTTGGGCTCAAAGATCACTGCAGGTGGTGACTTCAGCCACAAAACTGAAAGGTGTTTGCTCCTTGAAAGGAAAGCTATGGCAAATTTGGGCAGTATTCTAAAAGTAGAGATATCACCTTGTCAACAAAGGTCTGTGTAGTCAAAATTATGGGGTTTTTTCCAGTAGCAATGTATGACTGTGAAAGGTGAGTTATGAGGAAAGCTGAATGCCACAGAATTGACAGAGTTGAACTGAAGCTAAAGCTGAAGTTTAAATACTTTGGCCACATAATGAGAAGATGGAAATCATTGGAAGATACATTGATGTTGGGAAATATTGAAGGCAAAAAGAAAAGAGGACACAGAGGATGAGATGGCTAGATAGGGTCATGGAAATAACAAACATTATTCTGGACAGACTTCAAGAGACAGTGGAGGATAAAAGGTCTGGTGTGCTGTGGTCCTTGGGGTCCTGAATCATTGGACACAACTGAATGGCTGAACAACAACAAAAGTAAGCCCTTCAGCTGAGAGCAAGATCAGATCTCAGTTAAACCAGGAAAGAGTGAACTCTCTCATCCAGGGGAGGCCCAGGGGAGACTCTATGAAGTCTCTAGAATTGCAGACCTTGGAAGCCAAGGAATGTGATGACTATAGCTTCCCATAGAAATCTGAAACTCTGAGGGCTTCAGTCCCCCTTTTGAAAGTCTTCCTCTCTCTCAACAATCTCCCTTGATTTTCCCTCAGTGTGTCTACAACCAACCAAAAAAAAATCCCTTACAGCAATTAAATAGTGTCACATTCTGCATTCTCTCAGCCAATCGGTGTCACTTTCCTTTCTGGGTATGTAGTATGCAGCACAGAGCTGATTTTCAGGGTTTCTCTCAAGTGGGTATAACACCTGTGTGATCTTAAGCAATTCACCTCCCTTCTGTGGACCTCTGTTTCCTCCTCTGTAAAATCAGGGGGGATGGATTAGATGACCTCTTAGGGCCTAGAAATGTCTTATGATCCTAAGTATCAGAAATAGGATTCTAATTCCTATTTTTCTGATTCCGAACCCAGCATTGGATCCATTTTTACCATGCTGCCTCCTTATAAGTCTAGTCAATGCTCATTACATTAATAGACTAGTAATAATTTAAGTCTGCTAGAGAAACACAGGTTTAGACTTATTTTAAAGCCAATTACTGAACTGATTGATTATGGTGAAATCAAAGACATAATTGTTTCTCTCGGGTTAACTCTTCGAACAGGGACAGGGGTCATTTCCTTTTAATCAGTCTGGGAGCAGTATGGTCAGAATGATGAGTCCATTATTTCTTGACATATACCAGAACTAACATTAGGCTAACTTGATTAGCCCCACCAGCCCCTAGGGTGTTTCCAGCTATCAAAACACCACCAAGTATTAAATTTGTTAAACCAACAAGTCAACCAATTTTTCTGTCTCAGGAGAACCTAGCACTCCACAAAAGCACAAGTCTACTCTTTTCCTCCTCATTTTTTGTAAAGAGTTATCACCCAGAATTGAGCAGATGCAGGAAAGCAAGATTAATATCATTTGAGATCTTAAATTATCAAATGTACTAATATTTATAAAGTACTTAGTAGAGTGCCCATTTAGCACATAGTAGGAGCTAAATAAATTTTGTTCCCTTTCCTTTCATTTGGGAAAACACCCACCATTTCCAGTAATCCCAAGGTACTCCCTGACACAGAAGCCTGTGCTTGTAACAGCAATATTCTGCCAGTGATGGTGTGAACCATGGCACAGAAAAATCCCAGTTGCAGGGGACCCAGAGGACAAGGGAAAGACTCATCAATCAAGCAATCAACAAACATTTACTAACCACCTGTTGTGTCCCAGGTGTTGTGCTGGGTGCTGGGGGCTCAAAAACAAAACCTGCTTACAAAGAACTTGCATTCTATTTAGGAGACACAGTGGGGGTAAGCTTAAAGTCTATTGCTGATGACAAAAACACCAGAGAATCTATCATTGATGGGATCATTGATATAGAGTTGGAGATCGTCTATGTCAATCCTCTGTTTTATAGATGAGGAAATTAAGGTCTAGAGACATTAAATGATTTGTTCTGGGTCACACAAGTAGCAAACACAGGAGGGTAGCTGGGAACCGTTCTCTGATTACAGAGAAAGGGAACTTTCCACTGTACCACAGCAGATCTGTGTCTGGAGAGCCTTCCTTGCCTTCCACCGTTGGTCAGGTCAGGTCATGTTCTCCAGTCATGTTCACTCATGCAAGGGTCCAAGCTGCTGCTGGGCTGCTCCCCTGAGGACGGAGTACTGCCTCATTGCACCTACTTTCTGAATTTTGCCCACACTTATGTTTGATGGAGGTGGTTACCACTTTTCCCAAATGAAAAGTCAGTTTCGAGGGCAGCTTTCTCCATTAACAAACAGAAAGCTGCCCCCCCCCCCCCCCCCAGACTCAGCCTCCAAACTCACTGGGGAACCCAGCTTTCCCTCCTGAGGGCTCTACTCTAAAAAGCAGGAAGCTGCCCCTCCATCTATGAGTTACTCCTTTCCGGGCTTCAGTCAAGTGAGAGAGAGGGAGAAGACTCTTTCCCAGCCCACCTGTTCAGACTCTCAGAAAGTGTTGACTCTGAGCCTGAACCTGGAGCCAGGCTGTCCTCAGCCCCAACCCCAGCTCAGACACTTACTGACTGTGTGGCTTGGCAAGTCCCCTGCTAGGGAGGTAGGCAATGCATTGCAATGGAAGAACACTGGCTTCAGAGTCAAAGGACCTGGGTTCAGATCCTGACTCTATCTCTTTCTACCTTGGGCAAGTAGCTTTACTTCTTAGGGTCTCAGTCTCTTCACCTGGCTTAGATGGCCTCCGGGATCCCTTCTTGCTCTGAATCAGTGACCGTCTGAAGCAATGTTAACCTCAGCTTCCTGATCTGTAATATGGGATAACAGTAGCAGAGTGGAACAGAGGAAAGAGGGTTAGATCAGAGAATGTGGGTTCAAATCCTGATTCTGTCACTTATTACTCGTGTAACTCTGGGCAAGCCCCTTCCCAACTCTGGTCCTTGGCTTCCTCATCTATGAAGTGACAGGGTTGGACCAGATACCCCTGGGGGTTCCTTCTGACTCCAACTCTGTGCTCCTATGAGACTACACCAAGGAATCATTTGGAGGCTTATAATGCAGAGAGAGTGCTCTGACAACCTGAGGATGACTTGGGAGTGGCGGTCCAGTGATGGTGAGTGTGAGAATGTCACCTTCAGTGTCCTTTGCCAGATCTGTGGAGATCATGCGTGATGGGTGCCCCCAAGGCTGTATCTTGGGCACTTTTTCTTCTCCCTCTATGCTGTTGTACTTGGTTATCTCAGCAGCTTCCAGGGATTCCCTTATCATCTCTATAACGATGATTCCCAACTCTAACTTCTCTCCCAAACTTCATAATCCCGCATCTCAGACTGAATATCCCCAGACATCTTTAGCTCAATGTGCCCAGAACAGAGCTCACTGTCTTTCTCCCCATACCTTCCTCTCTTCCAAGCTTCCCTGTTACTCTGGAGGGTACCACCATCCTTCCAGTCACTCAGTCTCCCAACCTCGTGTCATTCTTGATTCCTCATTCTCTCTCTCAGCTCCTATATCCAACCTCTTGCCAAGTCCTGTTGCTTTTACCTACATCATATCTTTTGTATCTGTCCCCTTATCTTCTCTGACTTTACCACAATCCTGGGGAAGGCCTCAGTCCACTCATCAACTCAGTCCATAGTCAGTCAATTAAGCACCTACTATGTGGCAGGTGTTGGTTGTGATAAGCCCACCTCATACTTGGACTGTTGAAGTAGCTGCTGGTAAATCTCCATGACTCAAAGTTCTCCCCACTCCAGGTCATTCTCCAATCAACTATCAAAGTGATCTTCCTGAAGCACAATCCCACAGTGTTACACACACCAACTCAATCAACTCCAGTGACTCTGCAACAACCCTTTTTTGGCATTCAAAGCCCTTCATTAACACCGGCCCATAGTATGTGATTAATAAATGTTTGTTGAATTGAATTTATCTGTCTCCCTCCCACCTTTCTAGTTGTCTTACACCTCACACCCTCCACTACTCTGTGACCCAATGACGGGCTTCCCTGTTGTTCCATAAACAAGATGTCACACCTCTCGGCCCTGGGCATTTTCCTTGGCTGACCCCTGTGCCTGAATGTTCCCTTTCCTTATCTCTGCCACTGGCTTCCTTCAAGTCCCTAAAACCAACATTCTTCAAGAAGCCTTTTCCAACCTTCCCCACCTTACTTCTAGGCTCCTCCCTCTGTTGATTACCTCCAATTAATCCTATATATATCTTGTGTGTTGTTTATCCATTTTCAAAGAGGACCAATGACGTGGGTGATGCCTTGAGTTGGGCATGAACTGGATTTAAGTGAGGCCATCAGCTTCATTCTGTGTTCTAGAATCATTGAAGTCCAGGGGCAGGACAAAAGTCAGGATGGCCAGCAATGGCCCCAGCCAACTTTATGGCCATTGGAACAAATTGTTCTCACCCACCCATTCTGCTGGGGGAAGACTTCGAATGCCCGGGGTAGACATTCCCCTCACTCAGGGATGAATTTGTGACCTGTTAGTTCCCTTCCACCTGGTTCAGCCCCTCTGCCAAGACAGTGTCACCAGGAGGTGGCTGCTGCCCATGCTTCGGCTTCTTGGAGCCACGGGTGAGAATGGGGTAAATCAGGTAGATGCCCAGGTAGAGGAGGAGCCCTGGGAAGGGCTGGGCAGCCTCCCTGAGTGCCTCATATACCCCATCTTGTTTGTCCATAGCTGTCTGCATGTTATCTCCCCGTGGACTGTGAGCTCTTCAAAGCAGACTGTCCCCAGAGATTAGCAGTGCCTGGCACATAATTGTTTGTCCTTTGTTCTGGAAGAGGACATCAGGAAGATGGGGCCATGACTTGTAAGTGAATTGGGTTTAAGTGAGGAAGGGCTGTGAAAAGTCACCAGCCTCACTCTCTCCTCCAGAGCATCTGGGTCCAGTGGCTGGATATAGATCAGGAAGACCTGAGATGGCTCTGAATGAAGCGGGAGACCTTTTTTAGCTAAGGATTTCCCAGGTCTCAGTTTGTCTGAGGCAACGCCCATTCAGGGATTAGTGCTAGGTAAGAAATGAGCCAAAGAATGACCTCTTTTACCCTGGCATATAGTAAGTGCTTAATAAATGCCTTTTGACTTATTGACTCTCCATTTGCCCCTGCTGCCTCCTGAAATAAAGAAGTTGGATGAGGTGACCTCAAAGGTCCCTTCCAGCTCAAAGCTTACAAATGACTTGCTCTGGGGTGCCCAGGTTGCTAGCAGCAAAGCTGAGATTTGAACTCAGGTCTCCCAGCTCCCAATCCTGTATCCATATAGCTGCTCCACCCTGCCTGTCTTGGTAAGAAGTAATTCAGAATTTTCTGAGACCCCAGATAGGGTTAAAATAAAATGTCCTGCAGACCCTTCCCACCCAAAATGGCCTAAAAAATGTGGGGGGAGGGGGCGGAATCAAAGCTACTTGTTTAAGACCAAGCAGAAAGTCCATTGGACAGCACCGGCTGCCTTGTTCCCTGCCCACGAGGTCCAGAGGTGGAGAACCTGCTAGACTGTAGGGTGAGTGGCTCACAGAGGAAGAAATTCTCTGAGACCTTGTCTGCATATGCACAAAACAAATGCTTCTGCTTTCCCTTCTGTTCTCTTCTGGGCACTGAAAACAAATACCGTGTGTGTATGTGTGTGTGTGTGTGTGTGTGTGTGTGTGTGTGTGTGTGAAAGAGAGTGTGAGCATGTATGTGAGTGTGTATGAGAGAGAGTGTGTGAGTGTGGGTATGTGTATGTGAGAGAGTGAGTGTGTGAGCGTGTGTGTATGTGTGAGTGTGTGAGAGTGTGTATCAGTGTGTGTGTGTGTGTGTGAGAATGGGAACTGAGGACCCAGTCAACAAGAGCTCATCCCACTGAGTTCAGGTTTGTAATGAGCCACTTTCCAAAGGGGGGGTAGAGGAGAGGAGGAGAGGGAAGGTTCTTCTGGAGAGGGGTCCCCTCTGATGGCTGGAAAATGCCTAGTCCTTGGTTCAGTCCAGCACACTCAACACCAGCCTCATGGAGCAGAAAGAGTGAGGAGACAGGTTCACAGAGGCCTGGGTCATTCACTGCCTTTGTGACCTGGGACAAGTCACTAAACCCCTCTAGGGGGACATCTGTAAGATAAGGGAATTGAAGTAAATGATCTTCCAGTTCTAAGCCCTGCAGAATCCTTGGGCTGCCTCTGGATAACGTTCTGCAGAAGCGTAAGACCAGCGATTTAATAGTATTTTATTTTTTCCAATTATATGTAAAGACAATTTTTAACATTCATTTTTTGTGGGCCATTGATGTAAAGCTAAAAGGACTCGTCCAACTCCCTCATTTGGCAGATGAGGAAAACAAGGCCCAGAGTTGAACTGACTTACCCAAGGTCACACAGATAAATGTCCAAGTTGGGATTCAAACCTAGTTTTCAAAGCCCAGGTTCAGTATCACTTCCACTATTCCAGGGAATGAAGTTTTCTTGGAACATGGAATGAATTGGTAGACATCTCTCTTTCCTCCTTTCTCCTCCTATCCTGTTCCCCAATAAATATAAAAAGGTAGAGCTGGGAAGCAAGGGTTTGCTGGTAAATGGTTAACAACCAGCTCTCAAAAAAAAGTACACATTCTACACTTTAACATTTAACCTGCATTATTAAAATTTTCTCCATTGTTTTCTTATGTCTAGATAATCAGGAATAAATCAAGCCCTGACTCATGATTTCCAAGGTATCAATGCTCACCCCATTAAAATGAAATTTAACAATCAGCTCTTATAAGTGGTTACAAGCTAGTTCAAACATATCATTGGCTGGAAGAGTTTCATTGAGACGGATGACCAAAGCCACACAAACTTGGAACCCTTTCTCCAGATCCAGAACCCTTTCTACTTTCACCGGGATTAATTCTAATAATCCTAGGCGACAGTCATTCCTAGAATGAAATTCTGCCCAAAGTAGTTTTGCCACAGGCATGTACTAACATGTCCAGTTCTCCCAGTCCCTTGCTCAGGACTGATGCCCAGCACACACCTAGGGACACACACAGATAATCAAGAACAAAGGGGGGGGGGCGCAGAGGTGGTGGTGTATACAATAGTCCCTGCCCCTTGTAAGATTGAACGTGTTGGATCAACTGAGTTCAGGAGCTCTGACTTTCAGTGAGCTAAGGCCAGTCAGGTGTCTTCATTAAGTCTGGAACCAATATGGTGAGCCTCTGGGGGATGGGGGCTCCCAGGCTGCCTTAGCAGAGGCAAACTGGTCCAGGTCTGAAACAGAGCAGGTCAAAGCTTCTGTGTCAGTCAGTAGGGGCAGAGGGAAGGATCAGCCCATGAGAAGCCACTGTGCTTCCATCCTGGGTGACACAGAGAGATTCGCTCTCAAAAACAACATAGGGGACAAAAACCATTTAAATCAACCCCTTCTAAAAAAACTGATTCAGACAAATGATTTCATCAGGGTCCTTCCACTACTTCAAATCAGCCCTTTGTTGCCTGGGGACCCTGAGAAATTGTCCAGGGTCACATAACTAATATGCTCCATGGACCTGACCGGAGCCCCCTTGCAGTCTTCCTGACTCTAAGGCCTGGCCTCTAGCCACTAAATACTGCCTCTCATTCAAGCCATCCACCAAGTTAATGATAGATATCGAGGGACTAAATCTGGGGTTCCATTGATAAAGAAAAGTCCTAGATGAAAACATCCCCTTTACAAATGTGGGTTGGTGACTTCCCTGCAAATTATGCTCTTGGAGTCTCCCAGGGCACCAAAGGGGTAAGCGACTTGTCCAGAATTTCGAGGTTTACAAGCATTCTGACAACCCAGTAGATAGGTAGTTCATGTAGAATTATCCCCATTTTACAGATGAAGAAGCAGAGTTTGAGAGAATCTGTAGAAGGAGCTGTCCAAAGTCAGTAGCAGGACTCAAACTCAGGCCTTCTGACTTCAAGCTCACCATTCTTCCTATTAAACCACATTACAGCCTTTCCACTGCTCCATTTAATTACTTCAATCCTGAAGAGAGTGGACCCACCTGAGGCTGTCAGCCATTAATCCTGCAGTCCTTAAGGACCAAATTCTTCCTGTAGATGCAGAGATTTGATTTCCCCAAGCACAGGGATGGCTGTGTAATGAGAACTCTGGTCTCAGATGCAATGACATCAATGACCTGTCTAGGAGTCATCTCCTATGGGACACTCACACCCCCAGTTTGCTTTCCAGTCCAGTGATGTCTGGGCATGGTTCCTACAGTTCATAATGACAGACACGGGAAGGTGATAGATAAAAGACAAGAAAAGAGCTGGTAATTGACATCAGGTGGGCTCAGACTGAAAAATGCAGCAAGGAAAATCCACTTTAATTAGTAATAACAGAAGTGCCAACCCAGATTTCCAGAGGAAAAGTCTCTCAAGGTGTAATAGCATTAATATTTCATCTGTCTGCAGCATACCCAGTCAGACCATGGAAGATGATCCAGGGAGGGCTTTGCAAACCTTCAAGTTTCCAGCGACTGAGGCCTTCTGACTACTTTGCCAACACAAATTCTGTTCAATCCCCTCCCAGCTCTGCTCCTCACTCTCTGGACTTCTCCTCCTCCCTATCTGGAGCCTTCACCCTGGAAAGGCTTCTCCCCACAACGTTGGTTCCAAATTGGTGAATCACCAGCCATGAGGCCATGCTCCCTTCACTCCTGGCTCCATTCGTCACTCCATTATTTCAACTTCCCACCATCAACCATCCCTCCCTCCTACGGAGGGGGACAAGGATGTATGCTGTCTTCCCCCGTGGCAGTGAAAGCTCCTTGAGGTCAGGAAGGCCTATTTTGCTTCAGTTTGTATTCTAACACTTAGCACAGTGCCTAACACATAAGTGCTTAATAGCTTTATTTTTCTATCTTTCTCAGTATGTCTATTTACATAGATACATTGATATATAGAGATCTATATATCAAGACATCTCTATTTATAGCTATATTTCTATATCAATCATCTACCTATATATCTATATGCATCTGTATCTATAGCAATATTTCTGTATTTACCTATAATCCATTTATATACCTGGAGTTATATTTCTATATCTATATCTATAAACAGATATCTCTATGTGCCTATAGCTATATTTCTTATCTATATATGGATATGTGTGGGGTTGGGTGGGGGGTGATCTCCATTCTCCAAAAGGAATTCCAAGGGAGAGTACAGAATATCACCCCTGTCACATATTCTATGTTCAAGCCAAGATGGCTGATTGGCTAAAGCCTCCATATAACTCTTGGCTTAGTGGATAAAGAGCAGGCCTTGAAGCCAAGAGAACTGAAGGTCCAGTCTTCCTTCTGACACATTCCTGGCTGTAGGACTCCTGGGTAAGTCACTTAAATCCTCCTTGCTTTAGACAACTCCTAGACTATTATTTGCAGGCAAGGTGCTGACCAGCAGGAGTAAAGGCATTTCCTCTCCAAGAAGGTACCCTGACCAATGAAATCTCAAGTCTCCCCCTATGCCCATATGACAATCCACCTCTGACCCCCAGGCCATTGTACAGGATGTCTCCCATGCCTAGAAGGAGCTCCCTCATTACCTGCAGCTCTTCTAATCTCTTCAAGGCTAGTCTTGAGTCACCTTCCAGACAAGGCCTTTCAGGATTCCTCAAATGCCAATGCCCCCCTTTCCTCCCAAATTAATTTGTATATGCTTTTTATTTCTTTATCCACATATGAGTTATATTCCCCACCCAGGAGAATGGAGACTCCTTCAGTATGAGGGCAATTTCATTTTCATGTTTATATCCCAGTATTGAACACACAGTAGCCATTTGAGAAATACTTGGTAAATTGAATTATTAAATCCGAGCTAGAGGGAACTTTTATTGTAAGGGTCTAGAAGAAAAAAGAGTCACTGCTAATGTTAGAGTCCTGCTTTGAGGCTTACTGACTGTGTGACCCCAGGACAAAATTTAACCTTCCCAGGTCACAGTTTCTTCATTTATAAAATGAAGGAGTTGGATTATAAAGCTTCTGATATCCTTCCCAGTTCTTAGAGATTTATGGTCTTACACTCCTGGTCCAACTCTTCATTTTTATGGGTGAGATAGATAGATGATAGCTCAATGTATAAATAGATCAATGGATGGATGGATGCATGGATGGATGGATGGATGGATGGATGGATGGATGGATGGATGGATGGATGGATGCATGCATGCATGCATGCATGGATGCATGGATGGATGGATGGATGGATGAAGGAAAGAGCATTTACAATGCTCTTCATATGTACCAAGCACAGAAAGAAACAGAGGTTGAGAAAAAGCTGATAGAAAGAACACTGGCTCTGAAGTCAGAGGATCTAGGTTCAAAGATTCTGATACTTACCTGAATGACTGTAGTCAAGGAACTTAACCTCCCTGTACCTCAGTTTTCCCCTCTGTAAAAGAAGGGGGCTGGACTAGACAGCCTCCGAGGCACGTTACCAGTCTACCAGTCTACACCTCGGATAGCTTGGAGGGAAGTCACTTGCCACAGGTCACATGGCAATAGGTGCCAGAGTAAAAATATGGACTCCTACCTCATGTGACTGTCTGTTGTGTACATACACTTTCCAGCACCTGGTATGCAGTAGGTACTTAATACATGCTTGCCGGTTGATTGATGCTAAGGAGTCATTGTGTAAAACCTGGGTTTCTATGGACAAGCTGATCCTCCCATGATCAAACAAGATAATCTCTGACAAGTGCTAGTCAGGCACCTGGCACATGGATTTTGCTGTTCTTCAGTCATTTCTAGGTTGTATCTGATTTTTCATGACCTCATTTGGGATTTTCTTGGCAAACACACTGGAGTGGTTTGCCATTTCCTTCTCCATCTCATTTTACAGATGAGGAAACTGAGGCAGACAAGGGGAAGTGACTTGTCCAGGGTCACACAGCTAGTGTCTGTTTGCCATTTCCTTCTCCAGCTCATTTTACAGATCAAGGAAACTGAGGCAGACAAGGGGAAGTGACTTGTCCAGGGTCACACAGCTAGTAGTATCTGAGGTCAGATTTGAACTCAGGTCTTCCTAACTTTTGACCCTGCACTGAATCCACTGTACCACCTCGCTGCTTGCCACCTGGTACATAGTAGACATTTAACAAGTGCTTTTTTGCCTTCCTTTCCCTCCCATGTAAATTGAAATGTGGCTTTTTGGCTTCTGGCATCAAGGTTTTCTTTTCAAAGTTTTGGATTTGGAACAACTGTATTTGAAGAAAAGCTTTTCCTCTCTTGGAACATCAGGACATCTTTTCAAGGCAACAAAGTAGGTTGACGAGCCACTTTCCTCCATGTTAAAAACAGACCTCCAGTTTTGAAGGAACTTCCTGTCCTTGAAAGTGGGTGAAATTTCTTTCCCTTGGATGATGGATGGAAAACGAAATCCTGCAGAGTTGGTGTTGAGGGCTCTGTGCTGTGTTTTCTTGTTGCAAAGGAAAGAACTCGGGAAACCACAGCCTTGCTTATGGATGCTCCTTTTGGAACCTTCCAAACTCATTTGAAAATTTGTAGTCTATAGCCTGTAATAGAGCAGCTAAACTTAGCCTGTCTTCTGGCTTCCGAGCAAAAATCTTGTTCGGGAACTCTAATGGGAGCAAAAGCGAAAGATAAACAAGCCTTCACTCGCCCGTCCTGGAAGTCTCTGGTGCTTCCTGCTGACCTCTTAGGGGGACTGTGACATCATCTCCAAAGGATGGTGAACAGCAAAGGGGTTCGGATGACACAAACCTCTTAAGCAAAATTTAAAAACTAAAAATTCACCCCTCGTGTGTAGAATAATATTTGGTGCTCCTTTGTCTGGCATTCAAGGCTTTTCATAATCTGATACATTTCCAGTCTTTACCTCTTCCCCCAAAATTAGGCCACTCTCTGTCTTCCAAACCTGCCCTGGGCTTTCCCACCTCTGGAGTTTTTTCTAGTTATTCCCTATGCCTGGAATTTCTCACAGAATCACAGCTTTTGAGCTGGAAGAGACCTCTGAGACTGTCTAATCCAATAGCTGGTTCTTGCAGAGGGATTTTTTTTTTAATATAGCATTCCTGGCAAGTCACTTTCCACCTTCTGCATGCAGGCCTTTTCCTCCATAGACTTTCCTGAGCTCTTCCTGCCCACCCCTCTGGCCCGTACCTCATCCCGCTTATCCTCCACCCTCTTCTACCTCACTTTTCTGTACTTGGCACCTCGGGCTTTGTACAGTGCCTGGCACTGTCTTTTTTATCCAGACCTATGATTCCAGCAGCCTGTGGTGCTTCTGCTAAGGAATGTCCACTACCAGCTCTTCCCCATACAGCCAGGGAGCTGCATGGGCACAGAAAGGTTGAGTGACTCATCCAGCAGCACACAGCAGGCACAGGACAGAGTCCGGGGTCTTGAGCCCAGCTCTTCCTGACTCCAAGGCCAGCTCCCTATCCACTTAACTTACAATGAATACTTACATGCCTTTTCATGCATTCATTCCTCATAGACCGAGAGCTAGAAAGGATCTTAGAGCCCATTTTTAGGTCAAGCCCCATATTTTACAGAAGAGAAACTGAGACCCAGAGATTAAGTGATTTGCCCAAGATTACCTAGAAAGCAGGAAGCAGAGGCAGGATTCAAACCCAGGACCCAGATTCCAAATCTAACCTAACCCAGGGCCTAGTAGGTATATAATAGGTGCTCAAAATTACATTGTTAAATTGAACTATGGAAACACTAATGCATACCAGTGCGTTATGGGTGGAACTACAAATCAGGAGAACCATTCTGGAAAGCAATCTAGAATTAAGCAAAGAAAGTACAATGCCCAGACCTTCTAAACACCAGATGAGGTAGGCATCATCTTGCACTCCTCACACACTCTCATCAACAGTCAGTTGTCAAGTCCTGTCTTTTGTACCTTCATCACAGCTCTCCAATATGGCCCCTTCTCTCCTCTGATACCCATCCCCTCCTGGACTTTTGCAATAACTGCTGGGGATCTGCCCACCTCAGGGCTCTCCCCACTCCAATTCATCCGCTGTTCAGCCACCAAAGGGATCTACCTAAAGTGCAGTTCTAACCATATCTCCCCCCAGTCAACAAATTCCAGTGGCTTTTTGTTGCTTCCAGGACCAAATATAACATTCTCTCTGTGGCTTTTAAAACCCTTCTTAAACTAGTCCTTTCCTAGGTTTCCAGCCTTCTTACACCTTACTCCACTGGCCTCTGCTATTCCTTGCAAATGTGACCCAGCCTCCTGGATTCTCTGACTTTGTTTAAGGCTCAGCTAAAATTCACCTTCCATGAGAAGCCTTTCCCAACTCTACTTAATGATACTGCCCTCCCTCTGAAATGACCTCCAATTTATCCTGTATCCATCTTGTTTTACACAATTCTCTCTCTCTGCTTCTCTCTCTCTCTTCTCTCTCTCTTTGCCCCTCTCTCTTTTTTCCTTCTCTTTACATGTGCGTATAAGTATTCCTTGAGGACAGTGATTGTTTCTGACTTTCTTTGTATCCCCTGAACTTACAACAATCCCTGGCACATAGTAAACAACAAATTCTTTTTGACTTGATATGAATGAATGGCATATTACAGTGCTATAAAAAATAAATATATGATAAATACAGAGAAGTGTGGGAAGACAAATGAAATGATGCAAAGTGAAGTAAGCAAAACCAAATGTGTGTGTGTGTGTGTGTGTGTGTGTGTGTATAATGAGGACAATGTAACAACAATAGAACAACTGACCCTGAATGCTGAAAAATTATAATGACCAAGAAGTGATATGAGAAGACTCCTCCCTTTGTTTTTGAGGGGACTTTTTGTGGCTAATCTGATTAAAAAGAAGAGAGCAAGAAATCAGATCAATAAAATATTAGGGTGAAATCACAACAAAACCAGAAGAAATAGAAAGAAGAATCAGAATATTATTATGCTAATAAGACCAAAAACACAAAAGAATTTGTAGAATACCTTCAAATATATAAAATACTCAAACTATCAGAAGACCCAACAGAGATTTTAAATAATCCCAACTTAGAAAAGGAAATAGATCTAGCTATAAAGGAACTACCCAAAACTGGTGAGGGGTGGGGAGAGACTCCTGATCATGATCACTGGAGAATTCAGACAAATATTTAAGAAAAAATTAGTTCCCATGCTTCATAAATTATTCACAAAAATTGAGGGGGAAAAAGAACCCTACCAGAATCCTTTTATAATATAAATATGGTCCTAAAGCCTAAACCAGGGAAAGATAAAATAGAAAGAAAACTATGGGCCAGTATCATTAATGAATTTTGAAGATATTAAAATATTCAAGATTTTCAAAAAAATTTTCAAAAATTTTAAAGAAAATCCTGTTAAACAGACTAATGATTTATCTGAGAAATCATTCCTTATGACAAAGTAGGATTTACGTCAGGGATACAAGGATGTAACATTAGGAAAATCTTCAAAATAATTAATCATATTCAAAACCAAAACTTCCAAAACCATATGATCATCTCAATAAATGTAAAAAAAAATCTTTGACAAAATACAACAATCATTTATGCTTTGGGGGAAAAAACCTTACTAAGTATAGGTATGGAGGAACTTTTTAAAAACATGATACAAAAGCATCTAGCTAAAATCAAAGGCAAGTATCATAGGCAATGGGGGCATAACACTAAAAAAAAAACTTTCCAATAAACACAGGAATGAAGCAAGGCTGCCCTCTCTCCCCACTATTATTTGATATCATTCTGGAAATGCTAGCGATAGCAATAAGAAAAGAGAAGGAAATTAAAAGAATAAAAAATGGTATAGAGGAGCTAAGCTATTTGTTGATGATCTGATGCGTAGACTTAGAAAATAATAGAGAATCTACAAAATAAACCCTCAAGAATCAATAGCATTTCTACATAATATAATAAAACCAAGAAGTAAAAATATACAGGGGAATTTCATTGTAGATAACTACAAAATATAAACCTGCCAAAGCATACAAAAGACTTGTGTGTGTGTGTATATATATATTCAATATCAAAGTGCTCCTTATAGAAAGAACAACTTAAATAGATGGAGGGATATTCAATGGTCATGGCTGGGCTGAGTCAGTATAATACAAATGACAATACTTCCAAAGTTAATTTAAACTTTTAATGCCATACCCATTAAATTATCAAGGGGATGCTTTGTAGAACTTGTTAAAATAATAACAATCCATTTGAAAGAACAAAAGATCCAGAATATCAAGGAAAATGAAGAAAAGAAGTTGGGATGAAGTGGGAATAGCACCTCCAGACCTCAAACTATATTATCAAGCAGCAGTCTTCAAAACCATCTGGGATTAGTTAGAAACAAGAGGGACAAAACAATGGAACAGACTCATCAAAAGAGAATCAGAAAGAAGGGAACGAAATGACTTAGTGTTTGATAAAGTCAAAAAACCAAAAATTATCTAGGAGAAAAAACTTCTAGTTTGATCTACACTGCTGGGAAAATTGAAGATCCATCTGGCAGAAATTAGGCTTAGATTGACATCATACCATATTCAACAATACATTGTAAATTAATATAAAACCTTAACAACAAATATTGGACTATAAAAAAATTAGAAGAGAAACAGATCATACACTTTTCACAATTATCTGTAGCAGATGTATTCTTAATCCAAAAAGAGGTATAAGCCGATACAAAAAATAAAATTGATAACATTGATTAAATGAAGCTGAAAAACTTCTGCACATTCAAAACGAATGCATTCACAATGAGAAAGGAAGTGGTAAAATGAGAAAACACTTTTGTATCAAGTTTCTCTTATAAGGGTTTGGTATCCAAAATATATAAACAGTTCATAAATATATATAATATTAAAAGCCATTCCCTGGTAGATAAATGGTCAAAGGATAGTTCTCAAGAAGAATTGTAAACTATTCACAACCATATGAAAGAATGCTCCAAAACACTAATAATAAGAGAAATCGAAATCAAAACAAACCTTCGGTTTTACCTCATACCCTGTAAATTGGTAAAGATAACAAAAAAAGTGACAGTAGTCAATGTTAGGGTGTACTGGGAATGATAGGCACACTAATACATTATCAGTGGAGCTGTGAACTGGTACAACCATTTTAATAAACAATTTGGAATTATGCAAATAAAGTGACTAGAATATCCACACCCTCTGAACCAGAAACTCCAATACTGGTTTATGCCTCAAGGAAGTCATTGATAAGAAGAAAGTCCTCACATACACCAAATATTTATAACAGCACTTTTTGTGATAACAAAGAATTGGAAACAAAATAGATACTCACTAATTGGGGAATGGCTAAACAAATTGTGGTCCATGAATGTAATGGAGTATTATTGTACTGTAAGAAATAGTGTGTGTGATGAATGCAGAGAAACATGGAAAGATCTATATGAACTCAGTCAAACATTTATCGATATCTACTATGTGCCAGGCATTGGGCTGAGCAAAGGGGATACCAAAAAATGTAAAAGACAGTCCCTGCCCTCGAGGAACTTACACTCTAATGGGGGAGACAAGAAGCAAACAAAAATGTACAAACAAGCTATACACAAGACAAATAGTAAGTAAATAAAAGAGGGGAAGCAATAGAATTAACAAGAGTTAGGAAAGACTTCCTATAGAATGTGGGAAGTTAGCTGGGACTTGAAGAAAGCCAGGGATGTCAAGAGGGGGAAATAAGGAGGAAGAGTGTCCCAGTCATGGGGGACAGCCAGAGCTGAAAGATGGAGGGTCTTGCTCTTGGAATAGTAAGGAGGCCATTGTCACTGGACCAGAGATTATGGGGGGGGGGGGGGGCGGAGGAGGGGTAAGGTATAAGAAAACTGGAAGTGTAAGAGGAGAGCTAAATTCTGAAGGGCTTTGGATTCCAAATAGAGCATTTTGTGTTTGGTTCTGGAAACCACTGGAGTTTATTGAGGGGTGGGAGGGGTGGGGGTGATATGGTTGGGTCTGTGCTTTAGGAAAATCACTTTGGTAAGTTAATGGAGGATGTATTGGAGTGGGGAGGGCCTTGGGGCAGGCAGACCACCACACCACACAGCCCAAACAGGCTATTACAATAGTAATAGAACCTGAGTTCTGGAGCAAAGAGGGTGCCTTGGAGAGGTGTTGAAAAGTGAAATCAATTGATGCAGTGTGAAGTCAGCAGAGCCAAGAAAAGGACTACAACAATAGAAATTGAAAAAACAACCACACACCAAAAATCAAAAGTGAATGTAACCAAATTATAGAGATCACGCATAACTTCAATGAAGGGAGATGAGAGGATACTCCTCCCCCACCCCTCATCCCTTCATGGAGGTGGAAGATCCACAAGTGTTACACATAGTACATTTTTAAAAAATTTTTTAGTGTATCAATCAGTTGTGTAGGTTATTTCCTCTTGTTTTTCTTTCTTTTTTGATCTTAAAATTATTATTATATGTAATGGCTTTCTGGGAAGGGGAGGGAGAGAGATTGCAGATAACGATGATGAAAAAAAACGGGAGACATCAATAAAAACTTTTTAAAATGGAATATAGTGCATCATAGCTACCTAAGCTTGTGCCTAAAACCCCCACTAGATTGTGAGTTCTCTACAGGGAAGGATCCTGTCTCACTAAAACTTTGATTCTCCCTGATCTCCAGTACAATTATGGGCCCAGAGTTGGGGTTTAATGCACGTGTCCTAAATGAAATTGATATCCAAGTTAATCCTCCTGACAAACTAGCATCAGTATCAATGCTGATTTTTCCTTTACCCCTGGAAGATCTTATCTTCCATTCACAGACTCTGTATCAACACTGGTAGCATCTCTTGTGCATTCCCTTCAGGTGACCATGAGAACCTTTGGCCCCACCCTTGGGCATCAGCAGAAGCCATTGCTGGTCTCTGATTTTTGCGAAAAGAAAAATGTCATTGCAAAACACAATATTGCAAGTATCTTCAACAAGATTAAAATATGTATGATGTGTTTACTAAAGGGGTGGGGCAGGGTGGGGAAATAAAAATATCATTTGGTAACCAATTGCAAATAACTGATGTTTATTCTACAGCTCTAAGCATCTAAAGTGGAATGTAATCGTGGGGTTTCTTACCTCCGTTTTATTTGTTGTTGTTCGGTGATTTCAGTTGTGTTCAACTCTCATGACCTCATTTGGGGTTTTCTTGGTATACTGGAGCGGTTCACCATTGCCTTCTCCAGCTCATTTTACAGATAAGGAAACTGAAGCAAACAGGGGTAAGTGGCTTGCCCAGGGTCACACAACTAGGAAGTGTCCGAAACCAAATTTGATCTCAGGTCTTCAACTCCGAGCTATCCTTATTCATATCCTAGTTCCTCATTCAAATACAGGGAAATTCCACGTCCCCATAAAATCTCATTAGAACAGAATGCTTACTAAACTTCTGAGAGCTGCCTAGTTAGTAGAAAGTACTCAGCACACCTCAGATCATAATTCCAGTCCCTACACATATGAAATGTATGAAACTGGGTAAGGCAATGGAATGAAAGTTGGACTTGGAGTCAGAGGACCTGACTGTCAATCACTGCCAGCATGCTCTCCACTTTTGGGGTTTCAGGCTCCTCACCTATAAAATGAGGGGGTTTGCTTATATGACCTCTAAGTCCCTTCAAGCCTAAAATCTATGAACCTATAAAACTCACCTCTCTGAATCTCGGTTTTCTCATCTATAAAATGGGGATAAAAGCACTTGAACTACCTGTCTCATAGAGCCATTGTGAGGAAGGTACCTTATAAATCACAAAATCTTTTAGAAATGTGAATTGTTGTTTCAAGCAATATATGAGAGAGAAAAAAAGTCAGCATGACCAAAAAAAATGTGGATTGCCCCCTGGGAATTTGTTGTGATGGAACCTGATCTGTATATGAGAGAGTTACTAGACTAAGAGGCAGACCTATGATAGCTGGACTTCAACAAGACATTTGCCAGTGTCTCATAATATTCTTAAGTCTGAATGAAGAAATGTGGGCTAGAAGAAAGTGTAATGAAGTTAATTCAGTTCTTGTGGAATGACTGGACCTAAGTACTACTATAACCAGGCTTTCATCCAAACCCAGGTAGTTTTTTATATGACTGTGTGAAAGGAGGTCTGACTCCTGATTGTTAGAGAGAGCGCTGAGGCATCATATCTTTTGCATAAGGGGTAGGCTTGGTTCTAGATCTGCTTGACAAAAGCTATGAGTGACTCCAGAGACTCTTTCAGAGAGACTTGTAGGATGAGAAAGAAATGCTCTGGAAGAAGTAGACACATGGCCCTCATCTCCACTTGCTTCTCTAGAGACTTCAGAGAAATGATGGTCCCTTCCATAAAACAGGCCATTTCCCTTATTTTGAGCTGAAATCTCATTGTGCTCCCATCTAAAATCTCATCTGATCTTGTAGATTTTCTGGTATATTCTGAGCTGTGTAACTTCACCCCTTTCTGTTTACTGTTTATGGGGATAAATAAGTTTATTTGCCACTTCCTTTTGGTGATGCACTTTTGACTAAACAGTGGTTGACGGGAAGAGGCCAAGCTGGAGACTTAGGCTTGCAAGCTACCCTCTCCCTTAAGAGTGCTCAGAGAAGCAGCTTCTCTTGAATTCCTCAAAGTCATATCCCTAGATCAGAAATATTTGAAGAGAGCAGAGAGATGGAAATAAATCTATCCCCATGTCCTTCTTGCAGATAGGTGAGGAAGGGAGTGAATGCCAAGTAGGAGCCTTTCTCCTGCTCTCCTCAAGGCTGAGGCTGCAGTCTCCCTTGGAGAAGAGTGGACCATAACACAGAGATATCTATCCATGCCTCCAACAAATATATCTTATCAGGCTGTATATCTTAGAGTAATCATTAGTGATTCCCTATCAATTTGGTAAGAGTTCTCTTAGATTCAGAGATGAAAAGGACCTTGGACCCTACTTGATCATTTTACACATAAGAAACTGGAATCTACAGTGGTTTAGTGACTTGCTCAGGGTCACATTGCTAGTAAGTGGCAGAGACAGAATTGGAACTTGGGTCTTCTACTACAAAATTCAAGACTTTTTCCACTGTGCCACACTACTTCCTTCTTGTGGTTGTTCAGTCATTTTTCCATCATGTCTGACCCTTTGTAACCTGAGTTGTTTTCTTGGAAAAAATACTGAAGTGTTTTTTGCTATTTCCTTCTTCAGCTCATTTTACAGATAAGGAAACGGAGGCAAACAGCATGAAGTGACTTGCCCAGGGTCACATAGCTAGTGTCTGAAGCCAGACTTGAAGTCAGGAATATGTGTCTTCCTGACTCCAGGCCTGACACTATCTACTGTACCACCTAGCTGCCCCTGCTATTTCCTATGGAGTCACTACTGAACTGTCCTGGGGATCTGTGATATTTACATTTTTATCCACAATTCCAGTAGAACATAAGATCCTTGAGAGCAAGATCTGTCAATGGTTTTGCTTTTCTATCCTCAGGTTCTATAACAGTGCTGTGTATATTATAGGTGATTAATAAGTGTTTATTGACTTGCATTGGATTGAACTTGGAGGAAGGCAAAGATGCCACACTATTTAATTTGCTGGTAGTCAAAGCAAACTTTGGAAGACAAAATCAGGGTAAAAAACCGTCTCCACAAGTGAAAGTGGTGGGCAATAATCTAATGATGTGGAATGTAACAGAGACAAATGTAAAGTCTTATACTTGGGTCCAAGAACTAAACTGCACAAATAAAGGCTGAGGGATGTACAATCAGACAACAGTAAATATAGAAAAGACTTCGAGGGTTGATAGGAGTTTGACATTAGTCACTTATGTGACCTGGAAGCTAAAAAGCGGAATGTAACAGAGACAAATGTAAAGTCTTATACTTGGGTCCAAGAACTAAACTGCACAAATAAAGGCTGAGGGATGTACAATCAGACAACAGTAAATATAGAAAAGACTTCAAGGGTTAATAGGAGTTTGACATTAGTCACTTATGTGACCTGGAAGCTAAAAAGCGTAATGTAATAATCAGATGCACATTGTGCCTACAATAAGAGAGACTATAATACTATAATACATTTCTCCATGTTCAGGACACACAAGATTTCACAGAATTTCAAGATCGAAGGAACTCCAGAGATTTTCACTATTGTATCCAGTCATGGGTGCCATGTTTTAGAAAGGACCTTGACGAGCTAGAGCAAGCCCAGAGAATGGCAACGAGTATGGTATCCAGTAGAATAGAAATGTCTTAAAGACAGGAACTGATTCATTGTTTCCCCCTTTGTATTCTCAGCACCTGAAACATAGAAGGCACTTAATAAATGCTTGTTAAATTTAATCAAATGGTGAGGAGACTGAAGATCATGTTATAAGATCAGTTAAAGGAAGAGAAGTCAATATAGCCTGCAGAATCATCCACTCAGGGAAAGCATGATAGCTGTCTTCAAATATTTGAACTATCCAATGGACAAATGGTTCTTGTTCCACTTGACCAAGAGGGTAGAACTGCGGGGAACCAGGAAACGTGGCAGAGTGGTAGAGTCGAGCTCTATGCCAGGAACAACTTCCTGCTAGCTGAAACCATTCAAGAGTGGAATGGGCTATCTCAGGAGAACATTCTCCATCCCTAGAGATACTTCATATTGCTAAATTGAGCATGTCTGTTACAAGGGTTTTGTTTTTGACTGTTGTCTTTGCAGACATTGTAGGAGGAAGAGAAAATAAAAGCTCATTAGTTGAAAGAATCAAATTTAACCTTTCAAAAGTGGATGACCACTTGTTGATGATATAATAATGGAGATTCCTAGTCAGGTATGAATTTGATTCAAGGGTCCCTGAGGTCCCTTTCAATCATGAGAATCTATTTTAACTTTTGTTTTTTGGAAGACAATATGTATTCACTGGTTGTGTAATGCCCCAGGATTCTCTGGAACTTCTTTATAAACTAATGTTCCATTTTGCTGGGAACTTTGTTAGCCAACAGAGTCATTTGTCTCAAAGGGTGGAGATAGTCATCAATTCTTGGAGCTGTCATCATTGGGCCAAGACTTCATAACTCCATTCAAAATCATCCATATTTTTTCAAAAGGAAAGGAGATGAGAAACGAGGTAATATATTAGAAGAAATCAAATAAATTTACAATAAAAGATCATTAGGAAATGAAATCTTGTCAGCTCAGATAAATGGACCAGATTATTACATTTAAGTCAAACTAAATTACCGTCTATGTATCCATTAAGGCATTTATAAGTGTCGAAAATCGAGATGTTCACTTTTCTGTAGGTGTAAAATCAAAGCTATTCGGAGAAGTTAAAACAACCCCTTCCTATGAAAGAGAAAGGATGAATACTCAGAAAGTAATGAGAATATTATTAGAGAAAGGTACTGTATTACTTTTTTCTTAAATGCTATAGATCATTTGGGGATGAACAGAAGCCTAGAAGTTTTCTTATGCAATTGCTCATTTTACAGCTGAGGGAACTGAGGTCTCAAGAGATAATGCTACTTTCTCAAGGTCACAAAACTAACAAGTGAAAGCTGGGATTTGAACTCCAGTCCTTTCTACTATCATTTCATTACATCTTCTACTACACCACATTGGCAATCAATTGTAACTGCCTATCAAACAAAGCCTTTCCACCTGTTGTAGTTGTATTACAAAGAAATCCCAAGTTCTTTTTTAAAAATTTTTTTTGTTATTTCATTCATGTAGAGAGCTTCTTCTGCCAATGTTGATCAGCACATGTGCTGCAATTTATAGTCCTTGGAGATATTTAAGAATAGATTCAACTTGATATGGACAAAAGTCTTTCTCCAATTGACTGTTGGTCAAAAGATATGAACAGGAAGTCTTCAAAGGAAGAAATCTAAGATATCAGCAGCCATATCGGCAGGGGAGGGAGAGGGAGCTCCAATTCACTATTAATTAGAGTAATTCAAATTAAAGTAACTATCAGACTCCACCTCACACTCAGCCTCTAGAAAAAGGTAACAAATGTTGGAGAGGCTGGGGGGAAACAGGCACATTAATGTATATAGTGATCTGTCTGTTGACTGATCTATGAATTAGTCCAGCTGTTCTAGAAAGCAAATTGGAACTATATGCCCCCCCAAAAGGCGTAGCTATGCATACATTTTGACCTGGTGATATCACTTCTTACTTCTGCCCTTCCAAAAAAAATTTTTTTAAAGGAAAAGAATCTCTATATCTCAAAATACTCATAGCAGCTTTTTTTGTGGTAGAAAAGAACTGGAAACAAAGGGGTGCCCATCGGTGGGGTATGGCTAGACAAATTATGGCATATGAATATAGTGGAATCATTCTTTTGTCTTAAGCAACGATAAAAGGAATAGTTTTGGAAAAAAACAAGAAAGAATTCTATGTAGAACGAAGCAAGAAAAAGCAGAACATTTATATATTAACAATGTAAAGACAAACAACTTTGAAAATGCTGATCAATGCGCTAACCAAACATGATTCTAGAAGACAGATGCTAAAGACTGACAGAGAGGTGAAGGATTGAAGATGTAGAATGCTAAGACATTTTGAGACATGGCCAATGCAAGAATTTATTTTGCTTAACAAATGCATATTTGTTACAAGGATTTTGTTTTTCTTTTCCTTTTTTCTATTTTGAAAGGAGAGAGAAAAATAAATGATCTATAATTTAAAAAAAAATAAAGGCTTAAAAAACTATAGACTTAGAGAGTTATCTGAAACACTAAAAAGTTCAATGACTTCACCAAGGTCATACAACTAGACAAAGAAAGGACTTGACCATAGGTTCTTCTGAATCAAAGCTCAGCACTCTTCCAATTCCACCACAGTAGATACTTAAATAAATGTTCCCTTGACTGACTGACTGCCTGGACCATTCTATATTCCTTCTGTATAAAAGTACCTGCAGATATACTGTTTCCCTCCAGGAGAATGTGAGGCTTAGGAAGCAAGATCGTTTCTTTGCTGTTGTAACTCACACAGTCCTTGCCACACAGCAGATGAGGCTCAATTGAGTTGCTCTCAATTAGTCATTTATCAGAGTTTAAAGCAGGGAAAACCTCAGATCTTCAATTTCTTTTCTGGAGTCTAATGTTGAGTCGCTGAAAAGCAAACCAGTAATTTGTAGAAGAAAAAAAGATTTGGTGACAGCTGTTTAAACTGTTACAATTTTACCAAAACATCATTTAAATGGGATCCAGACAACAGGTTCCATCAATTAATCAAATTTGGGTTGTTGGGCTTTTTTTCACTTTATCTCTCTTGGACTCAAGTTTTCTCATCTATAAAATAACAGTCTAAATGACCCGTAAGACGCCCCCCACACACAATACACTCTAAATCCATGCCCACGTTCCAGGAACAAGAAAACTCTTATTTCAGACACAGGTTTAACAAAAACCAACAGGGGGTAGATATTCTAGGCTCAAGGCACATTCCGTCCAATCCCCTCTGCCTTCTCTATCTACCCTCCTGGACAGTGATTATAGCTTTTCACATCAATGACTCAGAGGATTCAGAGCTCTGGATGCATTCAAGACTCCCTTTCCATCTCTAAAATGAGAGGGTTGGACCAGAAGACTGATAAAGGCCCTTTCAGCTTTGAATCTGTGCTCCTAGGTTAACGATACCCTACTAGATAAGGCAGAAACGAATATAGATAGCTTTACAAGGAGCCCTTAGTTAACCACACAATTTGATAAGCCAGAATAACCTCATCCCCTGCTCCCCCCTCCCACACCCCAGCGTTTAAGTCAATCAATATTTCCCTAGACATTAGTTAGGGATATCACCATAGGACCATGGACTGAGATCTGGAAGAGGCTGAGATAGAGGTTATCTATCCCAACAACCTTATTTCATAGAAGGGGAAACTGCAGCCCAGAGAGATTAATAGACAAATTCAAAACCACACAGGTAGAGCGTGGCCAAAATGAGATTGAAATTCAGGAAGGTAGGAGGTATGGAAAAGGGAAGACAGAAGAGATTCTGTGGCCTTAGACCTAGTTACTATAGAATTATTCCTTATATTTACATGTCCTTATAAGGACCTCTGGCAGGTCTTAATCATATTGGAAAAGCTTCAAATATGACCCAGAACTTGACAATATATAAGTCCTCCTAGCTGCCTGTGGAAGGTCTTGTTACCAGAGAGATGGCCACGGAATGATGTTTTTTTTTTCAACCAAAGCAATTCAGGAAGGGTCCCACTATTAGACTGAAAACTAAGAGTTTTTTTTCTAAGCTAATTAACATGAAATATTTCCTCTCTCAGAGAAAGTGGAGCAGTTGCACACTTTAATTGCCTTCCCTCATTTATAATAAAGATCTTTCATTTTATATCCTAAATATGAAAGCATTTTTTAAAATGTGCTTTTTGAGATCTGATGATGATAGAAACCATTTATAGCTTATAGCCTTGGAAATCGCTTTAGAATTATTCCAAATCAATTCATACACACACACATATGTGTATATAACAATTTGTATGTGTATTGTATTATGTGTACATACATTGCATATACATATATATGTACATATGCATATTCACATATATGTATGTGTATATAAATGTGTGTATATACCTATACACATATACATATATATTTTTTAAAAGAACATCTCTTACCGGCTTCATTTTTCTTGCTTAAGGATCCATTTTATTGTCTCTATCAGAGCAAACTAAAGAGAAGAATGAGAAAATGAGACCAAAATAAGTCGATTTATTTTTTAAACTTAACAGTACCTTTTGGAGGACTGTTTAGTAGAGAAAAATTCAAATTGTAAAATGAATGGATTTTAGAAATAATATAGGAATATCATTTAGTCATGGTAGCCCTGTTCCCCATTAATATGATTAGTTAAGCAGGTTGTATATAATCTATAACTCAAGGCAACATGATATAGTAGACAGATGACCAGCCTTAGAGTGAGAAAAGCTTGGTTTCAAACCATTCTGTGCCTCAGTTTACTCATTTGTAAAATGAAGGTGATATCAGTAATATCTACTACACAGCATTATTGTGAAGATCAAACAACACAATAGATGAAAAAGCATTCATTAAACTATTATTTTTCAAGTCTTGTGTTAGGCTGTAGAGACACAAATACAAAAATGAGAGAGTGAGTACCCTCTCTGTTAATAAGGGGTCTCAGAACATATAAGGGAGTGGTGGTCAGCAAAGGGAATTTGGGTCTGAGGGGTCAAAGGGATGGTGAGTGGAGCCATGGGACGATTGATTTTCATGATATTTTTCAGAGGCAATAATGGTGTTGATTCAATCCCTGTGTCCAGGAAAGAGAAAGAAAGTGGTGAATACAACATGACTGATGTGGAAATATGTTTAATATGACTATACATGTATAATACATGTATAGCCTATATCAGATTGCTTGCTGTCTTGGGGAGGAGGAAGGGGATGGGGATGGGAGGAAGCAAGAGGAGGGGAAGGAGCAGGGGGAGGGGGGGGAGAAAAAATTTGGAAATCAAAATGTTATAAAAGTGAATGTTGAAAACCATCTTTACATGGAAATTTTTTTTAAATGAAGCACACCCCTCCCTGCCTGCTGCCAAAGAGGTAATAGATTCAAAGTGTAGAATAAGGACATGGCTAAGGAGAGAATTTGCCTTGCTGGGCTATGCAGATTTGTTATGAGGATTTTCATTTACTTTGTTGCTTGTTTGCTCATTGGAGAATGGGGGAAATTTGAGAGAAGTGGGAAGGAAAAAAAGCAAATGCTTAGAAAATTTTTAGAAAGTGGTGAATGGCTCATAGAAAGAAGTGGGGCAGGAGGTATGGGCCTTTTGGCAAAGTACATGGCAAGATGCCCAGGGTGGATGGATGGACCGATGGATGGATGGATGGATGGATGGATGGATGGGTGGGTGGATGGATGGATGGATGGATGGATGGATGGATAGATGGATGGATGGATGGATGGGTGGATGGATGGATGGATGGGTGTATGTATGTATGTGTGGATGGGTGGGTGGATGGATGTATGTATGTATGTATGGATGGATGGATGGATGGATGGATGGATGGGTGAATGGGTGGATGGATGGATGGATGGATGGATGGGTGGGTGGGTAACCCACAACAATATACATAAATAATAGCACAGTGGATAAATGTCAGCTATTATTATTGTGGTAAGAATAACCTCACTTGCTGTAGAATCATTTATTTGCTGGCCAGAGAAGATTCAGACAAGAGAAGTGATTTGTCTATGGCTACCTACTTCCCTGTCTAGGAAATGAGGGAACCTACCATCTCATATACTCTGCTGGCATAGAACCTAGTCACCTCTCCAACACACAGCAGCTTTGGTTTGATGTGTCACATTTGCTGTTGTCTACGAATCCCTAGTTCCTAGCTTGCTGCTTAGAAGGTGGCAGACATTTACAAAATATTTGTTAATTGAAGAGGAAAAGTTAAAAAAAAAGAAGTTGGAGCTATGAGTAAATGGGTATATAAAACTCGGAATCAATAACCCCCCTCCAATAGCATGCTTTCACTCCTGCCCAGCATCTTCTAGTCTTAGAGAGTGTCCAGGGACACTGGGAGGTAACTGCTAAGTGACTTGCCCTCAGGCAAGCAACCAAGATGTGTCTAAGGTGGAACTGAATCTGCCTCTTCTTGACTAGCTTTCCATCTATTATGGCACAATGTTCCTCAGATTAAATTCTCCAAGATAATTATGCAAGAGATACAACAGGAAAGATGCCTGTCATCAGGGAGAGACATGATGGGAAGAGAAGGTGGGGAGGGCCAATATACAAGTGTTCATGGGTACCCATGAAATATCAAATAACATACAAGAATCAATCAATGAATAAACAAACAATTGTTAAGTGCCTACTATGTGTCAGATGCTGTGCTAGGCATAAAATGAGGATGATGATGATAACTCTTACCTCACCGGATTATTGTTAGGATTAAATGAAAGGACACATTAAGCACTTTGCAAACCTTAAGGCCACTAGCTATTGAGGGAGCCCGTCAAGGCTGGGGTGAGGAGAGAAGACCAGTGCAAAGGATTCAGAAGGAATAGGGAAAAGTCACATGCCTGCAACATGTGGGGAAGAGTGATGTAAGCAGACTGTTAAAGGTTTGAAAAGTCAAACAAGAACTTATCTTTCACTTTAAAGGAAATAGGGAGACACTAGAATCTATTGAGTGGTAGAGTGACATGGCCAGACCTGTCCTTCTTCCCTATAGAGAAAAAGGACCTGGACTGTCCAGTATGGCAAGTCATAGGTGAGAGTGTACATCATTAGAAGGAATGCCCACCACAATGAGACCGAAGAAACATCCAAGTATTAAAAGCTTTCCAATGTGCTTTTCATGCCAAAATAGAGAGTGGGATCTTTGGAAGTTAACAGGAAAGCCTTGCCCACCATATTGCACAAAGAATATTCAAAATGCCACAGTAACTTGGGTACCAAAGAAAGATTTCTTTATCCTATTTTTCTCCCTCTGTGAATTTAAGTCCCAGATATCTTCCTCGACTTCAGAAGAAAAATGTTTTGAAATTTCAAAGGAAGAAAGAACAGGAAGAAAATTAGAAAGTCAATCAATCAACAAGCATTTATTAAGCACCTATGATTTGCCAGTAGGCACTGTGTAGGAGGTCGGGATACAAATCAATGAATGAAACATTCCCTACCACTTAGAAGCTTTCATTCAAATGAGAGACAAGTACATTCATAAGGACATACAGAATAAATAGAAATAGAATAAACACATTTCTATTTTCCTACTATTGCCTTGATGTGAAGATTTTCATTCAATCCAACACTACAAATAATTCACAAGGGTCAATAAATGGGCGTCCTGGTCTGAGCCCTGCATAGTCCATCTTCAGGCAAGATGCCAACCTCACCAGAAGTACTGAATGACTCAACCTGCAGCCATGGACTGTGAGGGCCAATGGGTAAGACATTTTTAGTCCCCCCAACAGTTTGTCTCTTCTTTCATGATTCCTCCCTTTTCCCCCCAAGTCTTGCCTTGTCATTCCCTATACTCTATGAATTTAGCTTCTTCCAGTGCCTGTGCCCAGGGTCTCAGAAGCTTTGCTGGAGCCGGCTCATTATGTTCAGGTTGTACCAGAGGTTAGAAACTGAATGACATTCAATTAAAATGATATTAGCAGCTCAGGAGTGATTTGGTTTAATTTACTCCTACTCAGATGTAAAAACATTAGCGACTTTTTTAATTGGACCTCATAATGTCTAACTCCTACTCAAACGCAATGAAATTAAAGACTTTGGTGCCTAAATACCGCTTAATTTACTCCTACCCAGCTATAATGACATTAAAGATGCTTTAGGGTAGATATTGTTTCCAATCAATTTTATTCAAAAGAAATCCGAGCTCACAGGTACTATTATTAAGCGCATAATAAAATCACACAAGAAACATATCTAGCCATTGGGGGATAGGGTGGTTTCCAGTAATATTAAAAAGTAATCATTTTCATTTTAATGTAAGGATATTAAAAAGTCACAGCTTAAATAGGAGGTTTTACAAAGTTTTCAATTGTTAACCAAACGCTGATTCCAAGTGTCTTCAGAAATAGGGTTTTATCACATGGAAGTAACAAGCAATTTTTTTTTGGAAGGGGGAAGACAAGGCAATTGGGGTTAAGTGACTTGCCCAAGGTCATACAGCTAGTAAGTGTGTCAAGTGTCTGAGGTCACATTTGAACTCATATCTTCCTGACTCCAGGACCTGTGCTCTATTCACTGCGCCACCTAGCCGCCCCCTAAGAGAATATTTCAAGGGTTTCTATTTCTACTGTTGAGTCCTCTGTCCACCAATGCAGATAGTCATTCTTCTGAATTAGTAGCCCATCTTTGTCAGTTGCCATCACAAATAATTCACCATCTTGAGGTCAATATGTTGATAAATATTTTAATAAAATCCATCTCATAAGGTTGACTTCTAGTTTTAAAAAAAAAAACTTTAACTTAAGAATTTTTTTTTCCTATAGACCTGGGATCTCCCTAGAGTAGGGAACCTTCTGGTGAGGACATCCTTCTACTACAGCAGATCAGCTGCTTCTATGCCTCTAAGACTTAGATTATGGTCGGGGGCATTGAGAGGTTATGGGACTTACTCTGGGTCACACGGACAATATGTGGCAAGGTGGGATTGGACTTACCCCATGACCAGCTCTCAAACAACAATTCCATGCTGCCTATTGACTTGACAACAAATCTGTTTGAAGATAATAATTCAGAGTTCAGAGATAAAATTAATTAAGATATCGCCATTGTTATAACTCCTTCAAGTTTTTTCTTTTTAAAGTTTTATTTACTTTATCTTTAATTTATGGAATAAAACAAGCATTTCCATAACATAGTACAATAAAAGTTGAAGGTTGCAAAGTGCTTCCCATACATTATCTCTTTGAGCCTCAAAATGATACTGTATAGCTATTACAGGTATTTTTGTTTCCATTTCACAGATGTGGAAGCAGGTTCTGAAGGGACAATATTGTCTTTTCCCTGAGTGAAGCTTATAGGCATGTTGTTGTTTTTTTTAAACCCTCCCTATCCTCACATTTTAATTAACATTGAAAAAGCTTTTCTGTCAGTCATCCTTTCCATCCACAGTTATGATAGATACAGTTAGAAAATATTTGGGAGTAAAGACAGAAAGTAACCACATAAAACCTGATCTTGGAGGCCAGAAATGTAGCTTTTGTTTACTTTACCATTTGGAATTATTTGTCAGAATACTTTGTAATTTTCAAAAATAAATCCACAAGTTGGGAAGACTTGAGGGAGGGGGTGAGATCATCACTGATTAAAGGAGAATGCACATCTCTGTGGCTGTAGATTTATCTAATTACTAAAATGTGTGATAGGGTATGTTACAGGGCAGTGTTGCGATGGACACATTGGAACACTTAGCAGCCAAAAACATTCAAGGCAAAACTTATGATGATGGCTCCAGGTCATCTCTAAGGCAACATTGTTGGCAGAAGCTCCAAAATATTAGTTACTCAAAAGATCTTAAGATCTGGAAGAGACTTTAGAGAGCATTGGATCCAGCTACAGTTACTGAGGCACTGAGAAGCCATGTGACAGGGCCAGAAATATGCAGGTAGTAACTATCAAAGGTAGGTTTTGAACCCAGATCTTCCTGACTCCCAGTCCCCTGCCCTAACCAATGCTCTTCACTATCTCACTCCATTAATCTTCCTATGTAACTGAACTATGGCTAATCAGCTTGACCAGAAGTCAAGATGAAAATTATTGTAGACTGACTCTTTTGCTAATAATACTAAAAAATTTTGAAATTAACATAGAATTTTAAGGTTAGCTATGCACTTATAAGAACCCTGTAAGGTAAAATATTATTATCTCCATTTTAAATATGAGTAGACTAAGGCTCAGAGAAAATGAGTGAAATGACTTGTCTAAGGTCATACAATTACTGTAGGTCAGGGGCAGGATTCAAACCCAGGACTCTGATATCCCAAAATCCGACACCCTGTCCACATGATGGTATTACTAGGAATGCGAGGACATCATGATAATGTCACAGGGTAAATATTTGATGCTCCATAAATATTTGTTGAACTGAATTATATTGAGTCAAAATACATGATATAAATCATTTGATATGAAGATACGTTACAATGAAAGATTATATTCAAAACTACAAAGGGGAAAATATCAATGCAATGATGAATTAGAACTCTGATTATCCTTTGTGATAGAAGGCATTCTCTTTACTTCTACATTCTGACTGTTAAACAGAACCCTGAAACACTACAAAGTCACTTCCTGGAAATCTGCAGCAAAGCAAAAGACAACAGTATAATAATCTGTACTCCAAAAACAAAGTGGATGAAAACACATATAATACAGATTACAACATACAGCTAGATGAGCATCCAGTCCATTTCACAAAATCATAGGATTTTAAATTGCAAGGAACCCAAGAAATTATCTAGCTCGACTCCTTCCCCTCTCATACATCTCTATGCCATGCAGTTTCCACTTGGATCATCACCTCCTTCCTACCAGAACTTCACTCCTGGAACCACTTCTGATTGCGATGGGCCAGCTTTGGTCTTACTGGCCAGATCAACCCTATGTTGTCATGTTGTCATATCCCCTTTTTCTATGTTGACTTCCTGTAGTAGAATATAATTTTTAAAATTCCCAGTGTGAGCATTGACACCTTAGAAATCAGCAAATGCTACAATCAGGGCCTGATTTCATGTTTTGTTGATTGTCTAGACTGAAGAAAGTAATGGGAAAAATGTAATAATGTAAATTAAACTTAAAAGTGTGTCACAACACCTCTCTTTCCCTAAGAGAGTCAGTTGTTAAACACTTACCAATATACCTCTGGCCTCCCCAAGAAGCATTCTTCCCCCTGCAGAGTGCTCAGCTCACAGATTCATATTTGGGGTATCTGGGCTGTGCCTGAGCATACCTTAATACTTCACAAAAAAGTATTATTTTGTCTCTACTTGTATTTGAGTTTTATGCAGTTATTGATTTTCTACAAATTATATTTAGTTAAGTTTTAGTTTCTTCAATTTGAGGACTAAAAATGTCCTTCATGATTGAGTATTCAATAAATGTTTGCCTTAAAAAGAAATAAAAAATAAAATTCCCTGGGTGCAAGCCCTGATGAAACGTTCTGTGCATGCCTCCACTCCATTAACAGTAACTAACATCAGTGTGATGCATCTTGCACATTTCAGAAAAGGCTTTCATATCCCTTACCTCAGATCAGCCTTACCCCAGCTCCATGAGGCAGCCGAGCAGATTTTACAATATTATCCCCATTTTGTAGCTGAAGAAGCAGAGATTAAACTGTCATTAAGTATTTGAAGGGCTGTCACTTGAACTAGGGATTAAATTTGCTTTGCCTGGCCCCAGAGGGCAGATCTAGGAGGGTAAGCAGAAGTTGCACAAAGGCAAATATAAGCCTGAATTGGGACAGAAATGCTTAATACCTTTGTTTGGGGGGGGGGGAGGGGAAGGGTTGTATGTTTCGGTACGATTCTGTGATTTCAATGTTGAAAGGAATTCCCTGCAATGAAACTCCCCCCACCCATGCAGATCTCCAGCCCTTTTAAGAAGTCCAATTTTAGTTTTCTGGATACACTAAAAGTTTCAGTGACTTGCCCCAGATTGTCAGAGGACTTTTAGTCAAGTCTTCCCGACTCCGAGGTACGCTCTTTCCTTAGGAATTGCTGCTGCTCCTCCAAGCTGAATGGATTGCCTCATATGGGAATGGATTTCTTATCACTATGAATCTTTAAATAAAGAAAAGATGACTACTTATTGAATGTGTTGTAGAGGGTTATTTTGTTGTAGTGGAACAGGTTGGATAAGGTGACCCCGAGGTCTCTCCCAAGTCTGAAAATACAATGAAGTGACTTAATGACGTCATCTAAAAGATAATTAGCCTGCCTGGGTTGCACATTCAGGGCTCATGACTTCCAAGCTTTCCCTGGGCCATGAAGCAGCAGTGCTAAGGTTGTACGTCTCAGAAACTGCCTTATTCTGCATCTTGAGTCATTTACTTCAGATTAATTTTTCTCAGCTCTGTATTTATATGGGGACTGAAAAAAAGTGACCAACAGAAAGGAGTTTAAAAAAAATTCTTGGTGGAAAATTTCAGTTTAAAAAAATAAAAAGAAATCAATGACTAGCCAGTTCCTAGAGAGAGCCCCAGGGCTTTCAGGGCATTTGTTTCTCCCTAGAAACAGGAGAGCCAGAGAGGACTAACGGTTCCCATACTGCCTGCCCCGGGAAGTTTTTGCAAGAGGTAGAAAGGGGCTCTCTATTCTTCTGCAGACTGATTTCTAGTTTTCTGCTGTGAATGGCCAATTGTGAGCAGGGATTCTGGGAGGCACAAATGTATTATTAAAGTACATAGTGAAACTCAAGAGGTCATTTTCATGGTCTGCTTCTAAGTCTCCTTCACAATGGGTCTTAATTTCTAGCCAAATGTTTTAGTTTGGAGGGTTTTTAACACTTTGGGAAAATGTCCATTTAACCCCTCCAAATCCAGTTGTTGAAGAAATGGAAGCATTTTATTGGGAAGTTTGGGAAGCTTCTTTCCCTCCATCCCTCAACACCTCTTCCACTAACACACTTCTTCAATATCTCTATGGCGGCCTGGGTTCTCCAAGTCAGTGTTAAAAGGGCACAACATCTGATAGGGCCTACTGAGCCAAAAGAACTTGGAGTATAGGCCCCATAATGTACCGGAGGTCCAGCTTAGTTCACAGAACTGTGGAACCAGTTTGGTTGCAGGGGAAAGAATTGTTCGGCCATGACGAGTCTCCAAACTTAGATACTAAATCAGTCTCTGTGCACTGGACAGAGAGACAATCTCAGGAGGACCTTGAATTCAAGTCCTACCTCTGATCAGTATCACTGCGTGATACTAGCCTTTTAACCTATGAGTATCCTCAAGCAGCTCTCTAAAATTGTAAACGGAGTCCTTTTTGTCAGTTTTTTTCACCTTAAAATAAAAAAGAACAGGGAAAGAAAATGGTCCAAGATGTTGTCCTCATGAAGAACAAAGTTCTTTCTAAGGCACTCAGTCTTAATGCAGGCAAAATCTCAGCTCCTTAAAGTATTCAGGTGAGTATACAAGAATTACTCTTAAAATCAACTAGAATGTCCATACTCTGACCCAAAGAGCCCACTGCTTGGCGGTGGGATCCAAGTAGGTTAAAGACTGCAAGAAGGGCCCTATAAACACCTACACACATAATAGCATTTTTTTGTAGTAACAAGGATCTTGAAATAAAGCAGATGTCCATAGATTGGGAAACAGCCAGACAAACTGTGATATGGGAATATAATGAATGGTTACTAGGCCTGAAGAAACAATGAATAGAAAGAATTCAAAGCATGGGAAGACCTATGAGCTACTGCAGAGGGAAGAAAGTAGAAATAAAGAAAACTACATACAATCAATCTATTTTTCATTTATTAACCCCTACTATACACCAGGCACTGGAGATATGAAGACAAAAACAAAAACAATCCCTGCTTCCAGAGAGCTTACAGCCTGGCCAGAGGGAGATGACTTGTCCATGTAAAGATGTACCATGTTTCCCCGATAATAAGACCTATCCCGAAAATAAGCCCTCCCCTTACTGTGTAAGCTTCCTCTAAAATAAGCCCTCCCCCGAAAATAAGCCCTATGGAGATTGCTACTGTAGTGAAGGTGATCCCCTGCGCTACATACTACATTACCCTCTGTATGCACCGTCTCCCCCCCCCGTGAAACGCACGCCGCGCTCTGAGCTGCATCCAATCAGAGCTGCAGCAGTGAGCACGTCATCCTGTTCTTCCCCAGTGATTTCCTTATTGAATAAAGGTACATTTTTTTGTTCACATTTACCTGTTTATTAAAATTGCTGTCAATGTTCATTAAAATAAGCCCTCCCCTGAAAATAAGCCCTCTGGTGTTTTTCTGTCCAAAAAAAAAAAAAAATAAGACAGTGTCTTATTATCGGGGAAACACGGTATATAAAACAGGAAGAAGGTGATTTCTGAGGGGAAGGAGCTAGCAGCTGGGGATAACAGGGAAACCTGATGGAGAAGCTATCATTTGAACTAAGATCTGAAGGAAACTTAGAAATTCTGAGATGTGGAAGTGAGAAGAAATTCTGGGCATGGGAGACAAGTGGGGCAAAGTCATGGATATGGAAGATGGTGTGAGGGATGACCACAAGGCCAGTTTGGTCAGAATGTTGTGGTCAGTAGAGAAGGATGTGTCATTGAGATGGAAAAGTAATTGGGGCCTATGTTGTGAAATGCTTAAAATACCAAACAGATGACTTTCTATTTAACCATAGAAGTAATAGGGAGCCAGTAGGGCTTATTGAGTAGTGAAATCACATGATCAGATTTGCACCTTATGACAGCAAAAGAAAGGACAGAAGAAATGAAATTGAATGCTGAGTAATAATAATGACCAAATTTGACCCTGGAGAAGAGATGAGAAAATGTACCTCCCTGCCTACTTTGTAGGGTTTGGGTCAATGGATTGGAAATATTATATATACTGTCATGCTCAGTCAATCATAATAATATAACAGAAGTGGAAAAGGAAATAACCCGAGAAGCTGTTTACATCCTTATTGGGTCCAGCACCTCATTTTACAGATGAGAAAACTAAGACCCAGAGAAGTTAAGTGAATTGCCCAAGGTCACATAGTAATGCATCAGTTAATTAGTTTTGCTGAACTGCTTTTTTTTCTTAGTCTTTCTTATTTCTTTGGTTCTCTGGGTAAGGGAGGAGGCTGGACAATGAAGTCATATAAAAGCAACGGAAAGCAATTAAAAATTTAGTAAAATAATTTATAAACATCTCAATGTTAGGACTTACCTCAACACATCCTGCAATATTTTCATTTACCTAGAAATAGTGAATAAAAGCATTTGATGTTCTTATTGTTATAAACTTAGCCATTAACAAATTATAGAATAAGCCAGGCATAACCTAGTCCTTCATGGCTCTGTTCTCACTCTTTCACTCATATATTTTCACGCTACATTTAAGTAAGACAATTATACTATTATCTTAGCTGGATACGGGTCTTTTCCCTGGAGATTACATCAGTTGACTTATTTTGTTTTTTTTTGTTGTTGTTGTTGTTTTAGGGGGTTTTATGCATTTATTGTTTTACCAATAGTCTATTCAGGAGATTATTGTTATTTACATTTTAGATGAAAACTAAATAGATCAGTTTAATAAAAACACTGGTCAGTTAAATAGAAATACTAATCAATTTCAAAGAAACATTGGTCATTTTCATGGAATTATTGGTCAGATTAATAAAAAGCAATGGTCAGATTAATGAAAACTCCAGTCATTTTCACGGAAACATCAGTCAATTTCATGGAAGCGTTGGTTGGTTTAATAAAAACACTGGTCAGTTAAATAGAAATACTAATCAATTTCAAAGAAACACTGATCAAATAAACTAAACCACTGGTCATATTCATTGAAGCATTGATCAGTTTAATAAAAACACCAGTCAGATTAATGAAAATGCTTGTTGGTTTCATGAAAACACTGGTCATATTCATGGAAGCATTGGTCAGTTTAATAATTAAAAAAAAAACCGCTGGTCATATTAATGAAAATACCAGTCAGTTTCAGAGAACAGCAGCCATTTTCATGAGAACACTGGTCAGCTTCATGAGGGATATGGTGGGAGAACAGAAAGGGAAGTTATGGGAAGCTTGTCCAAACCCACATGGTTGGCCAACGGTGAATCTGAGCCTAGAAGTTCATCTCCTGCCTGTGAGACCAGTTCTTTATCAGCCAAACTGAGCTAATATCCTGGACATTTAAAAATGGTACTGATCCATGTGAAATGTACAAATGGCAGGCACATTCAGTTTTCTCACTTGCCTTCATCTGAAGCATTACTGGGTCAAATGGCCTTGGGCTTCCCACTGTTCCCTTTGGAGTCCTCCCACGCTTTCACTTCCTTTCTTTTCATCTTCTCCCCTCTTGAAAGGCAATAACCCTATCTTTGAAGACTAGACACTGCTTCTGTGCTGTATAGGAAGCCCCTGGAGGCCACATTCAGTGGGAGCCGGGAGGCAGCAGGCCCTATTCCTGGTCTCTGAATTGACTGTGTCTTTAGAATGCCCTCCCTGCTAAAGACTGTCAAATAAAAACCAATCATGACATTTATATGACACTCCTCCACAGTTCATCCCACTTGGTTATCAATGACTCTGTGTGATTGTACACCAAATGAGTGAGGATTCAAATGCCAGCTTCTTCTGACTCCCTGATCCCACCAAGAAAGCCAGGTATTCAGAATCATGGACACAAAGTAATTGTCAGATGGACTAATTTAGTCTTCCATTCCTTGACTAGCAGCCCCATGTAGTGGAAGAACACTCGATTTGGAGGCAGAAGAGTCATGGGGTGCAATGTAAGAGGGCTAAATTCAGACGTAGAAGACCTGAGTTTGAAACCTAGCACTGCCGCTTACTACCTTTGTGGCCTTGGGCCAGTCTCTTAACATCTCTGGGCTTTTATTTCCAATCTATAAATGAAATTGGACTGGATAACCCTGAAGATTCCTTCTGTTTCTAAAGTCAGGATCCTCTAACCCGAGTTCAAATTCTCTGCTGCCTAGAAATTCCTGTTGTCTTGGGCATGTACTTCATTAATTTAAGCATGTCCTCATCTGAAAAATGATGAACCTGCCCCAAATGACCCCTGAGAGCTCGGCCACCTCTAATGCTGTGACCTGTGTGAAAGCAGACGGCCTTGCTCCTGCATAGCTAAGACCTGAAATTGCTACCAGCTTGAATAACGATCATGGAATCCAAAGAGAAACTGTAGTGACTTCTCATAGATAGTCCAGGAAGGCACAAAAAGTTAGACTATAGGAAAGCGTGCTAAGCCAGTGCTGGTAGAGACAAACCCGACTCCCCCACCACCAGCGTGACCAGTAATAGGCCAGAGGCCAGCAAAGCTCTGTGTCCAGAGGGAGGCCCCTCCCCTACCCAGGACAGTTCCAAATTGGGGACCTTGGGAGAGCAAGGGCATGATAATGACAAGAACACCATGACTAAGAGGGACAGCCCAGGCATCGAGGGGTTCTGGGGTCCCTAGAACTCTGCCTGAGATGCCATAAAAGACATTGAAGATCTAATACTCAAAGATCCAAGGAGGCCTAGCAAGAAAAGTGGAGGTCACCATAGAAACCCAGCAGACCCAAGGCAACAAAGAGGACCAATCACCCCACCCAAAGTATGGGATTGGTGGGGGGAAAGGGGCATGGGGAATCTAGTCCTAGCACAAAGCCCCAGTTTAGGAACTGAAGGTGTATGGATTCATAAATCAAAGAAAACATCAAGTATAAAAAATTGTATTGTGATTCTGGAGAGTCCCCAAAATAAGAGAATGACTCCATAAAACTACAAGCAGTAAATTAAAAGAAGAAAATTGATGTTCCACAAGGACTACATCAATATATAGAAGTAATTAAACAAAAGATAAATAGCTAAATAAAAGCTATGCAGAAAAGAATTGGAAGGACAATAGTCTATAAAAGAAAGTGATAAATCTTACGTTCACAATAGACTCCCTAAAAACTAAAATAAACCAAATGGCAACTGATGACTCTTTAAGTAAGAAATATTAGAACAAAATCAGAAGACTGAAAAAGTAAGAAATGTAAGCTATCTGTTATCAATGAAATGAGGCTTTGCACCTGCTTAGATCACCTGAGATGGAGGCACCAATGTGGGAGATGCCAGGGTACTGCTTCTGATGGAAGGCATTCTGCGTTGCCGTACCACATGGGACAAAAGAGTAGCCTTTCTGTTGGCTTCATCACTAGGACAGATAGGATCTTTAAAATCACTGTATGGGCCAGTCTCTCTCTCTCTCTCTCTCTCTGTCTCTTTCTCTGTCTCTCTGTTTGTCTCTCTCTGTCTCTGCCTCTCTGTCTCTGTCTGTCTGTCTCTCTCTCTCTGTCTCTCTCTCTCTGACTCTCTCGGGCAGGTCCAAGGGATGGAAACCATATTCATTGAAAGCATGATCTCCATGCACTAAGGTGGAAAGTCCTACTTTCCCCCCTTTCCCATGAGGCCCTGTGACTGTGAGAAATGAGGTTAGGGTTTTAATCTATTTTATTTGTCTTTTTTCAGTTCTAGGCACAAGTAGTTGAGTATCCAGACCCAAGATCTTGAGCCATGACAACCTTGGAGCCAGTATTCCAGGTCAGATGTTGCTGCCAGCCCAGCCCTGGAGAAGTCAGGTGTCAGGGGAATAAGTACGTGGATGGGGGTGGGGTTGGACTTGGATCTTAGTGGAGCTATGCTATATAGGAACTAAATTAAACTGCTAATCTAATTACAATTCCCTCCCCAAATACTAAGCTGGTATAAGAAGAATTTATGCTCCCCCTGGGCATTGAAAGGAATGTGTACATGTTTGTTTGCTATACCTTTGAAGTAAGTATTCATTTGAAATATCTAATGTGACTGTTAAGTTGGTTAAATACAACTGGGGTGCTAAAGACCCCCTAAAATTGGGAGAACACAATCAGTGCAGCCTGGAAACAATGGCAGAGACTAGATACCCCAAACCCCCCTAAGGGTACCAGAGAACCCTGGGGGAGGGGTGAAATATAACATACTTGGCCTTCAGGTAGTGGGTAGTAACTGTTACATCAAAAACAACTGATGCAGCAATTCGGTCAAGGAAAAATCATTTTAGTAAATGTTTGACTTCCTAAAAACCATGATTTTTTAAGAAAAAGTCTAGACACCATACTTCAAGAAAGCATAGATCTCAGATCTAAAAGAAACAAAGGATAATGTGAATATAGATAGAATCCACCAATCCCCATTTGACTGGAACCCTCAAAGAAAAAGTCACAGGAATATCATAACTCAAATCCAGAACTCCCAAATCAAAGAAAAAACTTCGCAAATATCTACACAGAAACAGTTCTAATATCAAAAAAGTATAGTCAGGATCACACAAGACCAACTTCTTCTTCATTAAATGAGAGGAGATCTTGGAATATAATATTCCAAAAGGCAACAAATATAGACTTATAAATAAGATAAGTTAGCCTGAAAAGTTCATTATAAACCTATAGGGCGGGGAAATAGACTTTTCATGGAATAGAGGGCTTCCATGCATTTCTGATAAAAAAAAATAGACCAGAGTTCAATAGGAACTTTGAAATATAAACACAAGAATCAAAAGAAACCTAGAAAGATAAATATATTTATTTGTACAGTCAGAGGAGAGTATATAATATAGATTTCTAATAAGGAAGAAGCCTTCAGAAGTTTAATGCCTTCAAAGGGTATCAAGAGAGTTAAGCAAGAAAAACATAGGCCTTGATTGGCAAGTTGGTTCTGCTTTGAAAGTTTGAAAGGGGGTAAGAAAGGGAGAATAAAAGAGAGATACTAATGAAGGAATTAAGGAAAAAGAGGGTGGAACTTGCTAGTTTTCATAATTGGATTCATAATCTAATAGAAGGAAATACATGAGAAGAAGAACACCAGGCAGAAAATCCAGGTGAAGATGTCCAATAAAAAGCTGAAAATACTGATTGAAATTGTTGGAAGAGAGTGAGTACAGACATATAGAGAATATTCTGTGTAAAAGTGATTTTGAAGTCATGGTTGGGGATGAAATCACCCAAGTGAGAGGGTGTTAAGTGAGAACAGAAGAGGGCCAAGGACACCAATATGGAATATCATGAGAATGAGCTAATTCTACTTTTTAGGAAAGAATAACCAGTAGGTTGTGGATACTGAACACAGATACAAGGGTAAACTCGATGAATATGTCAGTGACCATGTGGAAATGAAGAAAGTCCTTCAGGACAAAGAATTTCTCATTAAAAAAAACAATGTGAGGAAATTAAATAAAAATTAACCAATATAGTTAGGGGGTTGAGATTGTAGCTCTATTCTAGGCTTTTGTTCTCATATATCTGCAGCCACTTCTATAGAAATTGATATTTTTTTTACAGCAAGTTTCTGGGATAAATATCTCATTTCCAAAATATGTAAGAACCTGATTGGAATTTATAAGAACAAAGGATATGAACAGGAAGTTTTCAAAGGAAGAAATGTAAACTACCAACAGTCATATGAAAACTTTTCAAATCACTGAGAATTAGAGAAATGCAAATTAAAACAACTCTGAGGCTCCACCTCGTACCCATTAGGTTGACAAAGATGACAAAAAAAGAAAGTAACAAATGTTAGAGAGGCTGTGGGAAAGCAGGCACACTTATGCACTGTTGGTGGAGTTGTGAATTGGTTTAGCCATCCTGGAAACCAGTTTAGAACTCTGTCCCGGAAGTTACTAAACTGTGCATACCCTTTGACCAAAGATATCACCTTTAGTCCTATACTCCAAAAAGATCAAGGGAAAAGGAAAAATAAATAAACCTATATGTACAAAAATATTTATATCAGTTCTTTGTCTAGTTACCAAGAACTAGAACCTAAGGGGAGACCCATCATTTGGGGACTGGATGAAATGGTTTTGTTATATTAATATAACAGAACACTATGGTGCCAGAAAAAATGAGGAAAAGGGATGGCTTCAGAGAAACCTGGGAAGAATTGTATGAACTGAATTAAAAAACAAAAAACTGTGTTTCTCCCTTTAGTTAACCATTCCATTTTGGTACTAAATGATAGAGATTAGTCAATGCTCCCATAACCTTTGAGAATCCAGTCACCACCACGCCCAGGTAAGACAGCAAGTCTTCACCAAGTGTCCAAAATATATCTTCCAAAAATGTATCATGACAATATTAAGTTTCCTTAGAAAGGCCAGATTGTAAATGTATAACAAGACAGTGCAATACATGAAAGGTCTTGCTTCTTCACCCTGGGCCTCTTCATTCTCATAACACCCAAGCCTTTCATCCTCTCTTCCTCTCCCACACCTATCCTTTAAAAAAAATGCCTCTCAAGGGAAGCTTTTCAGCATGTGAGTTAGAAAGAACTCTAGGTCAGGTGCTGAAAGAGTTAGGTTGGAATGTAGGCGATGCTTCCAATTAGTCGGGTGACCTTGAGACCCTTCTCTGGGTCTCAGTTTCCTCATCTGTAAAACCAGGGGCTCAGACTGGATGATTCCTCAGATTCCTTCCGACTCTAGTTTCTCCATTCACACAAAGACATAAAGCAGTGGTAGGCTTTCCCTGGTCACTCGCATCTTATAAGAGGTGAGAACCTTACCTGGCAGATGGAGTGTCTGGTGCCAGGTGATGGATGGGCAGGAGAGGGGGTTCTGGCTGTTCTTCAGTCACCCCAAGAGTGGGCCTGCCAATTCCATTTATGCCTAAGGCAGACCTAAAGCTAACTCTGCTTTAAACATACACACTGCTGGCACCTACAGTCTCCTCCATGGAGTCAGAGTCCACGCCCCCACCTAGGCTGGGAGCCCTAAACTGGAGTTTCAATAACAATGATCCAAAGTGAAAAGGGTGAAAGAAAAGTGGCAAGGGAAAGAAAGAGCTATATTTTAGTGTTTGCGTGACATCTATTTTTGCCTGCTTGCTGTCCAGCAAACAAAGTTGGGAAAAAACATTCAGCATGATGAAAATACCATGCGCCCTCCAGAGGAATCACCCTCCCTATAATTTCCAGGAGTGACAGCAATCTTCTGGGCGTTCCCTGAACTCATTCAAATTTCCTGAGGTCAGGAGTCATTTTTATCCCCTGACTAGGGAATAGGAAGTGCTTAAGATCCCATGTCATTATTATACTTAACTGCATTTGCTTTCTTAGAGTTAATTCAGGTCAATTCAGTGTATCTGCAGTGCATCAGGTGCTGTGCTAAGCCATGGAGAAACAAAACAAAACAAAAAAAAAACACCCTAAAACCATTCAGGTGTGTTCTGGGAAATGGTTAACAACTGGCTGTCTGAACACACATATGCAAATGTATGTGTGTGTGTTTATTTATACACACACACACGCACATATGCCCATGATACACTTAAATTTAATCTGTATCAGTTAACAATTTTTCCATCACTTTCTTAAGTCCAGAGAATCAACAAAATAATAAATTAAGCCCTGATTTGTAGAGTTTCCTGATTTCTGAGGTATAAAGGTCACACTGAAAATATAACAATTGGTTCTGGTAGCTGGTTCTAGCTAGTATCCACACATCTCTGAATTAACCAAGATGGTCTTCATGGAGGTTACACAGTACTGGAAGGGGAGAAAGAAATATATATGTAAGAAGGAAAGGGACTAAACCTACTATGTCATGGAAACAGGGAAGTCCCTGAAAAATAGGAGCTGGCATTTCTAGAGGGCTCTGGGGCTTGTGAGACACTCTACATGGATCATTTCACTTGATCCCCACAGTCATCTTGCAGAGCAGAGTTCCTAATTTTGCAGATGAGGAGGCTGAGGCTAAGAAGGGACCTGTCCATGCTTACAGGAGTCTACGAAACAGGACTTGAAGGCAGCATTCTGTGTCAGAGCAGGTTGGCATCTTCCCTGAAACTGATAATCTTAGACAGTTACCTAGAGCTTTTAGAGGGTAAGTGACTTGCCCAGGGTCACCCACCCTACACGTATCAGGAGTAAGACTTGAACCTGGGCCTTCCTTGCTCTGAGATCATCTCTTCATCTACCACAGCATGCTGCATCTCAAACAAGCAATTAAATATAAAGAATGCAAGAAGTAATACCAATCAGTTTTAAGAGGACATGAGTTCTTGGGGTAGTTGCTTGGAGTGGGGAGGGGGAGAATCAGGAAAGGCCTCTTGTGGGAGGTGGCTCCTGTGCAATGCTTTATGGAAAGCTACATCTCTTCAGAGGTATAAGTGAAATGGGATTGAATTCCGGACAGGGGCAACAGCCTGTGCAAAAGCATGGTGGTCAGAGATGAAAAGTCTGGTTCAGGAAACATTTGTCAGGCCAGATTAATTGGAATAAAGGGGTGCACAAATGGAGCGAGATTTGGAATGAGGGTGAACAGGAGGGTGAAAGTCGGATTGTGGGGGACTTTAAGGACTAGGCTGAGGAGTTAGTTTTGTATCCTCACAAGGCACAGGGAGCCTGAAAATCCTGAAGATTTTTAACTGGAAGGGTTTAGGGTGATGATATAATCCAATCTGTGGCAATTACTTTAGAGAAGAAAGAGACTGGAGGCAGGGAGGCCAGCTAGAGGCCATCCCAATAGTTCAGACAGGAAATACTGAGTCAATTCCACCCTTTTCTTGATCATTTAGGCTTTCATCATATTTCTCCAAAAGGAGTATCTTCCTGCAAGCCTGGAATAGCAGAATTGTCTCTGAAAATAAAAACCATGCCATCCCTTCAGAGATCCACCTGCTAAGGGAGAAGCATAGAGAAAACTTGTGAATATACACTGGCAAACCCAACCTTGGAACATCTATCTTCTTAGGGAAGACTGTCCAGAAAATCCTTTCTTTTTTTTCTTTACTGGTCTTCTTCAAGCACACAGCCATCCTCAAGAAGCTTTGATGACACCCCACTGCCACTAGGAGAGAACACAAGCCCCTGCAGAACATGGCTCCCTCCTTCCTTGAAGGCTCATCTGGCCTCTTCACACAGCCTACTTCCCGCCAAAGTGGCCTGCTCTCCCGTCTCTGGGACTTTGTGCATGAGCTTGCCTCCCAACCCAGAATTCCATCCCTCCCCACCATCACTTCTTAGAATGCTTCTCTTCCTCTAAGACTCAGATTCTCCCTATGTGACCCTGGTCAAGCCATCAGACCTCCCTGGGCCTCCATTTTCTAGGCTTTCTAATGAGGAGAGAGCAATTTGAGAGATTCTGTAGAGGGAAAACTGACAAGTGATTGGGGATGGGAGGAAAAGAGGAGTCAAAGTGCTAAATTTGTAGTCAGAGGTCATGCTGAATCCCAGCTCTGCTACCCTGGTGATCTTGGATATGTCCTTTACCCTCTTTCTATATATCTTAATTACTCAACAATAAAATGAGTGAAATGGACTAAATAGCCTAGAAGGTCCCTTCCAGCTCTAAATTGATGATCTTGTGATAAGAGGGATCCAGAGGCCCCTTCCAGCTCCAGATTCTGTGATCCCGGGCACTGTCTCCTACAGAAAATCTTTCTCCATCCTCTTTTGTCATGTTCAGTTGTGTTCAACCCTTCATGACTACATTTGGGGTTTTCTTGGCAAAGATACTAGAGGGGTTGCCATTTCCTTCTCCAGCTCATTTTGCTGATGAGGAAATTGAGGCAACAGGGTTAAGTGACTTGCCCAGGGTCACACAGCTAGTAATTATCTGCAGCTGGATCTGAACTCAGGACGATGAGCCTCCCTGACTCCACACTTGGCGCTCTGCTCGTTGCGGTGCCCCAGGTGCCCCCTCATCCTCTTAGTGGCTGGTGCTTGCTTCCTCCCCTCAAATTATCACACGTATAATTCTATGTTTCCATGTAGCCGTGGTACCGCAGAATGGATGGCATATGCAAAGCCAGAAGACCTGGGCTGGCATCTCAGATGCTCTAGTTACAGCCGGGTAGCTTGGGGCAAGTCTTAGTCACCTCTCTGAGCCTCAGTTTCCACATCTGTAAAACGAGCACTTGGACCAGATGACCTCAGGGGCCCCCTCCATTTCCCTAAGATCCTGTCTTATTTCCTTCCCTCCCCAAACAACTTCTTGAGGCATTTCATTTCTCATTTTGCTTTTTGTGCCTCCAACCCCCAGCACAATGCTTGGTATATAGCAGCGACTGGACAAATGCCTGGGATATCGACTGGATCAGAGTGAAGGCTGAATTCTGCCAGCTTTGCCCTTCTTCACCTGGGGGAGGGGCAGAAAAGGCAGGGGGAGCTCTACGAGAGTTGTGTCCTTCCCTCCCCACCGCCCCTCACAGCCCTTTCCATGCCCAACCTAAGAAAAGGTGCTCATGAATCAGCTCCTAATCTCAGGCTTTGGGGATGATGCAGTTTTTTCAACTAAACAACAGTCCACAGTTACAAATGCCAGACAGGAAGGGCATCTCTTCAGGGAAAACAAGCCTCTTTAAGCTGAAAGAATAAATAATGACAATGTGTGGGCTGGGCTTTCTATCCAGCCAACTCTGGGAAGCCCTTTCGGTGAGCAGCCATCTGATCACAATTGGAGAGGTTGAGGGGCGCCCACTCACGCACCCACTCACCTCCCACATCCCTTTGTATTAGGAACTCCTCAGGAAGGGGGAGGAAGGGGATAGGGGGGAGGAAGGGCGGGAAATTCCTCTATTTGAAGAAATTCAGGTATTGAGAGGGAACCTCTGGGGTCCCAAGGAACAGTTCCCTTTGCCCATCCCCGGGAAGCCTTTGTGCAAAGCCCATCCTTCAGAGCAGGGGTTAACATCTGGAGTCATCAAATAATTTCCCCTTTGGATTTTAGAATCCAAATAAGAGCTGCTAAACTATGAAGCAGAGAATCAAGCTCAGTGAAGTGTTGAGGATGACTGTATTTTGAGTGTTCAGTATCAGTAGTTTCATGGTCATACACAGGTTCAAGATAATGAAACATATCTTCCTCATTTCAGCAAAAGGGAGGAGGGATTAGCATCAGAGCAGAATGGCAGACCTCTTCACTGTGTTGGGAGCTCTGGCTTAACTTTTCCATTTTTACAAGGTAGAATTCAGTTTGGAGGAGGGAAAGGGAGGTTTGGTTTTTGTTTCAGAAATCATACCTATGTAAAGATGAAAGCAAATTTGTTGGCAAAAGAGCAGTAAAATGAATTATTAAGTAAGGTTTATTTTTTAGGAAGGAAGAAAGAAAGAGAGGAGGGAGGGAGGGAGAGAGAGGGGAGAGAGAGAAAGAGAGAGAGGAAGGAAGGAAGGAAGGAAGGAAGGAAGGAAGGAAGGAAGGAAGGAAGGAAGGAAGGAAGGAAGGAAGGAAGGAAGGAAGACATTGGTACATTTCTGAGCCAAGGTGATTTTCTAAGTGTTTATTTTTAACTATGGTTTGATATATAATCCAGCAAAAAGTACAGAGTTGGGGTTGGGCACTCAGTAAATTGTGTGACTCATAATAGGGTTTGATATTTTTTATTCACATTAACTTATGTTGCTACTTAACTTTCTTCTGCAGTTGGCAGATCCTTCTCTGTTACTGTCATTAGGCGGGTACAATAATGAAACCCTCGTTTCCATTCAAAATCCCATTAATAGTTGGGCCACTCTGATTATTTCTGCAGTTTCATCCATCAAATCAGGGCTTGCTAGAGAGGAAATAACTAACAGAGTTAGCCTTGGTATCTCCCACCTCCTCCCCTCATTCCCAAACTCAATTAAGCCAGCACCATACCAAGACCGGTACAAAAAGAGCGACCGGGTATTTACATAACACAGCGATCTAGTAATAAATCAACATTAATCATGAATGTTGGAACAAGTCAGAGAAAATTATGTTTGACCCTGCCATGGGGCAGGCTCATCCATCCGTGAACAACATCACTTTCCAATGGAGAACAACATCCCTCAGCTAAAGAGAGGGTCAAGCACTTCCAATGCATGTGACAGACATGTCTGATCTTTCTCTCCATCTGCCACATTCCATGTAATGAGTTCTGTGTCCCCATCTCACAAAGCTTTTTCTGATCCCCTGAATCATTAGTGCTTTTCTCCTTTTCCTCATAACATCTTAGATTTATTTACTTATCTGTTTCTTTGTTCGTATTTCCCAGTATAATGAAAGCTTTTGGAGGGTAGGGGCTATTTTGTTTTTGGTTCTTTTTTTATTCTTTTTGCCCCTTCATCTGCACAATTCCCGGCACATGAAAGACTCCTAATAAATATTTGAACTGCATTGCGTGGAATGGATAAGGCCATTATCCCTGGCACCTTCTCAAGGAATGCTTGCTTACCCCAACCACACCTAAAGCCCAGAAATCCTCTTCTTTCAAGTGCCTTCTGGACTTCTACCCCTCTGATAGAGTCTTTCCAGACTTGTAGCAGTGATCTCCAAAATTCAGCATTGCCCTAAGGATTTCAGTCCCTACCACCACTAATTGCCTTTGTATGTTTAAGGGAGAAATTCAAGGTTTCAATTGCTGATGATAAAATGGTGCAAGGGTCAGCTCCCACACAGGATGATAGAATTGGGAATCAAAAAGACCTCAGCTAGCGAGAATGTTGGGACAAATCTAATATGATAAAAATAGTACTAAGTGGAATGTCACACTTTGGTTCAAAAGCATCAAGTTTGCCAAAGTACAACATTCAGGAGGCCTGGCAAGACACTGGACCATCTGAAAAAGATCTGGGTGTTATTGGTGATTCAATAAAAAGCAACCCAGAGAGTTAATGCCATCTTGGACTTCACTGAGAGCTGGAGCATCCCAGACAAGGAGGGTGAAAGTGCCATTTTACCCTGCCATGGTCAGAACACACCTTGAGTCTTTTCTGCAGTTCTGGGGACCAGATTTTATAGAAGATTATCAACAAGTTAAGAAGTTTCCAGAGATTGGACCAAATGATGAGAGGGTCTTGAAGATCAGACAACGCAAGGATCAACTGAATTTTTTCATCTTGGAAAAAAGACGACTTGGGAGAGATGTGAACACTGTCTTCAAGCATTTGAGGGCCAGCCTATGGAAGAAGGATTAGGCTTGCTCTGTGTAGCCCCAGAGAGAAGGACCAGGAACAGTATGTGAATGTTACAAAGAGGTAAATTTAGGCCAAATGCTACCCAAAAGTGCATGAGCTGCCTTGGGAGGTAGTGAGATCCCTGTCCCTGGAGGTCTTCAAGGAAAGTCTGAATGACTACTAGTTATGATGTAAAGAAGCCAAGAGTCTTGTTCAGGTATATTTTGATGAATTAGCTCTGAAAATGGCTTCAAAGATACTCCAAAGGGTTCCATTTCCATATCATTCCCACTTTGCCAATTTCCATACCATTTCCACATCTTGCTCTTTGTTTTACAGAGAAAACAGTATGCTGATCTCCTAAGGCACAGGCCTGCCCATGTCACTGCCTCGCTCAGTTCATGTTCTACTGCTTCTTGGTGCCTCTGGAAGAGATGCAGATTCCTCAGTTTGGCATTTGGAGAGTCAGCACAGGGTAGGGGGGAGAGGGCTAGACTTCTCCTTTATTGGAAGACATGGGTCTTGGAGATTGTGCCTCCCTTAATGCAGTCTAATCTTGCTCTGCTACGCTTGGCTTCTAGGCTAATCTCTTAACCTCAAACCCACCTTACAGTACGTTGAAAATGCTGCATTTTTTTTTCAAATGAACATAGCCACACCTCCCCAGTCTTATACTTGAGAAATTGATTTCTTGAACCCATATAAGATTTTACATTATCCCTTTCACATGAAAGCCCTTCAAATATTTATGTCCCTCCTGAGTCCTATCCTGTTTCTCCAACTAGATCATCAAACAGCATGAGTAAAAGACCCTTCACGGTTCTGATTCTCTTGTCTGTACACTATTCTGTTTGCCAGAGGACTCTTTTGAGCCCAAAATTAAGATCATATGGCTCCACATTCTAGCTTTGGTCCTTCCTACCTGTGTGACCCTGGATGAGTTGTTTGTACCTAGTAGTCGCTTAATAAATGTTTGTTGAAATAAATTGAATTAAACTGGGACCTGAAAGGATAATAGAATGGTAAGGTATCTGGGCCTTGGAGAAATGGGATCTATCAGACTAGATGTTGGCACTCGAGTTGAATGGACCTCAGGTTCCCCATCTGTTAAATGGACATAGGAGAATTGGACAACTCCACATCTTTAATTCTATGAGAAGAAAATTTGGCAATTATCGATTAAAATTGCTTCACCTTTCTGGTGGAAGAATACAAATTAAATGCAGCAGACAGTTAAATCCAATTCTATAGCTCACACTACTTCTCTTTGAACCCTTTAAAAATCTCTTACTCTGTGACCCTCTTCTCTTGGTTTTCATCATGCTATTTCCTACCTCCATTAGTGTTCATGTACAAACAATAGTGTGTTGGGCTTGCTGTTGTAAAGGGCAGGATTCAAATCCTTCCTCTGACATTTACTAGGCATGTGATCCTGCAGGCATTTCCTTTCTGAGACAGCTAGCTTTCTGAGAACTTTCACACATTTGAGAGCCATTCATAAATAACAATAAGTGATAAATAATAGATTTTGTAATTCATGAAGTTTATTATCTCTCTAATAAAATCTTGACATTTCTAGCACATCAAGTTTCTACTGCTCAAGAGCAAAGAATATGCACAATTGGGGAAGGAATGAACATTTATTGAGCACCTGCTGCATGCCAAACACTTTTATAAGCACTTTATAAATATTATCTCATTTGATCCAGCCAAAGTGGGAGAATCCGGGTGGTGCATACTAGGTATCATGGGACAGTGGGAAAATGCTGAATTTGCACTTGTGGGAGTCTAAGTCCCAATTCCACCCGTGCCACCTCCTGCAAGCATGATGTTTGGTAGAACATATAACATCCCTGGGCCTCCAACTCCTCATTTCTTGTCTTGGAGGATAGGGTTGAACTTGGCAATCTCTTCCAGCTCTAGCACCATGTTCTTTGTCAATGGAGAACCATATTTTGAGCTGGAAGGAACTTTAGACATCAGCTGGTCCAACCCCTTCATGTATATCTTTAGGCCAGGGTGTGCTGGGATTACTGATGAATAGAAGACCTATCAGTACCAATGTAAGATAACATCTAGTCTGATAGATCCCATTTCTCCAAGGCCCAGATACCTTACCATTCTATTATCCTTTCAGGTCCCAGTTTAATTCAATTTATTTCAACAAACATTTATTAAGTGACTACTAGGTACAAACAACTCATCCAGGGTCACACAGGTAGCAAATAATAAAGACTGGTGATGAAAACAGATCCTTTGATTTCAGATGCAAAGATTGATAGGCATAAGAAATACTAATTGGTGGTTCTCTCACAACATGATTTTCTTCTAATTATTAAGGAAAAAAAGTTATGAAAAGCCAATGGAACTGCAGAATATCAGAAATGAAAGGAAACTAGCATCCAGGTCCACCCATTCCTGGGAAGGAATCCTGTCTACAACATACCAAACAAGTGGTCATGCAGTCTTCAGAACCCAAGGGAGAGGGAGCCTGCCACTGCCAGAGGCAGCCATAGATCATTTAGTCCTATGTCAAAAAGAGGCTTGCCCTCTGCCACTCACACCCATTGCCCCCAGCTCTGCCCTCCAAGGCCAACTCCCTTTTCAGCTACATAGCCCTTGAGTCTTTTCTTCTAGAGACATCAACATCCCCAATTCCTTCTGCTGGTCTTCAAGGACATTATTTTGAGACTACCACCCTAGCTGACTTCCTGTGGACACTCTAACTTATCAATGTCCTTCTTAAATATGGCTCCCAGCATTGCACACAATATTACAGATGTTTTGTGACTAGGGCAGAACCCAGTGAAACGATCACCTCTCTGAAGGCTCCCTGAGATTGCATTAACTTCCCAGGATGCCACACTGTGGATTCACATTGAGTTCAGTCCACCAGAATCCCTAGATCTTTATCCCATGAACTGCTCTCTCGGTGCACACCCTCTAGCTCACAGCCCAGTGCAAATCCATCCTTCTTGGCAGATCACAGAATTTAGTGAGCTTGGAGGGCAAATAGTTCAGCCTGCTTAGGCCAAGTTGGCAAGGACATTTAAAACAAGAGCCATATCATTGGACATTTCAGGTAAATTGCCTCCACAGCCACTTATGAAGTGTTTGTCATTCCACCTATGGGGTGCCAACTGAATCATTTGAGTGCACTTGAACCCGTATTACTACACAAAAGAATTAGATCCAACTGGGCATCATTCTGCCAGAATGTGGATTCATAGAATAATGTGTTTTTCACGATTATTAATATTTCACGTCTTTTTAGCAAATTAAAAATCTAAGGTTAAAAATATCTAGTGATACATGGGTGATCATAAAAATAATATATATTAATGATACTTTCTTTTTGATTTTTATTTTTTTTAATTTTTTTTTTGTTAATCATTCACAGAATTATGCCAGACATCTATCAAGTCTTTGCCTCTTTTTTCATCCAATCTCCTAACATTTCATTACCATAGTTACCTGATTAATGGATGCAATAATATATATGGCATGATATGATATGTTCGCATTAAATTTTAATCAAATATTACTAAATTCAGAAAACATTAAGTAAATCATGACTGATGAGGCAATATCGCTGTCCTGTCATATTGATGGCTGGGAAACTTCACTACGGAGAGTTACAGATTAAACATAAGGAGGGAATTTTATGAGGAAATATAAGTATTACAACTTTCCCTGTTGTCTTTTTGTAATTGCCTTCAAGCCCCCAGACTCAATACCAAATCCATCAAAAGTCGATCAGCGTCACCCGTTCCCTAATGCTTTTCTCCATTTTAGACTAATCCCAGAGACAGAAAGAAGAACTGCCTACAAGGGTGTTTGGTCCCCTATTTGTGGAAGGAAAATGAAATGTCATTATTAAAACTTAAAACCAAAGTCTAGCTTCCCCAGTCTAGGCAGAGAGATGGAGAAAGTCAATCCCTTTGCCCTAATGATCTTATAGAATCTTGGTCGGTGAAAGTGGGAAGAGGCCTTAGGAGAGGAGTTACCATCCTTTCCATAGAAAGATGGAAACTCCCAAAAGGTCATTTTCATTCTTGTCTCTGTATATCTGGTGCCTAATATGTTGCCTGGCCCATAGTCGATGTGAAATAAAATCCCCAACTTCTTTCAAAGTTTAGCTCAAATGTCATTGCCCACCAATGACCTCTTCTGAGGCCACTCACAGTGGTCCCATGGAAATGGCCTTCTATCTACATGGCATACATTTTTTATTAACTTTTCTGTGTTTATGTTTCTTCTCAATAGAATGTGAGTTCTTTAATTCTAAATCTGGTCTCAGACACTTACTAGCTTTGTGACCCTGGGAAAGTCACTTCACTCTGTTTGTCTCAGTTTCCGCATCTGTGAAATGAACTGGAGAAGGAGGAAACGGTAAGCCACTCAAGTGTCTCTGCCATGAAAACCTCAAATGGGGTTAAAAAGAGTCAGACATGACTGAAAAGCAACAATAAATTAAATTAAATCAGATTGGATTAATGGAATGGAACAGAACAGAATCAAAAGACACTACAGACCACATGATCACAACCCAGGTTCAGGAAGAGAGAGGAGGGAAGGGGTCAGAAAGAGAGCGCGTTCATCCCTACTCACCCAAGACTAGGGCCCGCACTGAGAGGCCAGCTTCTAATTTCTTCAGGGAGACCCTATACTGTGGGGTAAAAGCATTTTGATGGTTTGCGTATCCTGCAAGATCCATGATTCCACTGGGGATCTGTTGGGTCCAACAGCATACGTGACACAGGAGGGCAACCTTGGGCTCAGGACCTAACTCTTCCCCTCTGGTGGGGCAGATGTGCAAGAGTAGATCCTCCAGTGAGCAGTGGTGTTTTTGGGGCCAACTCATTAACACTTCTTTCCATTCCTCTGGCTCACACAGGGTTAGCCACAGAACATCAGTCAGACTATCAGGGGTCATCAATGCCAAACCACATGGTGGGGGTGCCAAAACAAAAAAGAAATAGTCTTTGCCCTCAAGAAGTGCATCCAGTTAGGAGGCCAGAATAATCCAGGCAAGTGCTGATAAGGGCCTGGCCATAAGGGTGAGAAGAATGGTTACAATGGGTTTGAAGCTGGAAGCAACCTCGGAGGTCTTCTAGTCTGAACCCCGCATTTAACAAATGATGAGACTGAACACCAGAGAGGGAAAGTACGAGGTATGTCCCCTTGGGCACACTTTGCTTTGCCTTGATTTCCTCATTTGTAAAAATGTGGATAATAACAGCGCTATGCCTCGGGGATGTTGAGAGGATCAAATGAGAAAACTGGAAAGCACTTAGGAAGGACAGTGTCTGGCAAACAGTAGGCGCTGTGTAAATGTTGGCTGCTGTTATTGCTACTATTATTACATTATTATTCTCTCAGAGGCTGTTGCAGATGGTGGCTACAGAAAGTTGTGAGTAGGAGAGAAGGGGATGATCACAAGAGGCGGGCAGGGGGAAAGTCCCTGGAGTTGGCAACTGATTGGATTTGGGGAATGAAAAGGGCAAAGAAGAATCTACAGCCGGGAAAGTGGCTGTTTGGGGAGATGGCGCCCTCAGTAGAAAAAAGGAACCAGAGATGAAGAGTGACAGGCGTACAGTCGGTGTGGGTCCCTCTGACTTAGAAGGGCCAAGAGGACATGTAGACATGTGGGTAGAGACGTCCAATGAAGAACAGAAGCCAAGATGGAGCTTGGGGCTATGGGACAACCATGAGGCACTTGGAAAGCCCATAGGGCTCGTTAGAACAGGTCACTGATGAGCTTGGTCTTGGCCCATAGCCTCTTACCACTTCAGTGTGGGAAGGTATCTTAACCAACATCTCATTTAATACATAATGAAGCCGAGTCCCATGGAGAGCAAGGGACTCTCCCACAGGCACAGGACTGGTTAGTGGAAGAGTAAGGAAGTGACTCTTCATTCAGATTTCTTGACTTTTTATCCAGGCTCTGCTCCCAGAACCAAGCTGCCTCCGTACTCAGCTAATGGCTGAGCAAGGGGACGCTCCAACAGGGAGGACATGGTCCAACTTGTGCATTAGGAAGAGGGCTTTTGTCGGTTTGTGAAGGACAATCAATCAACCAAAAAGCATTTCTTAGGTGCCCCGTAGGAGGCAGGGACTGGGGAAAGGGAGATAAAAATGAAAAGTCCTCATCCTCAAGAAATTTCCATTCTATCAAGGGAGACAATATCAATATCTAAAAACGTATATACAAAATAAATATAATTAAATTTAGGGGGGAAGGCACAGATTGGGGAGAGGGACCAATTAGGGGGCCGTAAGTCTGTTTCCCACCCAGAATTCTTTTGCATTTTTTTGGGGTATAGTTTTGTCCTTATCTATGTACTTGTTACCTCCCCCATTAGAACCTAAGCTCTCAGAGGGCAGGGATAGATTCATTTTTGTCTTGGAGCCCCAGGTGTTTAGCACACTTCCAGGTACACAGTAGGCGCTGAATAATTTCTCATTGATGGGTGATGTCTTTGTTATTCAGCTCCACCTTTACCCCAGGAGAATACAAGATCCTTGAGGGAAGGACCTCAAGTTTGCCTCTGTATCCCCAGAGCCTAGATGACCTTAGGCACTTAATAAATGCTTGTTAAATTGAGTTATCCTCACAAAAAGTCTTACATAAATCTGATCCAGACAAGGATCCAAGGAAATTCCAAAGGACCCACAATGAAAATGCTATCCCCAGCCTAGAGAGAGATAAACTGTAAATACAGATTAACACCAATTTATTTTACTTTCTGCATTTTTCTTATGTGTGTGTTTTCTTTTACAACATGGCTAATATGAAAATATGTTTTACATGACTTCACATGTGTTATCAATACATTGCTTGTCTTCTCAAGGGGTGGGGGAAGGGCAGGAGGAAGGGAAGAATTAAGAACTCAAAACATTTTTGAATGAATATTTAAGAAAATTTTAATGTAATTGGGAAATATTAAATGAAACAAATAAAAAATTTTTTTTTCAAGTCTGAGCTGGAAGGGACTTTAAGGGATATTTAATCTAATGCCTTCATTTTATAAATGAGGAAATTTAGGCCCAGAGATTAGTCCAAGGTCACACAGCTTATAAATAGCAAAGGGTCATGACTAGAATTCAGGGCTTTGATTCAAGTCAGGAAGGACCATGCACTCTATATTTGAAAGAGTCCTTTGAAGCCCTCAAGGTCACAAGGACCAACCAGACAGAGACACCCAGCTGTCAATCTGAGATGTCTCTTCTAGCTAGAAGGGCCCCTCCCAAGCCCAGGGGAAAGTACAGAGGCCACCAGCCAGGGCTGGGAGCTGATCTCCCTCCCTTTTTTTCTTTCATTGTTTATTAGGACAGAGGATCTAAATATCAGGGCCTGGCCTGGTTATTCCCATGATCCCACGGGGCACCCGTGTTGGTGACTGGCCAGAAGAGGAATGAGAGGGGGCACCCTGTCCTGGGGCTCAGGCTGGCTTGCTCAAACGCTGAAGCTGTAATGTTTAGCCTGGGCCTCAGCCAAGTTTTTCAGGGAAGAGACAAATCATCCAACTGGGTCCTGTCTGAGCACCTGGAAGCAAACAGACCCAGAGCAGGCTCCAAGTCCTCCTACACGCTGAGTTTTCCTCCCGGCCTGCCCTGGTCAGGGCCTTCAAAGACTTTGGGGGTTAATAGAGTGCCCTGTAGGCCGAGGTTCTTAGCCATGAGCCCCCAGTCCGAGGATCTGCGAAACTGGATGGGAAAAGAAGCTCCCTCTATGTGAATAGAGCTGGGTTCTTTTGTAATGCCATGGATCCTTGTGGGCATTTTAAAACACTGTGCTGAGAAGGGGTTCCTAGGCTTCCCCAGGCTGCCAAATAGACCAATCGCACACAAAAAAGCTCAGAACCCCAGACTAGATTATGTGGATGGGCCCTCCCAGTTCCAAGCCTAGGATTCCATATTATGTCGTGTTCTGTTTTGGACTGGACTGGACCTGGAAGGTCACGCTCCCCTAGCTGGGGAAGATGGGTAATGAATGTCTCTTCAGTTTCCCTGTCTGTAAAACTCCTGGATCAGACCTTAGACATACTACCTAACACGGTTTGTAAGATTAGTGTATCAGCCCCTGATCATCTAACACTAAATCGATAACCATGTGAGTCTAAGATTCTGTCATTCAAACTGAGAGGCAGTTTCCTCATCTGTAAAAAAAAAAAAAAAAGAGTGGGTAAGTCTCCCTGGCTTCTAAGACTTTCCAGCTTCTGAATCTCCATCCTTCAGTTAAAGACCAAGGTCTGCTGGGAATCTGTCTTGACTCAGGAAAGGTCACAGAGAGGGCCATAAAGGGAGGGTGGTTCAGAGGAGACGGGCTTAACTTGGAGTCAGCAGAAGCCTAGATTTGAGTCTGGACTCTGATGCTGCTGAGGAGATCCCAGGCCCCTCTGAGCCTCAACCTCCACATGGGAAAAAAAAAAATAGGCACAATAATAACCTAGTTATGATTATTTATTATAGAATAGCTAAATGCGATTACCATTTCTCATATTAGAGATAGAAATCATAGCTCACATTTGTAGAACTTCAGATCTGCAAAGTCCCTTTCAGACTTTGCCATCCTCTGTTCCTCACATCCCTCGGAGGGAGATGCCATTATTAGCCCCACTTAACACATGAGGAAACTGAGGCCAAGAGGGCTAAATTACTTAGCCAGGGTCACACATCTGAGCATCTGAGGTGAGATGCAAAGTCGGGTCTTCCTGATTCCAAGTCCAGGGCTCACGGAGTACTCCACACAGCCTCTAAGCACCTACTATGCGCTGGGACTTGGGGTACAATCTGCTGGGCCTCCCAAGGACTTTGCTCTGCAAACCTCAAAACACCCAGGAACATGAAGCTAGTCCCCAGGAGGGGCTGCCAGGAGATCAAGGAAAGCTTCCAGGGAAGATGATTCTGGTGGGATTTTTTTTGAATGGGGGGGAAAAACCCAAGTCATTTTGTGGACTACCTAAGAGTCTGGGGCAGCTCTTCCCATTATTGCTGGAGTGACCTTGAGTAAGTCATTTAAAACTTCTCTGGGCCCCGAGTGCATCTTGGACAAACTGAGGGATCTATAAATATAAACTGGGGGGCAGGGGGGAACCTGCAGCCTCAAGGCCACCTGGGGCCCTCTAGGTCCTCGACCCTTTGACCGAATCCAAACTTCACAGAACATTCCAAGGGCTGCACTTGAGGACCGCAGGTTCCCCCCCCCAACTAGCCAGTGTCTGAGGTCCCTTGTCACTCCATTTTCCTCAGACTCCTGTGATCAACAAAGATAGAGAACTTTGGGCCGAAGCGGAGAATGGTGAGAGACGTTTCTTCAGAAGTCACATGGGGGAATGTTGGGTGGGGGGAGGTCTGGCAGCTGAACGGGCTAGATGCTGAACTTCCCAGAAAGCCCCCTGCTTGCCAGACAGGTGAGAGGGAGCCCGGCCTGCCGGGGCAGCCTAAGCTTTTGCCCAAGCCCTCGGGGACTTTCACTGCACAAGGTGGTGGTAGCTGATGTTGGGATGTGGGCCGGGCCTCTTTTGCTGTTTTCATCTGGATGATGACAGGGGGTGCCAGGAGCCGTGGGCGGGCAGGTGAACTGAACTGGGAGAGAAAGAGGGTGTGTCTGTGAAGCCCCTTCCAGGGGAAAAGGGGGCTGGATCTGGAGGCAGGGAACCTGGGTTCAAATCCTAGCTCAGCCACAGACTGAGCCTCAGTTTCCTTATCTGTAAACTGAGAGGTTGGACTAGGCAACTTCTACTGTCTCTTCTGGCTCTGAAGGAATGATTCCCCACCTGGTGCTTTGGTCCTGGACTGACCCGGAGGGCCAGAGAGTAGGCTCCTGGGAGGTCAGAATCTGGTTACTCACCATCCCCAAACTCAAGGGGCCTTCAGGGCCTTCATGTACTTCATAAATCACAGGATCAGGGGTGGCCAGGTAGCACAGCGAGTAAGAGCACTGGCTCCAGTGTTGAGAAGACCTGGAGATCGAATCCCGGGCTCAGACACTTAGCACCCACCCAGAAACACCTGGCCGTGTAACCTTGAGCAAGTTACTTAACCCTGATTGCTTTAAAAAAAATAAATAAATCACAGGATTACAGATGAGTTTAAAGGGACCTTGAAGATCATCCAGCCCTTTATTTTACAGATGAGGAAACTGAGTCTCAGAAAGGCTTGTGACTTGCCCAAGGTCACCCAGCTAGTAAGGTCATCCTGGGTCTGAGTCCTGAACCCTGTTCCCTGTGGCACTCCAGGTCCACTCTTGAGCATGGGGTGACCACAGACATCAAGTTCTGTGTTTTTTTTTTTCTCTTGGCCATTTCAGAAGCAGCAGTGGAAATCCTTTGAGTGCATACCTTGAGAATCAAGGGCCCACCACAGAAGACAAGATGGTCCCACACTGGAACCCCAGCTCGGCTCCTCCTTCATCTTCTAGGAATGGAGAGGCTCAGACTTCCCATATGCTCCTGCTGTCCTTCAGGGCTCAGAGGACTGTAATGGGGGCCTGGCCAATGGCAGCCCCTTCCTCAGGCTGGGCCAAGGGCTCTGCCTGCTGCCTGTCCCGCCCTCCGCCCTGGTGAAGAAGGCTGGGAAATAGGTGGTACAGCAGTTAGAGCACCAGGCTTGGAGTCAGAAAGGCCTGAGTTCAAATGTGGTATCAGACACTTACGAGCTGTGTGACCCTGGGCAAGTCACTTAACCTCTGCTTGCCTCAGTTTCCTCATCTGTAAAATGAGGATAATAATAGCACCCACTTTGCTGGGCCTTTGTGAGAATAATAATTGTCAAGTGCTCAGCCCAGTGGTTGGCACAGACTAAGCACGATATAAATGTTAGCTTGCCAGCTGTTATTTAAAACATGATGACGTATAATAGCTTCTGAGCACACCCAGGCATTGTGCAATGAATTCTGGGTGAAGAGTACACAAAGAGAAGCTCATAGATGGAGAACTGGGCCAGGCCCTGGAGGTCATGAAGTCCAGTCTTTTCATTTGATAGATGAGAAAACTGACGCACAGAGGAGTTGTGACTTGCCCAAGGTCACACGACCAGTAAGTATTGGAGGCGGGATATGGACCCAGGTTATCCACGTCTGCTAACGAACACTGGAATCCATGAATGAGAAACCCAAGGGCCTGGATTTGGGCTCAGAGGACCCAGCTTGGGCAGGTCATTTAACCTCCCTGGGTCTTGACTGCTAAGACGCTTGGCAGCGGTCTGGGAGACCTGAGGACATTTTGTAAATCTCTGCACCCATTTGGGCTTCAGTCACACTTCATCCTCAGTCCATAAATGAGTAGAAACCTCAGAGCCAGGACCCGAAGGGGGGGCTGAATCCCTCTGAGACCTTTGGGGATGCAACAGGAAAAGAAATCATTGTCAGGCCCCATGGCATGTGGGGGGAATCCCTTTTGTTTAAAAAATGCTTCTTCAAAGGAATTGGCTTCCCCGGCTAGCTTTGAGGAAGCCTCTGTGTGGGAGGCTCTCTGGGCCTTCCTACAATGACAAGACCGAGGAGCCTGTCTCGGCTCTCTGCTTTACTCAAAATGCACAGTCTGGGCAAAAAGAAAAAAGAATAGAAAAGAAAGAAAGAAAAAGAGAAAAGCTGCAGCAGCGAGAGGCAGACAAAGCCTGCCTGAGAAGGAGTCAGCGCTGAGCAGAGTGTGGGCAGAAGAATCCTGCCTCCTAAAGAGGGGACGGTCAAAGGAAGCTGGGTCATCACATGTGTCAAAAGCAGCCTTCGACAGGTAAATAGCAATTAAACGGTTCCCACCCACAGGAAAATTCCACAGTGGAAGGGTTGGACATTGATGAGGGAGGCCCCTTCCCAACAGCCCTGGCTCTTTGCAAGGGAGGGAGAGAAAGTGTCCACAGCTCTGAAACATCAGGAACCGATTGGAGATTTAGAGAGTGAATGATTCCCAGGCTGCTGTTCCTTCTGTGCTGGAACCCATTCAATTTCCTACTCATATTTTTAACAATGATAATGGTAGCTGATATTTATCGAGGCCTCCCCCCACCCAATTACCTGGCATATATTTTGTCAATGCTTTGCATATGCTGTGATATGCACTAGACATCTCCCCCAATCAAATCTAAGGTCTCTGAGGGCAAGACCTGGTTTCTTTTTTCTTTGGCATCCTCAGCACAATCCTAGGCACATAGGGTGTTCTGAAATGATTGATGGGTGGGTTGGTTGATGAGGCTTTAAGGGCTACAGAGTCTCAAAGGTCAAGCGACTTTGCTCACAGCAGCCCTGGGAGATGGGGCTTTCCAGACGAGGAAACAGGCCAAGCAACATCCATATTAAAAATCGATTTCTGTGAGAAGTTTGAAAATGCTTCACGTACGAGACTTCCTTGACTTTCACAACCACTGAAGGTAGGGTTATAGGACTCTAGCGCTGTGATTCCATGGGGAAGGGGAGAGAGGAAAGGCTCCCAGTGTGGAAACTCCCTCCCCCAGACAGATCCAGCAACTTTTGTGTAATTTGCTATTTTAGAAAGTGCCTGGGGCAATGAGAGATTAACTGACCATCTGTCTGTCCACTGTCCTGGACTGCCTCTCTCTCCCCCTGTGAGAAATCAAGCTCAGAGAGATGAAGGGCCCATGGGCCCATACCTAGTAGTGTGTGTGTGTGTCTGAGGCAGGATTCAAACCCAGGTCCCTCTTGAGTCTAAGCTCTTCTACCCATTGGCTGGATCATGGAGATATGGAAATAAAATCATTTGAAGTACTTGAATCCCACCCCCACTCTGGAATCTCATCTGCTTCATGGAAAACTCATCCCCTTAAGTAGAAAATGTGTTCTCCAGCCCTTTGCATTCCTAACCCACATCAGTCCTGGGACTGGCGCTCCTCATTATCGCAAGCTGAACTATTCTTATTTGGGGAGATTATGGTCACAATCTTCCTGTAGGGTCTCCTTGGCCGCAGCATCCCAGCGGGGGCCTGACCCTGGGCTTACAGGGCGGTGCCAGTAGCCCAAGACAAGCTCTGGCAAGCGCTGCAGGACCGGACAGCGTTGGCACCAAATCAATCAGTCAACAAGCATTTATTGACTGGTTAGTGATTGCACTGGTGCTGCAGCTGCCAAGACAAAAATCACACGGTCCCCCAGCCTCACACGCTTACGCTCTACCCAGGGGAGCAACGGGAGCCTATAGGAATGTGTGCCAAACAGAGAACATGTCTGGGAGAGGATGCGTGCAGGTGGGGGTGCAGGAGGCACCCGGCTTTCTCCAAGGACCAGCCTAGATCATCTGGAGATGCTTGTCACCTGCTTGGCCACAACAGCTCATGAAGACCCCAAACCACATCCATTGTCACAACCTGTATTATTGGAGGGCGGCCACACGCACAAAATCTCTGCTCCCAGGGTCACAGATTTAGGGTTAGAAGGAATTTTAGACGTCCCCTGGCCCAACTCCCTCATCTTACAAAGGAAGAAACTGAGGCCCAGAGAAAGAAAGTGACATGTCCAAGGCCATACAGGTAAGATGTAGCAAGAATAAGTGTGGCAGACTAGCTGCTGCTGCTGCTGCTACTACTACTGCTACTACTACAACTACTACTACTACTACTACTACTACTACTACTACTACTACTACTACTACTACTACTACTACTACTACTACTATATCTATAACATCCCTGGGAGGTAAGTGTTATTACCATCTCCATTTTACAAACTGAGGCAGACAGAGATCAGGTACCTGCCGAGGGTCACCCAGCTAGTAAGTGTCTGAGGCCAGATTTAAACCCCACCTCTGTTCTCTAGCTACTTGATTTAACATTCATGAAAGCGAATGACAGAAGCCCCTGCCCTGTAGCAGAACCAGGCTCTGCCGATGTCACTTTTGGTCACTTGCCTCCCTGTCCCAAAGATGACCAAATGTGCTCCTGGGCTGGCAAAGCGGCTCATCGAACACTATTACTCAGATAGGTGTCTTCCTGATACCTGCCACCTGAGACAGCACCGGGGCATCTTGTTCAGCCAAGTGCTGGGCTCTGTTTTAAGGGAGAGCATCGGCTCTGCAAGGAGCCCCATTTGGACTATCTGGTGTTCCTGCTGGGGCCTGTGCGCTGCACTGGGAGGGACAAAGATAATACATGAGATAGCATTTGGATAAACGCATGGATGGTTGGATGGATGGATGGGCAGACAGACAGAGAATAAGGCATTTATGAAGCCTTTACTGTGTGCCAGGCATCGTTTCAAGTGTCGGTGATGCACAGGCAAGAACTCAAGACTATCAGGGCCTGCCTTCAAGGGACCTACAATCTGATGGCAGAAGACAACACACAGAGGGGTGTTGGGAGGGGAGGGCAGGGATCATCTCCTCGGGGCCTTGTCTGGAGGTGGCCAGAGAATGACGTGTCTGCCTGGATCCAGGCAGGGGAAGGGGAAAGCCCCCACTCAGAGCCCAGAGTGGTTCCAGGGGTGGAGTCTAAGGTCCTAGGGGAGGAACAGCTCTCCTGAATCCAGAGGTGAAAGGTTTTGCAAACTGCTTTAACTCCCTTGGTCCTCACAGCAGCCTGGTAAGGTGCAGTCCATTTTGCATGTGAGGAAATGGGCTCAGAGACGAAGTGACAAGTTCAGAACCACACAGCTGCGCAGGATCCAAAGCATGATTCAAACCCAGCTCTTCTTGACTCCAAGTCCACTGCTTTAATCATACAGATGCTTTGTGGCTTGAAAGGGCAATGAGACTGCCCTGTACATAGGAGAAAATAACTTACATTTCTGTGGGGAGAGTGGTACGGGCATTACTGTCCCCATTTCATGGATTGGGAAAGTGAGGATCAGGGACGGGCAGTAACTAGCCTGTGGTCACCCAGGCAGCATGCATTGAGGCTGAACTCACACTCGGCCCAACTCAAGCACGGTGTTCTTGGTCCTGTCCTGGTGTGATCCTCTTGTAAATTGAAAGAAGATGCCCCTCTACCCACCAAGCCTGCACTTGAGCTGTCTGTTGATGAGGAAGAAGGTCACTGGTATACAGATCCATACAGATGGCTCTTCCTACAAGAAGCAGGTCAGTTGTCACCAAAGGAGAGTCTCTGGCAAAAGTCACGTTGCGGAAAGGACACGTTCACAATCCAGAAAAGAGGGCAGAGAATGTAAACTGGTGGCAGGATTTGTGGGTTTTTTTGTTTTCTACACATGAGGATTTAGCAGCTCCTTGATGTGGTTTTCGGGGTGCAGAAAGGCCCTGTTTCTTCACGAGCCTGCAATGACTCAACTGAAACAGAGTCATACAATTTTTTTAGCTGGAAGGGACCTCAGGGGTCATCTAGCTCAGTCCCCCTCATTTTTATAAAGGTGGAACCTGAGGCCCAGTGAGGAAGTACAAGTTGCTTGTGGTCACACAGCAGAGAAGTAGTCCAAAGTCTCTTGACTTGCAATGCCATGTTCTTTTTACTACAGGATTCCAGTTCCAATTCAGAAAATAAGGGGCCACATCTCATCCTGCAACATAACCTTTCTGGGTACTTTCTCTGTGAAACCCTAGAGGCTGGAGCCCAAGCTGTAAAAACAGGGAGATGCAGCCTGAAAGTCCTCCTGTAGCTCCGACCACACTGAGGAGGGACCAAAGAAAACAGCATTTCTCTCTCTCGTTTAAAACTCTTTAAGAGAGTTTATCAGAGGTGCAAACAGCAGCCCTCATCCAGATCATTATTAAGGAGGCTGGGGAAGCACTCTTCAGGTATCACAGACGTTGGAGCTGGAAGGGGCTGGGAAGAGTCTTTTTACAATTCATTTTGCAGATAGGTACAATGGTCAGTCAACTGGCATTTGGAAAGCTTCTGCTGTGTGCCAGACCCTGTGCCACGGTCCTAGCTCTTCTCCTTTAGCCACTTCTTCTTTAGCTGTTGTCCAGCTGCCTCTAATCCTGTTATCCCATTTGGGGGAAGGGGCACCCACCTGTCCTTAGTGAATTCAAGGCTCTTGGGCCACGTGAACTACATTCTTGGGTCCTGAAAGAAATGGCAGAAGTGGTGCTGATCTCTTACTAATCCAAGCTGACTCCTCATGACCCCATCTGGGGTTTCCTTGGCAGAGATCCTGGAGTGACTGGCCTTTTCCTTCTCTAGTTCATTTTACAGATGAGGAAACTGAGGCACACAGGGTGAAGTGACTTGCCCAGGGTCACCTAGCTAGTAAGTGTCTGAGGTTGGATTTGAACTCAGGTCTCCCTGACTCAAAGTCCAGCTCCCCATCCACTGCACCACCTAACTGCTTCTAAATATAAAGAATGGGCATGAAGAATTAGCCTGAGTGATAAGGTGTGGAAGGGCTTTCCACTGTTCTGATAAAGGCATTATCCAGACTGAGGGAGAGGAAGCTCAAGCTTATTAATCCCTCTTGTGGACCTGGTGCCCTGGCCCCTGTGGCTTCCCTGGGAGCCAGAGGGCCCTCCTCCCCTGACTGCGCACGGACAATGTGTGTCTCTCTCTAGGACATCACCCCGCTGGTCTGCAAGCAGCCTTGCGGGCTACTGGGGAAGGGCCCTCATGGGCTCCCTCTCAGCCTCCTATTGGAGATGGATGCCTGCTTTTCTTCTGTGTCCCCGCTGCTTAGCCCAGCGCCTCACACACAGTAGGTGCTTCATGAGTGTTTGTGGATTGTTTGATTGGCCCCAGTACTCCAGCCCCAAGGTGCCGGGTTGATGGAAAGGATGTCCCCCTTCTGCACAAAGGTGGGAGGGAAGAGGCAGACCGACCAGCAGGGTTTGCTCCCATCTCATAAAAACAATAATTCAACCCATCTCTCAGTTCAACCTGAAAGATCACTCAAGATGCTTCTTTCCCCACAGACAGGCATGCCCGTAGAAGTTCACAGGAGAAGATGAGGGGGGAAATTGCAACCATTCCAAAAAGGCTTCATGGCATGGCTCCACCTTCATCTGGGCCTGGATGGAGGAGAGGAAAGGGGAGTACCGTGAATGAAGATGCAGACAGAAATGAGTATGGGGGGTTCACTGAACACTGAGGAGAGCTGCCCAAGGAGAAAAGAGGGTGTGTTGGGGGTACAAAAATTAGGGCATAGATGCAGAGCTAAAGGGGGCTCAAGATCCATCACCTCAGGGGGGAACAAGTGGAGATTCACAGAAGGAAAGTCACGTGCCCAAATTTACACATGCATTAAGTAGCAGAAAGGTTTGAACCAGGTTCTCTGAGTGAGTAGGACCAGATCATGGGAGATCATTTGGATCAGACCATCATGGATTCAGCATTAGAAACCCTAGATTTGATCCTAACTCTGCTACTCACTTATTTTTTTTTATAAGCAATCAGGGTTAAGTAACTTGCTCAAGGTTACACGGCCAGTTATTTCTGGGCATGGTGCTGAGCATTCGAGCCCGGATTTGATCCAGGTCATCCTGACACTGGAGCCGGTGCTCTTACTCACTGAGGCACCTGGCCACCCCTCTGCTACTCACTTATAAGTGTGACCTTGGATAAGTCTCTTCTTGAGACCTCAGTTTCCCTCATCTACATAATGAAGAGATTGGACTTCATGTTGTCATAAGTCCTTTTCAGTCTCAATTCTACGATCCTAGGATCTCACAGTTCTGTGGTTCACTGACCATTCTCTTCCCCCTAATTTGCATCACCCATAGCCCATGGATACTTTCAAAATCTATCATATGTGGTTACTGACCCAAGCACAAAGAACTAGGCTTCTTCTGAAAGGTTGTTTTAATTGAGCCAAAAAGAGCACAGATGTCTTTTTCCCTCCCCCAACACACACACACACACACACACACGCTAATAATTTACAACTTAGAAAAAGTATTCATTTAAACATTGGAAGCTGCTTCTTTTTTTTTTTTTCCATGTGGTCTCATGAAGTTCCCAAACCTGGAGAGGAAGTAGATTTCACATCACAAAGGACTGAGGTTAGCTGTAAGGATTAGGTGAGCAGATGGAATGCATTAAGGGAACCGTGTCAGAGTCCAGCTTCCCGCCTGGCATGAATCGGCCGCCTTCAACATGCTCTGCATTAAGCCTGATGTTGGGCAGGAGGTAAACAAGCAGAAACAACCGGGAGGTTAGAGTCAGGCAGCAAGTGGAGGGCTGGTTCATGTGTGAGTTCATTGTGGTGAGGACCATTTCCGAGTAGCTCCTTAAAGGTAAATACACGTCCCAAGCAAAGCCGGAGGACTGGAAGGAAGGAAGAAACTCTGAAAGGAGAGGAGTCAGCAGTACCTCGGGGATTTACTTTCCTAGCTCCTTCATGTCACAGAACGGGTCATCACTCCAAGGTATATACTGCCATCCATCCACACCTCATTCTGACTAATTCTCTTCTGTGTCCTCCCACATATTCTCCCCAGAAAATCTATCCAATGCACTGGAAGCCTTCCTTTACATGAAGGCTAGTAAGAGAAGTGCAGATATTGTGAAAGTATGCTAGCCTGGACTGACCCCTAAAGAAGAGACATGAGAAAGTCCCACAGTGCAGGTCTATGGCACGGAACATTGCACAGAATCTGACTTTTTCAATATATTGGCCAGTTTTGATGAATCCCCCCCCCTTTTATCCTTTGTGATAAATGTTTATTCTCTAGAAGGAAGAAAGAGGAGAAATCCTTTGGGAACTGTTGGTGGTGATATAAAAATAAAGGACATCAAGACAACTTACTTAAAGAAAGGGAAAGCATGGATAAATTTCCAGTCAGTTTGACCTTTCTGAAGGCAGAATGACCACAGGTCAGATAGATGCCTTCCAAAATCCCCTCCAAGCCCTAAGAGTCTATAATTCTATGAAAAGGAGAGCTTCAGCTAAGGCTGTAGTGCATTTGATCTACCATGTATTTTAAGTGCTTACAGCGCCAGACACTGGAGGTACAAAGGGAAAAAACAAATACTTTCTTTCCTCAGGGAACTTACATTTTATTGGGGAATTTAAAACTTACAAGTAAGCAAATTCAATGTAATTATGAGAAAGACAGAAAAGGGGGGAGAGGGTGAGAGAGAAAGGGGAGGGGAAGAGAGATGGAGAAGTGTCAGGGAGAAAGAATGGGAAGAGAAAGGAGAGGAACAGAAAGAAAGAGGAGGGGAGAGAGAGAAAGTAAAAGAAAGAGGGGGGAGAGAAAGGGAGGGAGGGAGAAGAGAAAGGAAAAAAAGAGAAAGTGAGAGGGGAGAGAGAGACAGACAGAAAAGAGAGGAGAAAAAGTGAGAGGGGAGAGAGAAAGAGAATAAGAGGGAAGAGAGAGAGAGGAGAGGGAAAGAAATAAAGGGGAGGGGAAGAGAGATGGAGAAGTGTCAGGGAGAAAGAATGGGAAGAGAAAGGAGAGGAACAGAAAGAAAGGAGAGAAGAGACAGAGAGAGAGAGATGGACGACAGAGACAGACAGAGACAGACAGAGAGACAGAGAGAGAGAGATCAAGAATGGCTTTCTATAGGAGGTGGCACCTGAGAAGATCTAGGAGAGAAGGCTACTAAGGGATAGTTTTGAAGAGGGGACATTCCACGCAGGGAAACTGTTCTTACCCAAGCAAAGGTTCAGCGACAGGAAATGGAATGTTGGGTGACGAGAACTGATCACATGCCAGCTTGAGTATGATGGAAAATAAAGATGGCAGGCGCTGCCTTGAAGTACCAGATCCCAAAGGCAATAAGGAGGCTGGAGACCTTGGGGGAGAGGGGGGTGTGCAGTCTTAGATGATCAGACCTGGGTTTTTAGGACCAGTGTCTTAGCTACGGTTGGGGGCTGAACTGAAGAGGGGAGAGAATGGAAGCAGGAGGCAAATTAAGGGGGTATTTCAACAGTCTAGGCAGGAGGCGAGGAGAGCCTGAGCTAGCTGAGTGGAGAAAAGTCGATGGACATGAGCAATGTGACAAGTGACTGGATATAGGAGGGGAGGAGCAAGGGGGAAGGAGAGGAAGAAGGAAAAATCAAAGGAGACTCCAAGAGTCAGGACTTCCATTGAGATGATACATGTAAAGCACTTTGTCGGTCAGTAATCATTCACGGAACGCCTGATGCGTTCCAGGCTGTGTGCTAAGCACCGAGGGTACAAAGAAAGGCCAAAAAGAAAACAGGCCCTGCCCTCAAGGAGGTCACACTTCAGTGGGATGGACACCATGTGTACAACTAGGTACATACAAGAGATACACAGACTGCATGGAAGGTAATCTGAAAGAAAGAGCAAGGGACCGGCAGACAAGGGCCCGGAGAAGAGTGTCATCTTCTACCGACTGGAAAGAGTAGGGTCTGAATCTTGTGCAAATAACACAGACCACAGGGAGGGTTCTCTGGTACCATAAGGAGGTTTGGCAATATGGAGGCTCCCTCCACTGGCTCCAGACCTCACCCACGTTGTTCCCTCAAAAGTTGTTCATTGGATTCTGAAGGCTGGGGGTGAGTATAAATAACAATTGCTTCTGTTTTGGTCAGAAAGCCTGAGGGTCTTCTCCTCCCAGACTGATTTTGGGGGGGGCCTGAGGGGGGAGGGCAGGGCAATTGGGGTTAAGTGACTTGCCCAAGGTCACACAGCTAGTAAGTGTCTGAGGCTGGATTTGAACTCAGGTCCTCCTGACTCCAGGGCCAATTCACTGGGCCACCTAACTGCTCCTGATTTTTTTTTTTTTTAACTAGGTAAAAAGGGGTTTTTTTTTTTTTTTTTGCCTCATTACTTGCCTAATCTTAATCACTGAATGGGTGTCATCTAATTGAGACCTGGGGTAGATCTTAGCTTAAAAAAGCCAAGGTTTCCCACTGCATCCAGGACCCCCTCTGGTCTCCCCACTGGACTCAGATGGCTCTGGAAAAAAAAGCGAAACTGGTTATTTTGCACAGCCCTCCCTCACTTAAATCCAATCTACCTGCATGTCTCGGCATCACCTTCCTGATGTCATGGTCCTTCTTGAGAACAACAATATGTATAATCCCCTGCCTTCCATTCCCAGTGGCCATTATGTGTCAGAAGCAGGGCTTGGACTCAGGTCTTCCTGGCTCTAAGGGCAGCTTCCCAACTGATGCACATGCATAGGCCGGTCCCCATCCGCAAAATGAGAAAAAATGTACTTAACAATCTCGAAATCTGTGATCCATGTCCTCCAAGGAGTTCCTGGTCTTGTCTTTGCATTCCTGGGCCTGATGCTCTGCCTGGTGCATAATGCTGAATGAATGAATGAATGAATGAATGAATGAATGAATGAATGAATGAGTGAATGAATGAGTGAGTGAGTGATGAATGAATGAATGAGTGAGTGAGTGAGTGAGTGAAAGTGGATGGCTCAAGGGGCCACAAACAGACGCAGACAATATGCCCACATTTCTAACTTTAGCCCCACGGTTCTCTCCACTGCACCGCACTCTCTTTCTAAAGCCTTTGACCTACGCCTGGGATCCTTTAAACAAAAAACACCAGCAAAAGAGAAAGGGGAGAGAAGGCAGAGCTGGCACGGCACTTTGTCGTCGCTGTTTCTACAACAAGATGGGTTTTGGCCTTCATTACAGGTGTACGTCCCAATCTGCACGTATTTTGAGGTTTGACTTAAAATTCCCATCTCTGGGAGACAAGTTATAATGGGGGGGGGGGGGGGGCACAACGGTGCCGTGTTTAATCTGATTGTTGCTTTCCACTGGCAGGTTTGCTCTGACAGCAGCCGAGCTCTCAGAGGCACCAAGAAGAGCCAAGAGCCACGGGCCAGCAGGACTTCCCGGGAGCGCTCGTCCTCCACCGGCCCGGGCAAAAGCCCTCCTTCGGGATCCGCTTCCCGTCTCAGGAGAAGACAGGAGGAGCCAAGCTGACCCAGGCAGCTTGGTCCTTTGCTGGTCGCTGAGGACACCTAGGGGAAAAGCGCAGCCACTGCGGGCAGGCCGATGGCTGCGGTCTGGTCCAGGAGGCGGCCCTGGGGCTTCTGTGGGCTACATCACCCACTAGGGGCCGGCCCCTGCCTGGCAGCTGCCAGGGCCTCCTCTCTGGGGGAGGGCTAGGCGTGAGCCGAGCGAGAATACTGGGGAGCGAGGAAAGAGGGCAGGACGCGCAGGGGGCCAGAGGCCCTGCTTCTACAACATGGATTTATTGCATGCAGCATTTATGCAGCGCCTACTGTGTGCAAGGCACGGAACATCATCTCCTCTGCTGTTCTCAACAACCCCTCGAGGTGGGGGCTGTGATTATCCCCATTCTACATTGGAGGAAACTGAGGCAAAGAGAGGTTAGGGGACATGATTGGTGTGTGAGGCCACATTTGAACTCAGCTCTTACAGATTCCAGCTTTCTCCACAGGGCCGCCTAAAGTGCATCTTCAGCATAGCCGTTCTTCAGGGAACCATGAGACTCAGAGGCCCAGCCAATTCAACGCCACTCTTTGGAGGAGCCCAGGACCCAGTGACTTTCCCAAGGTCACCTCATGACAGTCAGGATTGGAACACAGGTCCCCTGACCCTGTTTCTGCAGTCTCTTCTGCTCTCCAGCAGGATGACTCTATTCTCCCTGTCCCCGGGCTATCACTGAGGAAAGCCACAATAACTAACCAGCTCCAAAGCTAAACAAGCTTCTTCTCTCACACTGCTGAAGTGAGTGTGCCCCTCCCCTTCCAACTCCAGTCCTAAAAACCATAATTAGGTCACTGTCACCCCTCCCACTGGCTCAGCCAGTTGGTGTTCAGGCGTGTCTGACTCTGTGTGACCCCATTTGGGGTTTTCTTGGCAGAGACAATGGAGTGGTCTGCCATGTTCTTCTCCAGCCCATTTCACAGATGAGGAAACTGAGGCAGATGGGGGAAGTGACTTGCCCGGGGTTATACAGCTAGTGAAGTGTCTGGGGCCAGATCTGAACTCGAGTCTTCCTGACTCCAGGTCAGGCACTCTATCCACTGTGCCAGTCAGCTGCCCATTCCTTACGGAAAGCCAGGTAATCATTCAACGGGCTGCTTTTTGGTGCCATTCTCCTACTAAAGACCTCCCAGACTAAAGCTTCCCACCCAGGCCACCATCCTCCAGTGGTTACTGTTTCCCTGCCAGACCCATGTCTGCTTCTAAAAATCAATAAAGAAATATTATGGATCCTCATCAAAGAAGCAAAGAGTGGACTCACCTAAGGGTGCCTCCCCTTGTCTGGGGAGGTCATGGGGCTGGGCACAAAAAATGTTGTTGGAATTGGAGGGAAAAGACTTGGATTTGAGGCCTCTCTCTGATTCTCTGAGAAGTGTAATAGTTGTGTGATGCTAGGCATCACCTTTCTGAGCCCTTTCCCCTACTCTATGGCCCAGAGGAAACTGGCCGTCCTCCTGATCCTGGCGTCCCCTCTGCCACACCTTCGCAGAGGTCATACCCCGATGCAACGTGTCCTCCCTTCTGTTCTGGGACACAGAATCCCTGGTTCCTTTAAGAGAGCCCAGAGCCTGCCATTGAGGCTGTTCTGATCACTGACTCCTAGCACCCCCCCCAATTACCTTGCATTTATTTTGAGCATATTCTTTTCAGACACTCATCTGCATATACGTTGTCTTTCCACAGTAAAATATCATCTCCTCAACAGCAAGAGCTGTTTCATTTGTGTCTGTACCTCAAAAGCCCAACATAATGCTGGTACGTGGTGATGACAGCTGGTATTTAAACAGCACTTTGGGAGTTATAAAGCACTTTCCAAATATTATCTCATTTGAACCTCACAACAACCTTAGGAAGTAGGGACTGTTATTATCCCAACTTTACAGTTAAAGAAACTGAGGCAGAGTAACCTTTGTTACTTGCCCAGGGTCATACAGCCAGTAACTATCTGTGGCAGAATTTGAACTCAGGTCCTCCTGACTCCTGGGCCAAAACTCTTCACACTGCGACACCTCAGAACACTGCAAGTGCTCTAGAAGCACTGAGGACGGGGCACCAGTTGGCAGCCTCAGTCAGCGACGCCTTCGTCCTCCTTATATACCTGCATGTGGATATATAGGGGAAAGGGACTGGATCTGGGATTTACTGGCATAAGGATAAATTTAGGATCCTCCCCACGGATGCAGGTCAGCACCCAAACCATCCTGGGTTTCTTTGAGTTCCTCATAGTCTCTGTTTCTTATATTATTCCAAGATATTTAAGTGTACGCATTGTGTAACCATTCCCTAATCAAAAGAGCAGTTTTCAGTTTTGTTTTATTATTAGTATTACTAATAGTAATGCATTTGAGATGTTCCCTCCACAGTAACCCTGTGATATAGGTAGTGAAATTATTAATAATTAATAAATAATAAGTACAGTAAGTAGGGAGCTAGGTGGCACAGGGGATAGAATACCAGGCCTGGAATCAGGAAGATTCCTCCACCTGGGCTCAAATCTGGCCTCAGACATTCACTAGCTGCATGACCCTGGGCAAGTCATTTCTCCCTGTTTCCCTCAGTTTTCTCATCTAAAAAATGAGCTGCAGAAAGAAATGGCAAACCACTCCAGCGTCTATGCCAAGAAAACCCCAAATGGGGTCACGGAGAGTTGGACACAACTGAAATAACATGAACAACATGAACAAATAAACAACAACAAAATGAATTCAGTGCTTACAATGCTGAAAAGGAAAGAAGGAATTCTACGGGCAGGGGTGGCAAGGGAGTTCTTCTTGGGCATGATCGGAAAGGTAACAAAACCAATGGCATATCTTTAGCCAAGAAGTGACATGGCCACATCCACAGGGAAAGGAGGAAACGATTTAGAGTGGGGAAATGTAAGGTGCTAAGGAAGCTCTGGGACCTCTCCAGGCAGGGTGAGCAGGGCGGTCCCTGCCAGGAGAGTGGAGAGACTGGAGAGGGAACTGGCCAGACATGGTGACTGATGGAACAGGAGGCAGGAGGAGGAGTCAAGGAGAGTGTGGACGTCCCCTAGTCACCATTCCCTGGATGCTGCAGGAGTGGGGCGCCCTTTACAGAAAGAGGGTGAGCATAGGGAGGTAAACATAATCCCTGTTGTGCAGAGGAGAAACTGAGGTGACTTTCTCCACTAGGAAATATCAGAGCCAAGATTCAATCTAACCCAAGACTCCCCTGACTCTAAATCTGTTGTTCTTTCTTCTATAAACACTCTAGTAGTGAACAGTTGTAAGGCCAAGTCCTTATGATAACAAATACTTTTACAACAAAAACTCCCTTTAACAAAAGATTTCAAAGGATTCAGCAGAAAGATTGGTAAGATACCATGAACCATAGAATGCCATAGGGAAAGTAAGCCCAGAAGGAATGGGAGAGACTCAGAAATGAAATTCTGAAGATATAAAGAGAAATTATTCCAATGAGGAGGAAAAAAATAGGATTTGTCCAAGGAGAAAAGGAAAGGATCTCACCAACTAATTTAGATTTTAAGGATGGACAAAAGATGAACCAAGGGCAGGTAACAGAAGATGGACAGGTGAGCTAGCAGGGTCTGATAAGAATAGTGTCACTGGGGCAGCTAGGTGGCACAGTGAATAGAGCACTGGCGGTGGAGTCGAGAGGACTTGAGTTCAAATCTGGCCTCAGACACTTAACACTTTCTAGCCGTGTGACCTTGGGCAAGTCACTTAACCCCAACTGCCCTGCCCTTCCTCTCCAAAAAGCAAAAAAAAAAAAAAGAGATTTTCCAGATCAAGGGGTGCAGTGCCCATAACCCCCACAATATAGAATTCTGCTCTGGGTGCCACAGAAACTTGTCATGCTCCTCAGTCAAGATATTGACCATGTCTTTGCTCTGGTCTGTCATAGATGGCTACTTAAACTCTTTAGGATCATGAGATCTGGACAGGAAAAGATCCCTGGGAATCTTCTGGTCCATAGTTTGGGTGAGGGCCCTAAACACCAGAGAAGTGAAATTATTTACCCAAGGTCACATGGCTAGTAAATGACAGCACTCACTCAGGCCATCCAGTTTGAACCTCAGTCCTTTAACTCCAAACTGGGGTAGTTCAAGTTCCACTCCTCAACCCTGCCTTCAGATACTGACAACTGTTTTTACCAAAGAAACATCTGCATTATCGCCCCATTGTTGACTTAAAAACATGCCTCAAAGCCAGGGCTTTCTTCATAAATATTTATTTTTAAGGAATAGAGCTTGAGTTTGGGGAAGAGGGGGAGTGGAAGATTTGCTTAGTGTATCTGGAAGTATTTTCCTATAACAAGCTCTCAAACATGAGGTTGTATATTTGTATTCAGACAGGGTGTGGCTGTCCATAGACTTAAAAACTGGGAAATATGGAAATGCCAACTTGTAGTTTATTTTTTCAGAGAACAAGGTCAGTAGAACTGAGCCAATAGCATCTGCTGGGGATGGAGTCTACAACCATCCCTATTTTACTTTTATAGGGTGCCTTAAAGGGGGGCAGGACTGAACCACTGCAGCCAATTCTAACTTCCATGTGTAATGAATTTCAGCAGAAAGTGATTCTTTGAGCCTGGGAGTCCAAAAGTCAGTTTTAAATTTAAAGGCGCAGGGGGAAAAAGTGTTTTCCAATGGCCAGTGAAGTACAGATGGTGTTATGAGAGTCTCAACTAAATGGAACCATTTGACTTGTGGAAGACTGAACATGAAAACTAGATTCTACAAAAAGGTCACAGGGGAAGTTGAACAAGACTGGGAGGTTAGAAATGGAATTGGGTAGAAAGAAAAAAAAAACAACAAACGTGTTCTGGATGCCACTTCCAGGAGTCAAGATGGTGGAGTAAGCAATAAATCACCATAAGTGACCCACATTCACCTTCAAACAACCATAAAATAGTGCCCAAAACAAATCCTGGAATAACAAAACCAGCAAAAAGATGGGGTGAAACCATCTTTGAGACCAAGAAATTTGGGAAATCAGCAGGAAAGGTCTGTCTGATTTGGGTAAAAGGGGAACATAGTCTAGGAGAGGAAGTGTCCCAGCAAGCCAGCAGCAAGATCCACCAGGGGTAGATCCTGAGCCCCAGTGCAATCAAGCAGGCAAACACCAATGCCAGGACCCCCACACTCCTCTGCATAGCCAGGAAGAACTGCCACCCACTACTATGTAATGCCAGGCAAACAGGCAATCTCCAGTGTAGAGACTGGCAAGTGCTTCGGTGCATCCCTGGGGAGAGGCAGAAACACCCCACTGGCCTCAGCATGTGCCAGACACCAGCACTAGGACCCCAGCTCAGCACCAGGCAAGCTGCCAGACCCCTATGGCCTCCAGCAGCACCAGCCATGCTACCCTCCCCAGCCACCCAGTGCAGTACCAGACATGAGGGTCCCCCCATGGGCCTAAGGACAACCTCAGTGCAGCACCAGGCAAACAGCCAGAGCCCGCAGTCCCTGGCACAAGAAATCTGACACAGTGCCCCTTCCACTCTGGGAGAAGAGCTCACACTTAAAAAGAAGGAAAAAGATGAGCAAAACAAACAAAAGAAAAGAATGTGACCAGAGAAAGTTATTATGGTGACAGGGAAGATCAAGACACAAACTCAGGAGAGGACAACAATGTTAAAACACTTATGGGCAAAACCTCCAAGAAAAATAAAAAGTGGTGTCAAGCCCCAAAAGAACTCATGGAAGTGCTTAAAAAGGAGCTTTAAAAAAATCATGTAAAAGAGGTAGAAGAAAAATTGGGGAAAGAAATGAGAGTGATGTAAGAGAATTATGAAAAAAGAGTCAACAGCTTGGAAAAAGGAAACAACTGCTTAAAAAGTAGAATTAGCCAAATAAAAAAGAAAGTAAAAAAGCTAACTGAGGAAAACAACTCCTTAAAAGTTAGAATTGGCACACGAATAAAGTCCAATCTAAATACTGAAAAAATATCCGTTTCTCATGGGTAGGGTGAGCTAATATAATAAAAATGACAATATTGCCTAAATTTATTTACTTATTCAGTGCTATATCAACCAAACTACCAAAAAATTATTTTATAGAGCTAGAAAAAAATAGTAACAAAATTCATCTGGAAGAACAAAAGGTCCAGAATATCAAGGTAAATTAATGAAAAGAAATGCAAAGGAAGGTGGCCTAGATGTACCAGATCGTAAATTGTATTGTAAAGCAGCAATCATCAGAACTACTTGGTACTGGCTAAGAAGCAGAGTGGTAGATCAATGGAGTAGGTTAGGTATGCAAGACACAATAGTCAATGACTATAGTAATCTACTGTTTTTGATAAACCCAAAGATCTCAGCTTCTTAGATTAAAAACTCACAATTTAACAAAGACTGTTGGGAAAACTGGAAAATAGTATGGCAGAGACTAGGTATAGACCAACATCTTACACCCTACACCAAGATAAAGTCAAAACAGGTACATGATTTAGATATAAAGACTGATACTATAAGCAAACTAGGAAAGCAAGGAATAGTGTATCTGTCAAATCTATGGAGAAGGGAAGAATTTACAACCAAACCAGAGATAAACAACATTATTAAATGCAAAATCAATTATTTTGATTATATTAAATTGAAAAGGTTTTGCACAAAGTCAATGCAACCAAGATTAGAAGGGAAGCAGAAAGCTGGGAAACAATTTTTATAGTCAATGTCTCTGATAAAGGCTTCATTTCTAAAATATATAGAGAAATGATTCAAATTTATAAGAATACAAGTCATTCCCCAAATAATAAATAGTCAAAGGATACAAATAGGCATTTCAGATGAAGAAATTAAAATTATCTATAGTCATATGGCAAATACTCTAAATCACTACTGATTAGAGAAATGTAAATCAAAACAACTCTCAGATACCATAATAGAGATATACCTAATCAGGTTGATAACATGCCAAAACAGGAAAATGATAAATATTGGGGAAGATGTGGGAAAGTTGGAACACTAACGCATTGTTGGTGAAGTTGTGAACTGAACCAACCATTCTGGAGAGCAATTTGAAACTATGTCCAAAGGGCCATAAAACTGTACATACCTTTTGACCCAGCAATATCACTTCTAGGTCTGTATCCCAAAGAGATCATAAAAATGGGAAAAGGATCTACACGAACAAAAATCTTTATAGTTTTTATAGCAAAGAATTGTAAATTGAGGGGATGTCTATCAATTGAGGAATGACTGAACAAGTTGTGGTATTTGAATGTAACAGACTACTATTGTGCTATAAGAAATGATGAGCAGGCAGACTTCAGAAAAATCTGGAAAGACTTATATGAACGGATGCTGAGTGAAGTGAGCAGAACCAAGAGAACATCGCACATAGTAAAAGCCACATTGTGTGAAGATCAGTTATGACTGACTTAGTTCTTCTCAGCAATAAATCCAGGACAATTCCAAAAGACTCATGATGGAAAATACTATCCACATCTAGAGAAAGAACTATGGAGATTGAATGCAGATTGAAGCATACTATTTTCTCTCTTTAAAAAAAAAAGTTAGAATTGGGCAAGTAGAAGCTAATGACTGTATAAGACATCAAGAATCAATCAAACAAATTCAAAAGAATGAAAAAAATGGAAGAAAATGTAGAATAACTCATGGGAAAAACAACTTACCTGGAAAATAGATTCAGGAAAGACAATATCAGAATCATTAGACTACCTAGAAGCCATAATCAAAGAGAAGACCTGGACAGCATCTTTCAAGAAATTATCAAGAAAAACTGTACCGATATCTCAGAACCAGAGGGCAAAGTAGGTATTGAAAGAATCCACTGATCACCTCAGGAAAGAGAGAAAAAAAACCCTCCAGGGAACATTATAGCCAAATTTCAGAACTATAAGGTCAAGGAAAAAATACTGCAAGTGGCCAGAAAGAAACAATCCCAATATTGGGGCATGATGATCAGGATCACACAGGACTCAGCAGCTACAACATTAAAAAAAAAAAACTGGAGATCATGGAACATGACATTCCAGAAGGCAAAGGAGCTAGGACTGCAACCAAGAATCACTTACCTGGTGAAATGAAACAATACATGAAGGGAAAAAATGGTCATTAAACAAAATAGAAAGATTTCAAGCCTTCGTAAAGAGAAGACCAGAATTAAATAAAAAAAATTGATCTTCACTATCATGATCCAAGAGAAACATAAACAGGTAAAAAGTGAAAAGAAAACATAAGGGATTCAATGGAGCTAAACGGGTTACATGCCTACATAGAAAAATGATGGTTGTCATTTTTTTTCTTGCTTTTTGGAGCGGGCAGGGAGGCAGGGCAATTGGAGTTAAGTGACTTGCCCAAGGTCACACGACTAGTAAATGCTAAGTGTCTGAGGTTGGATTTGAACTCAAGTCCTCCTGACTCCAGGGCTGGTGCTCTATTCACTGCGTCACCGAGCTGCCTCAATCGTTGTAATTTTTAAAAACTGTATCACCAATAGTACAGCTAGAAGGAATATACATAGACAGAGGGTACAAGTATAAGATTAATTTGAAGGAGGAACATTAAAAAAATGATTAAGGGGTGAGAAAGAGGAGTGCACTGGGTGCAGAAGGAAGGGAGAGGTAGATTAGGGTAAATTATTTTACACGAAGGGGTGAGAAAAACCTATTACAGTGGAGGAAAGGGGCAATGGGCATCATCTGAACCTTACTCTCATCAGTATTGGTTCAAAGAGGAAATAATAAATACAATCAATTGAATGTAGAAATCTATCTTACCTGACAGAGAAATAGAAGGGGAGGAGATTAAGTAAACTGGGCTGGGGGTGGGGTGACTAACAGAAGGAAGGGCAGATTGGGGGAGGTGGTAGACAGAAGCAAAACGCTGTTGAGGAGGGAGAGGGAGAAAGGAGAGAGAGCACAAATAGTAGGAAAAATAGGATGGAAGGAAATACACAGTTAATTCATAACTGTGAATGTAAATGGGATGAACTCTCCCATAAGACAGAAGTAGATAGCAGAGTGGATCAAAAACCAGAATCCTACAAAATGTTGTTTACCAGAAACATACCTGAAGCAGAGAGACACACACAGAGTAAAGGTAAAGGACTAGAGCAAAATCTATTATGCTTCAGCTGAAGTAGAAAAGAAAAGGAAAAAAAAACCACTGATCTCAGACAAAGTAAAAGCAAAAATAGACCTAGTTAAAAGAGATAAGGAAGGAAAGTATACCTTGTTAAAAGTACCATAGATAATAAAGTAATATGAATTCTAAACATATATGCACCAAATGGTATTACATCCAGATTCTTAAAGGAGTTAAGTGTGTTACAGGAAGAAATAGACAGCAAAACTATACTAATGGGAGACCTCAACTGTCCCCTCTCAGAATTCGATAAATTCAAACAGAAAAGAAACAAAAAAGAAACTGAGGTAAATAGAATACTAAAAAAGTTAGATATGACAGACTTTTGGAGAAAACTTAGTGGAAACAGAAACGAACATGCCTTTTTTTCAGTAGCACATGGCACCTGCACAAAAACTGACCATGTATTAGGGCATTAAAAACCTCAAAAATCAAATATGGAAAGGCAGAAATATTAAGTGTATTCTTTTTGGATCATAATGCAGTAAAAATTACATTCAACAAAGGGCAGTGGAAAGATAGATTAAAAATTAATTAGAAACTAAATCATTTAATCCTAAAGAATAAGTGGGTCAAAGAACAAATCATAGAAACAATCAATAATTTCATTAAACAGAATGACAACAATGAGACAATATACAAAAATTTATGGTATGCAGCCAAAGCAGTACTTAGGGGGAAATTTATTTCTCTAAATTCTTACACAAACAAAATAGAAAAAGAACAGATAAATTAATTCAGCAGGCAACTTAAAAAAACAAAAACACTAGGAAAAAAACAAATTAAAAATCCCCAGTAGCACCAAATTGGAAATCCTGAAAATAAAGAAAAAAATGAGATTAATGTAATTGAAAGTTAAAAAAAACCTACTCATAAGCTAATAAATAAATCCAGGAGCCGGTTTTATGAAGAAGACAACAACAATAAGATAGATAAGCCATTGGTTAAGTTAATTTAAAAAAAAAGAAAGAAGAAAACCAAATATCTGGTATCAAAAATGAAAAAGGTGAAAGAAGAAATTAAAGCAATCATTAGGAAATATTTTGTCCAATTATATGCCAATAAATCTGATAATCTGAGTGAAATTGATGAATATTTACGAAAATATATATATTACTCAGATTAACAGAAGAGGAAATAGAATGCCTAAATAACCCCATCTTAGAAAAAGAAATTGAACAAGCCATTAAAGAAGATCCTATGAAAAAATCCCCAAGGCCAGTTGGGGTTCACAAGTAAATTCTACCAAATATTTAAAGAATAACTAAGTCCAATATTATGCAAACAATATGGAAAATTAGGCAAAGAAGGAGTCCTTCCAAATTCCTTTTATGACACAAATATGGTGCCCATACCTAAACTAGGAAAAGTCAAAGCAGAGAAAGAAAATTATAGGCCAATTCCCCTAATGAATATCAATGCAAAAATTTTAAACAAAATACTGGCAAGGTAATTAGAGCAATATATCACAAGGATTATATACTATGACTAGGTGGGATTTATACCAGGAAGTCAGGGTTGGTTTGATATCAACATAATTGACCATGTCAATAAAAAATGAATTATATGGTTATATAATTATATGATTATCTAAATAGATGCTGAAAAAGCTTTTGACAAAATAAACGCCCATGCCTATCAAAAACACTAGAGAGCATAGGAATAAAGGGAGCTTTCCTTAAAATAATAAGCAGTATCTATCTACAACTATCAGCAAGCATTATCTGTAATGGGGATAAACTAGAAGCCTTGTCAATAAGATCAGGAATCATTATCACCACTATCATTCAATATAGTACTAGAAATGTTGGCTATAGCAACAAGGGAAGAAAAAGAAATTTCAGGAATTAGAATAGGGAATAAGAAAACAAAACTATCCCTCTTTGAAGATAATATGATGGTATATCTAGAGAATCAACTAAAAAACTACTTGAAATAATTAACAACGTTAGCAAAGTTGCAGGATATAAACTAAACCCACATAAATCTTAAGCATTTCTTTATATGACCAACAAAGCCCAGCAGCAAAACATAGAAAGAGAAATTCCATTTAAAATAACTGTAAATAATATCAAATACTTGTAATTCTACCTCCCAAGACAAACTCTATGAACACAATTGCAAAACATTTTTCATACAAATAAAGTCAAATCTAAACAATTGGAAAAATATCAATTGCTCAGGGGTAGGCTGAGCCAATATAATAAAAATGACAATTCTGCCTAAACTAATTTACTTATTCAGGGCCTTGCCAATCAAACTACCAAAAAAATTATTTGCTAAAGCTATAAAAAATTTTTAAAAAATTCATCTGGAAGAACAAAAGGTTCAGAATATCAAATACAAATGATCCAAGACAAGTACAAAGGATTCACAAAGGAAAATGCTACCCACATCCGGTAAAGGAAACAATGGCCTCAATGCAGATTGAAGCATATTTTTTTTACTTATTTTATTCTTTTTTGTGTTTTTTTATTTTGACCTGTTTCTTTTTTAATAACTATGACTAATATGGAAATGTGTTACATGATAGCACAGGTATAACCTATATCAAATTGCCTACTATTTTCAGGGGAGGAGAGGAGAAGGGAGCAAGGGAAGGAAAAAACTTTGGAACTCGAAATCTTGTAAAAAATTGAGTGCTAAAAATTGTCTTCACATGCAATTGGGAAAAAGTAAAATATTATTTAAAATAAATAAATGCATATGTTAATTTTTTTAAGTGGAGAAAAAAAAAAACATGTTCTATTAGGGTTGAGAACTCTCTGGCAACAGGCAGCACAGCCCAGAACATCTAGACCAACATCATCATGACTTTCAACAATGGTGGGTGACTCCAAGTTCTTTCAAACATAGTCTCACCTTTGGATCTGCCCAAGAAATTTTCAGCAGGATACTTGGATCACATTTTTACAAGGTTTCTTCTTTGTTCAAAATTCCACAATAGTCCCAATGGCTTAACCCATTAATTCTAAATTTCTCCTTGTAGTTTCCAGGGCCCTTATCAATCTGCCCCAGAGCTCTGCATTGAAACCTCATTTCCCTCTGCTTCCCACCACAAATCTCATCTTCCAGGCTGTCCCCATCTCTTTTAGGTCCTTCATTGTCCCGCAGATGGGACATGCTAATTCTGCTTCCATGTCTCTGGTCATACTATTCATTTATCTTTTCTTCCTTCCTTCCTTCCTTCCTTCCTTCCTTCCT
>NW_027186352.1:26005359-26020051 GCF_028583685.1 Petaurus breviceps papuanus
CTCTCTCTCTCTCTCTCTCTCTCTCTCTCTCTCCCCCCCTCCCTCCTTCCCTCCCTGTCTCCCTTCCTTCCTTCTCTTCTTCTTTCTTCTGGGTATCATCATTGTACCTAGGGCTTCATTACCATATTTATACTGAAATCAATGCAGACACAAGAGGAGTAGCCCAGTGTGGGGCTACTCCTACCAGCCTCCATCACCCCAGGCACTGGAATTATAGGTGTGCACCACCACACAAATAAACATTTATTGAGCACTCACTATATATGGGAACAACATTTTCTTGGCAAAGATACTGGAGTCATTAGCCTTTTTCTTCTCCAGATCATTTTACCCATGAGGAAACTGAGGCAAACAAGGTAAAGTGACTTGCCCAAAATCACCCAGCTAGGAAGTGTCTGAGGCTGGATTTGAGCTCATGAAGATGAGTCTTCCTGATTCCAAACCCAATGCTCTATCCACTGGGCCACCTCCCTGCCCAATAGGGGGAAAACAATAATCTTTCTTTCAGGGTAACTGGAATGATAAAGCGAGTTAATATGTATAAAATGCTTTCTACACAGCACTGCTCAAATACTATGTTTTGTTATTATCAAGGCTCTCTGAGGGTAGAGTTTTTTGTTTCTCTTGCAGTACCCAAGGGTCCGTATGAGAGACACCCAGTAAGTGCTAGCTAAAGGAACCCTGTGGTTTGGGCCAGTTCCCAGGCTGCCCCCATAGAGCTGTTTCTGCCTTGGGCATTCATAAATGCCCCATTTATGTTATCACTCACTACTTTCCCACCCAAACTCCAGCCTCCAGGAAAACCAGGCCCATGCTTGGGATGGACTCTTCCGCATCTCCCTCTTTCTGAATCCTCACCTTCCTTCAAAGCTCAATCCCAGGCCATGTGCTTTGTGATGGCTTCCTTGGTCCCCACCCCTCACACTCACTTGGATTTTAGCCAAATACAAGGGTATTTACTTATTTGTGTGAACTTTACATCCTCCAGTAGAACATTTATTCCTGAAAGCTCCAGAGTGAAATTCCAGCATGGGCCCTGAAGGGCAGAGCTAGGAGTGATGGATTAAACTGAAACAGGGAAGATAAGGCTTGATGCCCAGAAGAACCACCTAACCCCAAAAGTGGAGATAATAGATCCCCTCTCCCTGGAAGTCTTCCAGCAAAATCAAAGTGAGCTACCAGTCAAGTGGGGCATGGGAGGAGGAGGGGGAGGTGCCTTCCTACCTCTGAGATGCAGCAATTCGGGGGCCCCAAGGGCTGGCGCAAGTAGGCAGGTCACATACGCTGCTTGGACTGAGCGCTGCTCCTTCTTCCCAGAATATCCTCTAGTCCATTTGTCAGATGAGAAAATTAAAGCCTGTAAACCACTGAGGAGGATTCAAATCTAGTTCTTCAGAATTTACATCCAATGGGTCTCCCCCTTCCACTGCCTAATTAAGGGGGAGGGTGGAGGGCCGGAGATCTGCTCTTTCTTATGTGGAAAATGCCCAGTGAGGAGGTTCCCTCTCCCCAAGCAGACCAAACTTTTAGGGGGTGTGACCCCACCTTGGCTACTTATCACTGAATGACTATTTACTTCCAAGGACACAGGTGCTGTGACCTGAAGAGCGGTCATTCTCCATCCTCCCCCTTACTGAGTGCTGGAGACCGCCTTCCCCCAAACAACATGCTCCCCCAGCTGGGGCAGGACTTTCGTCTGACCTTCTCTTCCTTCTCTCCACAGAGTGAGCAGAAGTCACTGGAAAATACCAGGGGAGTCAGGCCTGCTAAAACCATGCTGTATGCCTCTGCATGCCAGCAGCCCTTTCCTTCTATGGGGTTAATAGCATTACTATGAAAAATAATGGTGTAATGATCATAATATGTTAATTATATGTAATTATATTCTTATAATATATAATAATAACAGCAAGAGCCAAGCATTTAAAGAAACTTTAGGTTTACAAAGCACTTACATATATTATCTTATTTGATCCTCACAATTATGCTGGGAGCTAAGCCCTATTTATTATTATCCCAGTTTTACAGATGAGAAAACTGAGGCTGAAAGAGGTTAGATGATTTGTCTGAGGTCAGTCATGCCACTAAGTGTTTTAGGCAAGATTTGAACTCAGGTCTTCCTGATGTCAGGTCCAGCTCTCCCATAGAGCAGGGTATGAGGGCTTCATCAGACAATGCTGCCTAAGCCCAAGGTCCTGCAGTTCAGTGACTGTGGCCATCAGAGACTGGCCAGCAGAGAGGCAGGGGATTCTGTGTGAGGAGGAGAAGAGAGGACCAAGGGATCAAGAGGCTCCAAGAAGTCCAGGGAGCCATGCAGGGAAGACCATCTTCTCCCACCAGTTCTCCCCTGGTCTGGAGCTCGGGCCCCAGACACATCCCGTGTCTCCTTTCTTGGATCTGTGGGTATGTGTGGCCCAGGAATTTTCTGGCCCCAGCAGAGCTGGGAGGGACATGGCTAGTGACTTTATGAAAAGGTACTTTACTTTCTTCCTTCTGTTTTTTTTTTTTTGCTATGCTCAATAAACCATACAGACAATATACACTGAATATCGGAGTCATATGAATGCGGGGGTAGATAGAAGGGAGGGTCTGGGTACAGGGTGGATGCTTCAGAGCTGTAGTTTTCATTTAAAAAAACTACATTTTGAGGAACATTCCATGTCACCTGCTAGTTCAGAGTTTTTTAACCTGTTTTGTCTTATGAACTTTGTTTGGTGAAACTTATGGACTTCTCAGAATCAAGCTTCTAAATGCATAGAATAAAATTCACCGGATTGCAAAGGAAACCAATTATGCTGAAATAGTTATCAAAATATCTTTTTAAAACAAGTTCACATGGGGCAGCTAGGTGGCGCAGTGAATAGAACACCGGCCCTGGAGTCAGGAGGACCTGAGTTCAAATCTAGCCTCAGACACATAACACACAAAAAAACTAGCCGTGTGACATTGGGCAAGTCATTTAACCCCAACTGCCCTCCAAAAAAAAAAGCAAAAAAACCCAAGTTCACAGATGCCAGGTTCCGAATGCCTGCTCCAGCTCAATTCCAAACCTGGCCAATCTAAGTTACCAACGATGGCTCAGCACGGTTTTGGGAAGCCACAGTACAGCTATGAGGGAAGCCCAGGGGGGTGCAGGCTGAGCATGGCCTTGGGGTCAGAATGGGTATTTCAGCCTTTGTGGATGCTATCTCATGCTTATATCAGGGAGGATCAGGGTTGGCTCTTGGGCAACTGGTTCAAGGAAAATGTCACCTGATATAAGACTCAGATATTATGGTCTATGGTTGGATATTTAATAGAGTGGCATGATGGCACCATGTAGGACTCAAGAAGGCCACAGCTGCCTCTACTACAGTGCTGCAAGTGGCAACACAAAAAGAGGCAGCTCCAGCCTTAGAGAGGGGCAGTGGGAATCACCAGACACTATTCATGTGACCCTGAGTGAGCATTTAACCTTTGTATCCTCAGCTTCTGACTCCATAAAATGGGGATAATAACCTGTCTCCTGGGACTGTGGTAAGGATCAAATAAGAGAATATGTGTAAAGCACTTTTCAAAACTTAGAGAGCTTTATGAGTCAGTTATTATTATTTTGAAGTCTTAGAGAGTTGCCCAAGGCACTGAGGAGTGATTTACCCAACTTTACCATCTGTTTGTGACACAGGTGGGACTTGAACCAAGGCCCTCTAGATTGGAAGGTGGGCTCTCTATCTACTTTGTCCAGCTCCCTACCTTTGCTGCTTTAACTAGGGGTAATTTTAAATAGATTTTTTCCATTAAAATGAGTTCTTTCTACACTCTTCTGCCTAACTCCCCACCCCACCCAACTCTCTTGAGTCAAAGAAAAATAAACAAAACTAATATAGCAACAGTGAAGATGGTACATCCAAACTTACCTGACCCGAGCCTTTAATAATGGCCTTTGTTGTTTAACTGTGGTGGGTGGATCTGCTCCTTCACCCCAACTCTCAGGCCAACAGCTCAGGTCTTTCCGGTCTCCACTCTGGGGTCCTTCCTTTTTCATATCAAGGATTAGAGATTTTAATCAGTCACACCATCTTATAACCAGAAACTCACTTGCAGTACGGTGACCCTCTGCTTTACATCCCCTCCTGGATCACTGCCTAAGTCCTGGAGAAGGGGCTTTTAAAGTTTGATGAAACTCTGAGCTATGCCATGTAGACAGTGGAGAGTTCTGACAAAAGGGATTCACTGGAGAAGGAAATAGCAAACCACTCCAGTACCTTTGCCAAGAAAACCCCATGAACACTATTAAAATGACGAAGCAAATGACCCTGGAAGATGAGCCCCCGGGTGGGAAGGTGTCCAGCGTTCTCCTGGAAAGAGAGAAGGACAAGTACCAGCAACTCCAGCTCTCGTGAAGCCTTAAAGGAAAGTCAGCTCTGGATGCGTCTGGTGAAGAAGAGAAAGTCCGATGCTGTGCCACATGCATGCGAGGGTAGATCAGCAGCCAGGATGAAGGGGCAGGGAAATGCCAACAATGCCAAATACAGAGATAATACTATTCTGAGGGCAGAAAGCGAAGAAGAGGTGGAAACCTCCTGATGAGGGTAAAAGAGGAGAGTGTAAAAGCTGACTTGAAGCTTGATGTGAAAAAAACAAACAACGACCACAAAACCTGATATCTGGCAAATGGCCCCATTACTTCCTGGCCAAGAGAAGAAAGAAAGGCACAAAAACAGTCCCTGCCCATCGGCAGGTGCTCCGAGGTGCCTGTTTTCCCCCAGCCCCAACAACATCTACCATTTTCCTTTTCCGTCTTTGCAGATCTGAGGGGTGTGAGGTGGAATTTGAGGACTGCTTTAATCCACATTTCTCTAATTAGTGATTTAGACAAAAATGAACAATTTTGAAGACTTTTATGAACTAATGAAGCATGAAATGAGCAAAACCAGGAGGAAAACATATCCGATAAGAACAACACTGTGAAGAGAAATGACTTTGAAAGTAGGAACGACCACTGACCATCTATAATTCCAGAGTAACAATGATGAAACTCACAATCCACCTCCTGACAGAGGAGCGGTGGATTTAGGGGGGCACAATAAGACTTGGATTGCTTTCTTAACTATCTGTGTTTGTTACAAGAAATTTTATTTTGGAGGCAGTTAGGTGGTACAGAGAATAGAGCACCAGCCCTGGCATCAGGAGGACCTGAGTTGAAATCAAGCCCCAGACACTTGACACACTAGCTGTGCGACCTTGGGCAAGTCACTTAACCCCAAATGCCCTGCCTTCCCCCCTCCAAGGGAAACAAAAAAAGAAAATTTTCATTTCTCCTTTTTTCAATGGGGTGGAAGAAAAAGTGAATGATTTTAAATAGATGTGATTTGTTAGATTTTTGTTCATTTTAAGAATCACTTTAAAATGGGGTAGTTGAGAGATAGTACAGGTGGGGAATGAACTCTCAGATGAGATCACTGTATTGTTACTTTTACTTGATTGTTTTACTGTTTATAAGAGAGCTCTTTGGGAGTGAGAGTAATATGTAAGTGTTTATAATATAAAAACAAAATTTACCAATAAAACATTTAAAATGTCAGTCCTTGCTCTCTGGACCTCACAGTCTAATTGAGGAACATCAAAAAACTACACATACAATATATATGAGATTAACTGGAAATAATCTCAGAGAGAAGGCACTAACATTAAGGGGGAATCAGGAAAGGCCTCTTGCAGAAGGTGGGATTTAAGCTGAGACCTGATGGAAGCCAGGAAGTGCAGATGTGGAGAGAGCATTTCAGGTATAGGGTACACCTACCTCCCCCAGCAGGGAATGAGTCTGTGAGAATAATTGTTCCAACAGCCATGAAGGCGGCTGAAGCAGGCACTGCGCTTAGAGCTTGGTCAGACATCAAAGACGCCAACGTCATTCACTGCATCCCCAGTCATTGCCAGTTGTCCTGACTTTTGTCCTGCCACTGGACTTTGATGACTCTGGAAGAGGGAGTGAGGTTGTTGACTTTCTGCAACTCTGTCTCACTTAAATCCAATTTATGTACAAATCAAACATCACTCCATGTTGTCTCTGGTCCTTTTCAGAAATGAGGGATGGGTAACAAGAGCTACTGAGCATGCTTGAGTTGGGAGATGGAGAGTTGAGGTTAAGGAACAGCAAGCAGATGGGTGTCACTGGCAGAAGACTTTAGAGAGGGAAGTGAAGGTTAGGAAGAGTGGGAAAATAAGAAGGAGCTAAGTTATGGAGGATTTTAAAAGCTAGAGCCACCAGAGTTTACTGATTAGTTTATTTAATTCACACAACAAAATATATTCAACCATCTTCCAATCAATGGACACCCATTCCACTTCCAGGTTTTTGCTGCCATTAGACGTGCTTTTAAGACTTTTTTAAAAAACGTGACATCTATTCTTCAAGAAGAATCGTTGCTTTCTTCATGAAGACTTCCTTGAGCCCTCCAGCAAGAAGTAACCTCCATTTTCAGCTACCATGTGACATCTGATTCTTTTTATCCAAACATGATTTCGTTGGTCTAGGAGAATCATTCCTACTTTCTTATTACTCCCCCCCTCTACACTGTAATTTTTGAAACATGGCACTTGGATGTGAGACATGTAAGACCCTTGGCCCTGGGGCTTCAAGTGAAGGGGAGAAGATAGCATTCATTTCATAGACCACCCCCTCAGTGCCCACACCCAGGGTACAAGTCTTTTTTCCCTGCTCCCTTTAATAGGCCAACAGGAAGGAGTCAGGCAAACAACCCACTAGGGGAAAACAGGAGGCTGGCAACCTCTCCAGCAGGTTCTATTCCCCCAGACTGGTGAGGAAACTCCTTTTCCCAACCTGAATCCATTCAGGGGCACAAATGATCAGGGGACTAATCATCTCCTATGTCACGTTAACTCTCACCAAAAATATACATTTGTGTTATAGTTAATTACACCTCTACTACCTCCCCATCTAGACCATAAGCTTCTTGACAAGGAATGAGGGTTATGTCCTATAGCTATATGTCCCCCACAGAGTCTTTGTATGACACAGACCCCCTTACAGTGGGTTTATAAGAGGATGTAGATGAGTGCCCCAGGAGGAGAGGTCACAGAAGGGGGCAGGGCAGCACAGTTGGGGGGACGAGCTCCTGCTGACATCATTTCTCACCAGATTGTTACAACAGCCCCATTGGGTTTCCTGCCTTAGGTCTCTCTCGTCCATCCTACACACTCCCATAAAAGTAATTTTATTTAAGCTTACTACTCTACTCAACCAACTCCGGTGACTTCTTATTGCTTCTAGAATAAAAAATAAATTCCTCTTTTACCTTTTAAAGCCATTCACAATGCCATGCTCTGCCATGCAGGTAAGCTGGTCTTCTCTCAGAGCCTCCCTCATGACCCCTCCTCTGCCATCTCTGTGCTATGTGTCCCCAACACCTGGAATGTGCTCCCTCCTTACCTCTGCATTGTAGAGCCTTCTTCTTGTAGAGCTCAGGCCTCACTTTTTGAATGAAGCCTTTCCTGATTTCCTGATTCCCAAATGCTATGCCTTCCCAAACTACCTTGGATCTAACTACTGTGTGTGCGCGTGTGCATTGTGTATGTGTGTGTGCGCATGTACATGTGTGTGCATGTACATGTGTGTATTGTGTGTCCACATCGCACACACATGTGTGCACGTGTGTTCACGTGTGCATAGCATTTGGGAGGATTCAGACCTAGGTCTTTCTGGCTCCAGCCCCACTGTAGCACAGAGCTTTCCACAGAGAAAACCCTAACCAATGATGATCAGATTGAATAGAATCCAAAGCTGGGAGGGCATCTTGGTTGTTGTTGTTGTTTAGTCATTTTTCAGTCGTGTCCAACTCATCACAACCCATTTGGGGTTTTCTTGGCAGAGATACTGTAGTGGTTTGCTGTTTCCTTCTCCAGCTCATTTTAGAGATGAGGAAACTGAGGCAAACAGGATTAAGTGACTCGCCCAGGGTCACACAGCTAGTCCGCGTCTGAGGCCACATTTGAACTCAGATCTTCCTGACTCCAGGCCCAGTGCTATATCCACTGAGCCATCTAGTTGCCCTGGGCATCTGTGCCCCAGGGAAGGATGTTTTATCTCTCCTTGGGCCTCAGTTTCCCTATCTGTAAAATGAGGGAAGTGGAATTGATCACCTCTACCGTCCCTTCCAACATTAACACCTGGAAAACTAGAGAAGGCTTCACCAGAACCGAGCTTTGAAGGAAGAGAAAGATTCCAGGAATTTGAGTTTCAGTGGGTGAATATTACAAGCACTGGAGATGGTTTATGCAAACGTACAGAGGCCGGAAATTGAAAGCCAGATTCAGTAAATAGCAAATAGTCTGTCGAGTTTGGCTAGAACAATGAGGACATTAAAAGGAGTAATTCGAAACAAGTGGGGCCTGACTGCGGAGGGTCTCCAGTAGCAAGAGCTAACATCTGCATAACACTTCGATGTTTGCCAAGCACTCTGCAGAGCGACCCTGAGCCTTAGCTAGTACAAGTGTTTATCATTCCCATTTCACAGGTAGGGAAACTGAGGCTCAGAAACTCATCGGGGGCACTAGCTCAGGGTCTGAGGGAAGCTTCAAGCCCAAGCCCCTCGCTGTTCATAATTTTCCCACTACAGTATGCCTCCTCTAAAAAGGCCAGGCTGGGGGCTGTTTGGATTCAGGCTCGGCAGCAATGATCTGTGTGTTAGGAAAATGATTCTGGGAACAGTGTTCAGAGTCGATTAGAGACGGGAGAGACTGGACTCAGGGCAATTAAAAACAAACCAACCACAGAAGTCCAGACAATAGGATTGCAGTTAGAGAAGTAACATTGCTGTGTGGAGGGAACAAACATGGGAAGTACTGTGAGTTAGAATCCAAAGGGCTCAGAAACTGACTGGCTCCGGCGGGGGACTGGGAAGGTCAAGGTCGGTCGTCCAACATAGAAAGCCTGGGTAACGGGAGAAGGAGAAGAAAGTGCTGGAGAAAACACGGACCACCCTCCTCAAAGTACCTGGACGCAAGCGCAAGGGAGGGTTTCTACATTTGCCTACTTCCCGGTGTCTTAGGCAGAGGAGAAAGATCGTGGCACATGTTTTCTCTCAAATCACTCAGGGCAGATTCGGAATGGGTTTTTCCAACTTCGACCTCTCAATGCTGGCTGTCTTATAACAGCAACAGGAGTTGAAAGACAGGGGCCCTGGAATTTGCCATAGGGCAGTTACACGATTCTGGGAGTGAATTTTCTGTGCGTGAACTCTCACTCAAAGTCAAATGAGATTTACAGGAGTTACTGAGGCTGTGTCTCTGAATTACCAGTAAATTCCAAACCCAGCCCAATGTCAGCATTAACTACATTCATTGGCCAAGTCTGCCACCATCTCAGAAAGCCAACGATTCACTGGTTAGTTAGTGGTTTTGCCCAACTTTCAGCTGCTTGGTTAATGTTAACATCATGCAATTAATACTTAGAACAGATCTTTTTCCCACATTGTTTCAGGTTTTAACTGGTAGGTCTGATTAATGTTTGGTGTTAGTCAGTCCCAGACTTTGGCAAGGGTTGCTGGAATTTTTTCAGCACAGGCTGGATCACCATCTGTCAGGGAAAATGCAGAGAGGGTTCTTGCCCTGAGTGGGAGGTTGGACCAGATGACTTCTAAGGCTCCTTCCGACTCTTAGGCTATATGACTCTATTATACATACAGCTGACTGTTGAAATAATCCAATAGACACCATAGGTCAACATCAGCATCCTAGGTCAGACAGAGATGTATAAACTTCCCTCTTTGCCATCTCCAACTGTCTTACTGCCTCCTCCAAAATCTATGCCCTGCAGCTTTTAACCCTTTCATGGTTGCAACTTGCACCAGATCCTGATTGATGACTCTCTTCAGATCTACCACTTCAGGAAAGCCCCTGCCATGATTCCCTTCACTTCCTGCTCTCTACCCATCTCTTCAATAGCCTTACCACCATCTTGCCCCCAGCCCCACCCCATCTGCTCTCAAATGGGTGTCTGGAACTGTTGTCAAAATCATCTTTGTCACTGATCCTGTACAGACAGTGTCAACCCACTCCCTCATAGCCCTACTAAACAGCCCTGTAACTTTCAAGAACTATGGGCCCCTACCTGACCACCATTCTGCTCTATGTCCCCCCATGTACACATAAGTTCTTGGAGGTTAGAGACTTCTTGGCTTTTTTTTTTTAAGATTTGTATCCTTAGCACTTAACAAATGTTTGCCATATAGTCTGAGTTTAATGAATGCTTTTTTATACATCAGTCAGTTGGGCAAACGTAAGCAGCATCTTATCAACTTGGGCTTGGAAGAAGAAGCACTGGTCTAGCAATCAGGAAACCTGGGTTTGGGTCTCAGCTCTACCACCAACTAGCTATGTGACCTTAGATCACAGATTTAAGGTTAGAAGGGTCCTTAGAGGCCTGATAGTCCAACTACTTCACTTTATACATAAGGAATCTGAGACCCATATTGAGGAAGTGACTTACCCAAGGTCATACAAGTAGTAAATGGCAGAGCCATAATTCAAAGACAAGTACTCTGACTCCAAATCCATTACCTGTTCTACTATACCACATTCACAAATTCCTCCAGGTCTCAGTTGTATGTGGGAGATGGATTGGATGATCCCTAAGACTTTGCTTCCGTCCAGTTCTATCACACTTCAAGGAGAGAACACATGGCAGAGAAAAGGGACCCAGATTTGGAAATCAGAGGTCCTCAGCTCAAATCCTAGCGTGACCTTGGGCAAGTCACTCCATTTCTCTGGGGTTTGGTGCTCCATCTGTAAAATGAAGGGTGTGGGTGATAAAGACCCTCTGGGAGCTAATTTACCATCCTAAAATTCTGTTTGGCAATGGAGGCAAACTGCTAATTATTTTCCTAATACTTTAGGAATTGTCTATTGACTACCCAATCAGTTGGAAACAGAGGGAGTATTTATTAACACACGAATTTGAGCCCATAGCATTGCACTAGATACCCTTAGTGAGGGAGGAAGGACCACAAAAGCAAGAGGAGGCATAATCCATGGCCTTAAAAGGATGACCTAGTTACATTCCCTACTTATATTTTATGTAGTCTCTACTACACTGTATGTGCTCATTTAATGTGAAATCATAATAAAAGGAATCTAGATGGTGTGATGAGGAGAGCACTAGCTCTGAGTTTAGATCCTGAACAGTAACAACTACGACTACCCTACCACTACCACTACCACTACTACTACTACTACTACTACTAGCATTTACATAGCAATTTAAGCTTTGCAAAGTACTTTACAAATACTACATCATTTTAATTTTGCAATAACCATGGGAGGCAGGTGATGTCATCTCCATTTTACAGATAGGGTAACTGAGGCAGAGAGCAGTTATAATAATCCTGGGGTTTTCATTTTGGGTATTCCTCCAGGAGGTAACTGGTAGATTTTTTCCCCCTTTCTATTTTGCCTTCTTTTTCTAAGAGATCTGGGCAGTTATCTTTTAAGATTTCTTGAAATATATCTATGCTCTTTCCAGGTCATGGTTTTCAAGTAATCCAATGATCCTTAAATTCTCTCTTTGATCTGTTTTCCAGACTAGTTGATTTTGCTGTTTTTTACACTTTACATTTTCTCCCATTTTTTCAGTATTGTTTTTACTTTGTTTTACTATTTCCTGTTGTCTCATGGAGTCATTAACTTCTATTGGCTTCATTATAATTTTGGGGGAATTTCATGGTTGGGTAAAGTTTTACACTTCTTGTGAGAAACTGGTAATTCCCAATTCTTTTTATATATCTCTCATTTCTTTTTCTACTTTTTACCTCTACCATTCTCATTTATTTTATAAAAATGTTTCCAATACTTAAAAAAATTCTTGGTTCATCTCTTCAGAAATTTTAATTGAACATATGCCCAAGTTGTGTGTGTGTGTGTGTGTGTATGTGTGTGTGTGTGTGGTGTATGTGTGAGTGTGTGTGTGTGGTGTATGTACTGACACTTGCTTTGCTTGCAGATCTTTTCTAATCATTCTCTTTTCCTTGGTTTGTATCTTAAACATTCTTGTTATCATAATAGCTTTTTTTTTAGTGGGACTACTTTTTTTTGTTTGCTCATTCTTTCAGTCTAGTTCCTGACTTTGGACTTCATGTTAGGCCTGGGCTCTGTGCATTTCTGTAGAGAGTGTCTGGGATTCCTGCCCTGGTTATCCCGCTGCAAGCTCCTGACTAGGTTGGAGGCTGGAGATGATGCTTCTCTCTGCTCCTGGTATCAGGACTATACAGTTGCTGCTTGCTTCTGGACATGCTCTATACTCGTACACAGCCTGGGACCCTTGACCGCTCCTCAGCCTAGAATGCCACCCTTAGGTGGCAGATCCTTTCCTTATTCAGTCCCTGGATTTTTGACCTGGGACTGGGTCATAATTAACATGGCTGCCGGTTGGCATCTATCCCTGCACCCTGTACATGGTTGGGCCTTTCTTTGCTAGATTTAGATCATCTTCTTCCCCTGGAACACAGCCTATTCCTGGGCAAGAACACTCTGTGGGGCCAGTAGACCTCAGTATCCCCCTGAGCACAGTGTCTGCAAACCTTTCTGTCTCCCTGTGCTGTCTCGAGCTAGAACATGACTCATTGTGGTTTTATTTTCTTGGATTGCCCAATCTTTCTTAGAAATCTCTCAGTTTCCTAAATTTGTTTGGAGGTGTTGTGAGGGAGAGTCCAGTTTCACTCTTCTCGTCTGCCATTTGGCCCCACCTTGTGTCTATCCAATGACTCTCAAGGACTTTTTGGCACTTAGTCTGAAACCTTTGATTGATTGACTGATTGAAATGTGTTCTTCCTTGATAAATGTGCTAAATGAAGTGTTTTCCCCACCTTTACAAATACAAAAGGCCCTTATGATTCAGCTTTGTTTTCTTTCTAACTTGGCTAAATTCGGAGAAGAGATGAGTATAACTATAAGCCTTAGGGTGGAGAGAGACCAGGATTCCAAGGCTCTGCTTTGCCTCTACCCCTCCCTGTCTACTCTTTCCTGTCTTAATGAAGGAGTACTGGAAACCGAATAGACTAATCTCCAACTCCGTGAGCTTCAATTGTTTGGAAGAACAAGGTGGCAGAAATCCAGTAAGGGGAGTCCTGGCAAGAGTTTGTGAGCCGTCAAGTGCAGTGAGGCGTGCAGCCCCCACGTGACTTGTCTGACCAGCACTGCAGGAGATCTAAGGAGTCCAGAGTATGTCATCCATGGGCTAAGCCACATTTGCAAGTGAATTTTGTGGTGAATACTCTGTACCAGCTGCTTGGAGTTCAAACCCACCTTCCCCTGGGACTGGGGTATAGAGAAGACTATTGCCTCCAAGTGTTGAGGTGGGGGTGAGAAGAGGAAATGTTATGCTTCCGTTATTGCTATATCTTAGCATTAAATATCCCTTTGTAAAAATTAGTTCATAGGGACAGCCTGATGGTGCAGTGAATAGAGCACCGGCCATGGAGTCAGGAGGACCTGAGTTCAAATCTGGCCTCAGACACTTAACACTTACTAGCTGTGTGACCTTGGGCAAGTCACTTAACCCCAACTGCCCTGCCTTCCCCCCTCCAAAAGGGGGAGGGGGATTAATTGATGTTAACTAGTTAAATGATAGATACTGGGACACTAATTACTGGGTCAGTTCCTTAAAGGTGATACTAAATATAACTGGTAGTTAATACTTGAGATAAAACACCAGAAAGGAGGCTTGAGCCAGTGGCATTAGACAAATACTCCAACACCTCAGGAGCACCCCTGGAATCCAGAGGGGAAGATGTAATCCCGATCTGACAACCAGTCTTTTTAGTATGAGCAGTAGCTAGGCTATATTCAATTTGGAAGCTTTTTAAATTTTAACATATATTTACTCCTTTGATGATCACAACAATCTTGTGAGATAAGAAGTGGAAGTACTTTCATCTTTATTTTATAAAGAAACTGAGACCTAAAAAGATTAAGTGACTTCCCCAAGCTTCACACAAGAAGAATGAGGCAGTGTGAGATTCAGCAGATGCACATTAAATAAAAGGGGGTGATTTGGAGTCAGAGGTCTTGGGTTCAGTTCCTGGTCCTGATACTCCATAACTTAATGACCTTGGGCAAGTCACTTAATATCTTCGGGCCTCAGTCTGGTCTTCCATAAAATAGCGGGGTTGGACTCATGGCCTCTGAAGTCCCTCCCGCCTCTAAATGCTTTCCTCTACACAAGGCTGACGCCCTGCTAAGGCTGTCAGGACAGTAGTTTTCATTGACATCCTTGCTTCCCCCTGGCAGGAATTAGCCGGAACAAGTGGGTCAGGTGGGGCGGAAATCTTCTGACTGGAAAAATACAGTCTTGGGGGGGCCTGAACCTCTGAAAGCTCTCGATTCTGATTTAATGGTGTAGACAAAGATCTGCTCAGGCATGAAACAAATAGTCTCTATAAAAACAGTACAGGACAGAGAGATGGGAACTTCCAGAAACTTTTAATCAGGCAAGTGCAGAGGGCTGAATGGATCGTTTTCAGCTGGGAAGTGAAAACTTATCAGAGAGGGCAGAAGTAGGAAGGCACTGGACCCAGAAGAGGCAAAGTAAAGTAAAGAGGCCGAGTAAAGGCATTCACTAACACCTGATGCTTAGTTTTAGTTTTGATGGGATCTATCTATCTATCTATCTATCTATCTATCTATCTATCTATCTATC
>NW_027186352.1:26020061-26065906 GCF_028583685.1 Petaurus breviceps papuanus
ATCTATCTATCTATCTATCTATCTATCTATCTATCTATCTATCTATCTATCTATTTCAAGTTCCACTCTCTTGTATATTTTTAAAAACCTGTTTCAGAAGGGCTAATACTTAACAAATGAAGCTTAGCTAAATTATTTTTTTAATGAATTCATTATTACAGAAAGCACATAATTCTGTGGAATCATGTGCTATTACCTAAGGCTGCTATTACTTAATTGAGGAATGGCTAAACAGCCTAGCCATGGCACCATGAGCAGGAGCCATCATTAGTCACATGGCTGCTGTGTCTGATGGCAGGGGGCAGAACAAGAGACAAAGCAGAGAATCTGAAGAGACTGATTTCTGCTTTTTCTAAGTGTAAGGTAGGGGCTGATTTTAAGTTTTTTTTCCATAATTTTTCAGTTGTGTCTGACTCTCCCTGGCCTCATTTGGGGTTTTCTTGGCAAAGATACTAGAGTGGCTTGCTATTTTCTTCTCCAGCTCATTTTACAGGTGAGGAAACTGAGGCAAACAGGGTTGGAAAAGCTGGAGAAAAAGGAGCATAGAGAGCTAGTTGAAGCATGAAAGAGTGGGGGGGTGGGGGCTCTGATGCTTACATGCTTATGATGGGCCCGTGGCCAAAGCCCTGATATCCTCTGACCCTTAGCCTCTCCACTCACAAGGTGGCCTCCAGACCTGGACACATCCAGCTCAGCACAATCAGTGGCAGAGATCAAGAAAGAACAAACACAAAAGCTGAGAAAGCAGCCGGGGCCCAGGTACAAACTGCCCCGGAAGAGTCTGTGTACGAGTTTTGGCATGGGCACAGTCCCCCTAATGCTGGGGTGGAAGAGGAGGGCCCACCCTTCCCTAGTAGCCTCAGATTTCCTTCCATATTCCTACCTGAAGTCTTGAAGCAAGAGAGACTGAGCCAGGAGGCATCTCAACCACTGGTGTGATCATCCAGGAGAGGATCGAAGCCATACCAAATGCCCTAGTTCTTTCATCCCTGGTCACCCCACAGCCAGAAGCAGACCCCACAGCTCTCACACGGTTCTTGGGGACACGTCCCACAGGGTGACCAAGTTAATCATTTTGTCGTTTTGGTTCTGTGTTCTATTCCCTTATTGAGGAATATTGACCATATCTCATTAGGGCCAGAGTTCTCTCTTATTTAATCACTGTCATTTCTGCTTCTCCTCCTTCATACAGGGCTTGTTACCCTGTAGGCCAGGGGTGGGGAACCTGCTGTAGGCACTTAAATGATTATTGATGACAGATTTTAGGACTGAATTTAGAGGCCATCCAATCTAATTCCATAATTTTATACATGTGAGCTCAAGCCCCAGCCATGTACTTTACAATGTTTGTAGCCCTGGACAAATTAACTTTACAGGGCCTCAGTTTCCTCTTCTGTAAAATGAATGCCTGATGACCCATCAGGTACTGTCTAGTTCTAAATTTCTTGATTTTCAGCTTCTGATATCCAGTTAGCAATCATCATTTACCCTCATGGAAAACAGACCTTGATCATTGTAGAAGCATTTAGGACAGGATGGTGAATTAACTTCAATCAGCCATTCAACAAGTATTTTTTTGAAGTACTTAGTATCTGCCCAGCTGGAGCTTAATAAATGTTTATTGAATTCAATAATGATCACCTTGTAGCAGAAAAGCCGGAGGGTCTATTTCTCCATTTCCTTTGTCCACCGAGTTTTCCTAAAAGAAAAATGAGCTAAACGTGAGAATAAGGAAAATGGCCATCACGGTATTGCACAGTTGGTTCAGGGACCATCAAATTTTAGAGTTAGGGAGAGAGGAGGCCTCAGCAGCCAGCACTGAAGCCTGGCCTCAGTCCAGCTCTGCGGTGAAAATTCTTTGGCCTTCGACCTCAAGTCATAACAAACTCCCTGGTTGCATCATCCTTCCTGCAGTGGCTTCTGAGCTGACTGGGATGTGTGGAAGTAAACACTTGGGCTGGCCTAGAGTGTGAGGTGTCGGCTCCTTTCTTTTGCATTTGAGGGCTGAGATAGCTGCAGGAGGGATTCCTCCCAAGCAAACTCAGGTCTCCAGAGAGGAATGGGAAGGGCTGTGAAAACGCCAAGAAGCCAAGCATTAGGGATGGTCTCGGGAGCAGAGGGAAGGTTCTATGTGCCCTGGTCTATTCTACCTTTGGTCTATGGTGCCATTGGCTACTCTTGTCCCACGGCTGCCTTAAGCCCACCAAGATGGAGTCTCATGCTTCAGCTATTGTGGGAAGGGAATAATACCCTAGAGGGCCCTGGGTACAACAGGAAGTGTCCAAACATCAGATTCTGGGATCCTGGCTACTTCAAAGAAAGCTCTTTAAGAGGAAGAAGCAGGGGGTGGCTAGGCGGTGCAGTGAGTAAAGCGCCGTCCCTAGAGTCAGGAGAACCTGAGTTCAGATCCAGCCTCAGACATTTAACACAAAAAAAAAACCTAGCTGTGTAACCTTGGGCAAGTTACTTAACCCTAATTGCCCTCCAAAAGGCAAAAAAAAAAAAAAAAAGAGGAGGCAGGAGGAAAAGTTTTGCCAGAAAACATGAGGAAGGAAAAGGGGAAGGAAGGGGAGGGAGAAAGCTAACATTTATATTAGCATGTCTCATGTACCTGGCACTGAACATTTGACAATTACCACCTTGTTAGGCATGGCAGAAGGGGCACTGGCCTTTGAGTCAAGAGTCCCAGGTTCAAATCTTAGCCCTGTCTCTTCTTAGCTGAGTGACCCTAAACAAGTCACTTTACTCTCTAAGGATCAGTTTCCTTACTCATGTAACAGAAATAATAACCCTTGCATTATCAATTTCACAGGGTTGTTGGGGAGGGGGAAGGTATTGGATTTGTCATTTCACTGACACAAAGAATTCCCAAGTGAGGAAATTTTCTGGTCCACAAGCCAGCACATTCTCCCAAACTAAAAGCTTGCCTACAACACTAAAAGATTAAGATGATTTGCTTAGGGTCACTCATTCACTCGTTAGAGGCATGACTAGCACACACAGGTTCCTGGCTCCAAGGATTATTCTCTATACAGAACAACCCCATTTTGAAACATTGCAACAGCATGAAATCCCCAAAGAATGACAGAGCTATTCAGGCTACAATTATTTCCAGGTGTTCCTCCCCAGCTGATTTTGTGCCATACAATCCTAGGAATCATGGCAGGGCCTCAGGGTCACCTCTGGAGAACTGGCCTTGGAGCTCCAGGGAAGGCTAGGGGAGGGAGGGCTGCCCCAAATGGACGGAAAGGCATTTCTAACCCATCTGCTGTGCTCTGAACACTGGGAGTGCAAATATAGAAGCAAAGCCCTTTCTCACTTGGTCTTAGATTTTGGGAGGGGAAGAGCCTTTGAGTCATTTTGACAAATAACATTCCCATTCGATTTGGAAAGTGACAGGGACGGTGAGCTGAGCCACAGGGACTGAATTCCCATGGAATTGCTCATCTTCCATAAGCCCTTCGTCAGACCTTCTCTTCCATGCTCTGGAAGCCTCCCTGAAGCCTCTTCCCATGTCATGACCCATGGCCACAGCACTTGAACCAAATGGGCTAACAGAGACTTAAAGCGGTGTAAACGCTAGTGATAAGGCCTAGCTGGCGCTTCATCAGAAGAGATCCCTTCCTGCACCATTACTGATGACAAGTACAGTCTGGTTTGTGATGTGTATTCCCGGTCTGTAGTGCAGTACTTGGTATGCACTAAATGAATGGTAAGTCCTTGTTGACTTGAACTGAAGCGAATTGTGTGTCAATCATATTTGGGAGCCAAAAGGGGCCTGCTGATCCTAGGCCGTAGGCCCTTTATCTTCCCATCCTATTTAGTTCTTCCCTGGGCCACCTATTGGCTGTTTGTTGCTCCTGCCTCTCTGGATGATCACCATCCATCTACCTCCTAGACCTAAGCACTGCACTTCTGGAATCCATTCCCCAAGCCCTGAGGAAGTTAATCCCTTTGCCTTTGGAATCTTCAGACCTTCTCCTAGGGCCCAGCCTTCTTGATTGGTGACTGGGCTACTTCAAACTAGCCCACTGAGTGCATAATCAACAACCTCCAGTCAGCCACCTGGGCCTTCTAAGCACCTGCCTGCCATCCCTCATGGACCATTCCCTCTTCCTTTCCCCATCTTGCTCTGGACATCATAATCAAAGCAACACCACCATTGCTCCTGGAAAAGGGCTTGATAATAACTGCCTTCTGGATTAAGTCTCCGCCCCTGTAACTTTCCAGATCAAAACTCATTTGCATGGACACCATTCCACTACATGGGTTGTCTTTGCCTATTAGCATATAAGTTCCTTCAGGGTAGAGACAGTCTCCATTTTTGTTTTGTATCCCCAGCCCTCAGCCTTGTGCGGGTACAGAATAAGTGGTTAATGAAAGTATTTTCATTCATTCGTTCATTTGGCTCACAGGTAATTTTGCTTTTTGGGAGTCATTTTATTTAAAATAATGCTTATATTTGGTGAACTGATGCTGATACCTGCTGCTGTTCCACACTTACCCTTCTGCATCCTCGACCTCAATACTAGACTTCCAGTATCAAAGATCTTCAGGATTGGGAGACAGGAAGAAAATGACAGCTGTACCCAGACATCTGAAGAAGGCAGGGAACTTGGAAGAGGCAAGGAGCTTGGTGGAGGTGACCTCCCTTTTGGTACTCTGAAAAGAATGGAAATAGGCCAGTCCCATGATTCCAGAGGTAATAACTGGGCACACAGGACTATGTCAGGACCCCCAATGACTCTCTCCAGAAGCCCAGTTTCAGAGCCACTGAGCTAGCCTAGGATGAATTGTTCATTTGACAAATGTTTCCTTTTGGCCTGACCTCTCTTAAGTGTCAATTTACTGGATGGGAAACTTGGCCTCCTGTCTCCTGAAGACTGCTAGGCTGAATCCTTGCCCGGCTCTGCTCACCCCCGCTTCTGTGGTAGTTCAGATCTGTGTTAAGAATGCCAGAACCCCCAGGGATCTCACTGGCAGCCTCCTCAGATGTCTGGCTCTATCCAGACCTTGGTCTGTGATCCGTACTTGATAAACAACCCTACATGACCATACCTTAGCTTATATCTTTTGGCATTAATAACCTTGAACCTAAGAAAACTAACTCACCTCCTTGGTCCCAGTTCCCTGGGACCAGCCAAGGGAGAGTGGCATATCTGCTGTGACTGGCTTTCTCTATGTCACTTCCAGAGGGCTGTTAGGTGGAAAAAGCCCTATGTCAAAATGCCACCTGTGACATTTACTAGAAAGCTGTTTGAATTTAGGCATGTTCTCAGGCAAGATTCTAAGGCAAGAATCTCCATTTTCTCATACCTTTTCCTGATACATTTTTTTGGCTAGTATTCATAAGGAGCTTTTGAACGTATATTATCTTATATGAGTCTGTAAGGTGGATGCTATTTTATCCTCATTTTACAGATGGGAAAACTGGGGCACAGAGAAGTTAAACGTCTTGCCCAGGGTCACACAGCTAAAACGTGCTGGGGCAGAATTTGTGCTCAGGCTTTCCTAATTCTTAAGTTTACCACACAGGGTAGTTCTGAGGATCAAATTAGGTGCCCTGCAAGTCAGAAAGGCCCTGAAGGTCAGTAGTTCTTCTCTTTCCCCTTCTCTTCCTTCTTTCCTGTTCTCTTCTTCTTCTACTTTATAGAGGCAGCAGTTGTCACAATGCACAGAGCACTGGGCCTGGAGTCCAGAAGACCTGAGTTCAAATCCTGCCCAAGATACTTACTAGCTATGTGACCCTGGACAAACCCATTAATCAGTTTTCTCAACTGTAAAATGGAAGCAGTAAGTAATAGCACCTACCTTGCAGGATTGTTGTGAAGATCAAATGAAATATCTGTAAAGTGTCTGGCATAGTATAGTAAGTGCTAAATGATGTTTCTTGCTTCCCCTTTTCTTCTTACTCTTTCTCCTAATTATTAGTTCATTCTTTTCATCTTGTTTGATGGAGTTCAAATAATTATACCTCACCTCCATTTGCTAGCCTGGAAAATGGGGATAATATCGCAGCCACACGGATAAAGTGAGGTTCAAAGGGTTAGGGTTTTAAGAAGCACCAACAGATCCTGCCTGCTCTGTACCATCTCCTGCCTGGTCTCCAGCCTCCAGTGGATAGCGGGCAAAGGAGAGGAGTGGAAACAGGGAGGGGGCCTCACCCTCTTCTGCTTGCTGTGGGAAGAGAAGTATCATTTCACCATAGCAGCCTCTTGCTGCTGAGTCGAGAGGAGAGTTGAGGCACCATTCCATCAAGTTTCTAGACAGATCTCCTGCCTTGGGGAAAGGAGAGTATCACCAGGCTTTTCTCTCCAAGTTGTTGCTTCCTCATTTAAACTAGCCAAGGCTTTGAAAGGATTCCACCCTGAGGTCATTTATATTATTACATTGAAAATCTTCCTTAAAATTTCCCTAAGAAACTCCATCCCTCCACCCATCATAGCCTCCCTAACCCAGTGAACCCCAAGCAATCACCCTTCAAATCTGAGTCCTCATTGCCTGATTCCTTATTTCAATTCTCTTCAATCCACCAGCCCACCTCCCGTGTCCCAGCCTGAAGCCACCCAGCTTCCCCTGCATCCTCTGGAATGCCTGATCAATATGCAGCAAATTGGCTTCCATTTTATTATTCCCTTTCCCACTCTTTCTGTCTTCTGGTTCTCAGACAGACCTGGTCCCTTCCGATGATACAACCTCCTTGGTTCTCCTTTCTCACACTGGTTGCACTTTTCTCATTCCCCTGGCTCCTTGGTGAAGGCAGGAAAATGGGAATACTTCTTGATTAGCCTTGCCACTCCCCAGCTCACCCCTTATCTACATCACTCAGTAACCTCTCTTCATTTGATGCTCATGAAATCCGTATTTACCACTCAACAAGAATCCTAGCAGCTTGTTTATAGACCTCTAGAATAGTCTGCTTCTGGCCTCAATGAGTTAAATATGTGACCCCCCTCCCCTCCAACTCCTGTCCTTACACTAGGGAACTTCAATATACAGATTTATCCTCCTTCAAACACCTTAGGGTTCCTCAACTTGTTTCCAGTGACCTCCTCCTCTATCCCACATCACAAAAAAACAGTCATGTCCTTCATGTTGCCCTCATCCACAAATGCACACTTCCATGTTCGTGAACACTGAAATTCCCTTATTGGATCATGATCTATTTGCATTCTACTTTTTCTTCTGCCTTACAACCACCAACCCATTCTTTGTCCATACTGGGACCTTTGATGCCTTTACCCCTCAGTTCTCTCCTAGGCCCTCAGCCCTGTACTAGCTACATTCTCTTTTCCCCAATTTGAACTTTGGTGAACCATTAAACTCTACATTGTCTTTTTCTCTGAAGTCTCTTGCCCACTTATATATGCCAGTTGACCTCTGCCAACCCTCAGGCTTGGAGCACGCCAACCTTCTGCTGCCTTTACTCCTATTCCGAACAAAGGGGGAGAATGTGTCTACTACAAATTTACATTACATGATGTCAACTGGGCTCTCCTCTCTTACATGTATTCATGCTCCCACTTACCAGAGGCTCTTCCAAGCCTCCAACCCCTCCCCTCTCAGCTGAGCACCCTGCCTCATGTTCTACTGAACCTGAAGCTATCTGCTGAGAGCTTACTCTTCTCGCCTCATATCCCTCAGCGCCTTCTACTGGCTATTTCTCTACCAATATGCCCTTCTCCCTCATTCTCAAAAACCCTCACTTGATCTCTCCATCTCTGCTAACTTCACCCCATGTATCTCCTGCTTTTCGTGGCTAAATTCCTTAAGAAGGCTGTCTACAATAGATGCTTCCATTTCTTCTTCTTTCACTCTCTTCTCTACACTCTGGCTTCTGACCATTCGACTGAAACTGTTCTCTCTGGAGTTGCCAATGATTTCTTGTCAAATCCAATGGCCTTTCTCAGTCCTCATGCTTCTTGACTTCTCTCCAGCATTTGACACTGCCAATCACCCTCTTCTCCTATCTGACCCCTTGTGCTGCATTTTTGTCCAGGTCGTGCCTGCTAACTATGGGTGTCCCATAGTGAGCATTCCGTCTTTCTCTTCATCCACCCATCAATCCCCATCTACCATCTCTCTTCTCTTCTCTTTCCCCCTATATCCAATAATCCAATTTGTTGTCAGGGCTTGTAGAGTTTACCTTGACAACATCTCTCAAATATACTTTCTTGCTGTTTGCCTAGTACAAGTCTCTCCTCCACTCCAAGCTACCCCTACTAAGCCACCAAAATTATTTTCCTAAAGTGTGAGTCCAAATATGTCATCCTCCATTCAATAAACCAGTGGTTCCCTATATATTTCCAGGAAAAAAAATAAAATCTTCAGTTTTGTGTTCAAAGCCCTTCCTAGCACCCACCCCACCCCACACACCTTTGCTTCTACCCTCTTCCTCATCCTCAGGTTCTCTTGGATCCACTGACACCGGCCTCCTGGCAATTCCCCAAACAAGATACTCCATCTGCTAACTCTGGGCATTTTCTCTGGCAATCCTCCCTCTGCCCCCACCTCTGTGCCCGGATTGCCCTCTGGTCTCCTCCAAGTCCCACCTTCTACAGAAAGCCTTTTGGAATCCCTCTTAATTCGAGGGCTTTCCCTCTCTTGACACTATTATTTCCTGTTTGTCCTGTCGCTAGCGGTTTGCGCGCTGTCTCCCCCGCTGGGTTGAGAGCTCCTTGAAGGCAGGTGCCGTCTTTGGCCTTTCTTTGTGGCCCCACTCTCTTGCTTATCTTCGGTCTCCCCCTTTCTCCATGTTTGCTTCCCTACTTAGGACTCAAGGCAGTCTGCCCCTTCCATGAACTGCTAGGCTGCAGCTGCAGAGACTGAACCTCCTCCCTTTTCTAGAACACAGGAAGGGACCTGTGGGAGGATGAGGTCTACACATCCACTTCAGAAAGGAGGGGCATAATCAGCTTTGGTGTCATGCCAAGCACGGGTCTAAATCGGGCTCGAGTCAAGCCAGGGCTCAGCGTTGTTCTGAGCGAGCGTGGTCTTCCCTCCTTCCAAAGGGGCACTAGTAGCTCAGGCGGTTAATTTCCTTTCCCTTCTAGGGATGCTCCACTCTTAGCATCCTTCCTTCATTCCGAGCTCTCAGGCTTGCCAGCTGGCTTTCTGTTGGGTATCACAGAATCAGAGAATGTCAGAACTGGAGAAGTTAGAGATCATCTTACCCCTTTATAGATATGGAAACTGAGGTCCAGAAGAGTGAAATAATTTGCCCATGATCACACAAGGGCGTGGCCATGGTAAGATTCAAATCCATCAAGCTGTCCCTGCAAGGCCTTTGTAATTCTGAAGACTTGGAAAAGTGAGCAAGGTAGTGATGGCTGTGAGGTATAGAAATTATTTGGGTTGTGAGGACCAGTAAAATAATAGATTTTAATCTTGAAGAAAACTTGGGAGATCATCTTCTCAAACCCCCTCATTTTGTATTCCAGGAAACAGACCAGAGGAAACTGAGATTTGAGGAAAGAGAAAGGCCTAGTCTAAAGTCACATACCTTGTGGCAGAGCTGGGATTTAAACAGGAAACAGGTTTTGTAACCTCTAATTTGGCCCTCATTTAGTGTTGATAGTTGAATGGTGAGATTGGCTGAATCTAAGAAAAGGATTTAAATGAGGCAGGAAGCAATAATAAGGGGAAACTGGAGATGATTCTCCATCAGAGCGTTAACTCTTCCATAGCAGGCAATGTTTTTTGCCATTCATTACAGACCCAGTGCAGTCCAAGTGACTAGTGGGTGCTTATTAATTGATTGTGGTGATCAATGAGAGAAAGGCAATTAATGGGGTGATAGGCCGGTGAGTGGGGCTGGAGCTGGTCTCTGGGTGGCCCCGGAAGGTCATGGTATGAGGTGGAGGACAGGGTGGACTGGCCAGTCAGCAGGGTTTGGGGAAGGGTGTTTGGTGGTCAGCGGGGTAAGGGGGCCGTTAACAATGTGTTGACAATGGAGCTGCACTGGGGACACACAATAGGCGGACCTCAGAAGCAGTCAAGGGGTGGCCTGAGCGGCCGCAGGTCACACCAGGGCATGAGGTCACTGGCAGTCGTGAGGCGGTCCCCGGGTCATCGGGCGGCCGGGAGTCCGCGGGGTATCTGTACAAGCGCCCCCTTTACAGATGAGGGCACTGAGCCGGGCCGCACCGGGCCGCTGTCTCGGAGGGCCCACCGGGTCTGGGGCAGGGAGGGAAGCACGCACGTCAGGGAGCATTAACCTGTCCCGGGCGCAGTGTCCGGGGGTCATGCGCTCGGGGAGCTGTTTTGGAGGGGTTGGCAGGCCGGCCTCAGAAAGGCCTCCGTGGCCATGGGAGGGACCTCCTGAGGGCAGGAGGTGGTCGCCCGGGATCAGCCGGGGGTGCCCCTACTAAAGGAGCCGACGGGCCAGGGACCAGCCCCGGGGTTGGGAGCGGGCGAGGAGGGCAACGTCCAGCGGGGATGGGATGGCGGCAAGTCGGGGCTCCGGGGAGGGGTGTGTGTGGGGGGGGGGGGGCAGGCTCCCAGCAGGGTGCCAGGCGGCTACACTGGGTGGACTGCCCCAGCGGGCCGTAGGCTGCAGGGCGCGGCGGGGGGGGGGCGGTAGGCATAGCGGGCAGGGGCCAGCAGCGGGGCCGCACGCGGCCATGAGGCGCTCCACGACACGGGGTGCGCCAGCGCTGGGAGGGCACGGCTCAGCGGGGCTAAAGTGGGGGGCGCTCAATAGGGCCCGAGAGGGTCAATGGGAGATGGGGTGAGAGGGGAAGGCGGTTTGTGGGCCAGGGTGGGAGGCTGCTCCGCGGGGCGGACGTCGCCAAGTCCGGATGGGATCCTGCTCCCCACGTGCCGCAAGGCCGGACTCCTCTGGCTCCTCCCCTCCCCGCTCTCCCAGACCGGCCTCCACGAAGCTCTCGCGAGATCGCGGACGCGGAACGGGACAGAACGGGAATCGCGCTAGGGATGGGGGATTCCTCGGCCCGCCCACTCTCGCGGCTTCTGGCGTCGGCGGCGTCTCCTGCGCGTGACGTAAGCACGCCGCGCACGCGCGGAGGGGCGGGCTCCGGGGGCGGCGGCGGCGGCGTCTGACGAGGGGGAGGAGGAAGCGGCGGCGGCGGCGGCGGCTGCCGTGTTGATCCGGCAGCGGCGCCGACCCGGCTCCCGGGCTCGTCCCAGCGCTGCCCTCCCCTGGCCCTCCATGAGCCGGGGCGCCGCCGCCGCCGCCCCCCGCCCCGGCGTCTATGGAAGTGATGGACGGTCCCCTCAACCTGGTGAGTGCGGCCCCCGGGAGGGGGAGGGGGAGGGCCGGGGCTGGGGGTCCGCGGAGCCCCTCCCTTCCCCGGCCCGTGGGCCTCCCTGTCCCCTCTGAAAGCCGCGGCGTCGGGCCTCCCAGGCCTCCGCCCGCCCTCCGGACTCGGTTTCCCCCGCTGTAGAAGGGGAGTACGCAGGCTCCGAGCCCCGCGGCTGCGCTGGTCTGAAAGTCCCTCCCCGGCCTCAGTTTCTCCCCCTGGTAGAAGGAGGGACAGGCCCCGGACTGGGACCCCAAGGTCCGAGTGTGGGCAAGCCCCGAGTCCCGGGGGTCGCGCCCGCCACAGTGGCAGCATCCCGACACCCCCTGCCCGTTCCGCGGCCCCCCAGCACCTGCCCCTGGCAAGTGCGGCTCTGCCCCGGCCCCTGGGGAGAGTGGCAGAGGGAGCGCCGCGGCCGGACCTGCCCGGTGTGTGCGGGGGGTGGGGGCGCTTTCTTAACCCGGAGGTGATCATCGGAAAACTTGCCAGCAGCAGAAGCGCGGTCCGGCCGGGATCCCGCGGGCAGACGGGGCAGACGGGGCAGAGGAGCGGCGGGACCCGAGCCCGGGGGGCCGCTGGGAAGCCTGGCCCTGCCCGGGCGCCACCTGAGCCTGCCGCGCCCGGCTCTCCGAGAGCGAGCGAGGGCAGCGCCGGCCCCGGCCCGGCCTCGTGAAGCGCCCGGAGGGCTGCCTCCAAAGAACCGAGGTCTGGGTGCGCCGCACAGCCCGACACCGGCCAGCTCCAACGGACCCCCTGCGGCTTTGAACGCGGCCGCTGCTGGTGTCTCCCGCGGACTTCTCAGGGCTGAGACTTCCCGGGGACGTCCTCAGAAACCACGGGTCCTTTACAGAGTTCTGTTTCAGGAAGTGAGCACGGCCTGGTCATTCATCGAGGTCCGGGGTCGGCCTTGGTTACAGCCTGCCCCGTTACGGAGCCTGCCTTGCCAGGTCAATAGACCATGAGGCACAGCATGAGCAATGTGGGTGAAGTGGCACAAGCAAATCTGGTGGCATTTTGGAAAAGTCCTTCCCTTTTTGTAGGAAGCCCAGAATATTGTCCGATTAGAAATGACTAAGGAAGGTTTGGAGCTAGAGATTTTGTTTTTATCATTTTTGAAATGATGTCCACATTGGATACAAGTCACCAATAGAATCACAGACCTGGTATCAGATACCCAAGGCGTCATTGATAGAGACAGAGAGTAAAAGACATGCGTTCTCCATAATCAGCATTTATTTGAGAGCACGATGTGTGATGTCAGGAATTCTTCTAATTAGGTATTGGAAAGTTTGGTTTCCAGCTTAGTTGATTATTGGAGCCTGACCTCACTAACAGAAGTATTTTTTAGTGGGGCTTTAGGGTGGTCAGGATAGGCCACATGGGAGGGAATAGCTTTAATGTTTTTTATTTCATAATAAAATACCAGTCACCAGCCCAGAAATGCTACTCAGTTTTAGAGAGCTGGAACCAGTCTGTGGTGTGTTGTGATGTAACATGAGGGAAAAGTGGTCAAAGTGTACAACGTAAAATGACAGTAAGGCTTACTGAGTGCCTAGAATATATAAAGCCACTACATTAGTCAGTACTTAATCAGTGTTTGTCACATTGAGAATGTGAACTTCATGAGAACAGAAATGATTTCTTTTGTTTTTGGTCTTTGTCTTACCAACCCTTAGCTGCGTGAATTCTGGTTGATTGATTCTTTTTCCTCCTTTACACCTCGAACCTCCAACCCAGACTTTAGGAAGGAATGCTTGGTTCAGGGAGCATGCCACTGGTAACTCTGTTTCTTTTGATAATGGTTATTCCTTATATTCCTGATACGGGTTTAGAGATGACCATTCCATTTTAGTGGCCTTAGGGGTGCCATTCCATTTTGTGTCCTGCCCCTGGAGGAAACTACTGAGAGGTAGGGTCAAGATTGCTTAAATGCTGAGATGTTGGCATTGGGTTGACATCGGGGAAAATTCCAGGGGTGGGTAGTTTTTTTCTACTAGAGAAGCAGTAAGTTTGTCCAAAGCTGTTTTATAAGAAGCTTTGCAGTGATGAGTCTGTAAAGCATTCCTCCTGTAAGTTTGGTAAGAACTAGTTCCCATTTTTTATAGATGACAAAATATAGGCATAGAGAAGGAAAATAATTGCCCAGGTCAATGACTCATCAACACATTATGGATCATAAATTTATTTGGACTCCCTGACCTTTCCTCCTTCATTTTTTTCAAGCTCACTCCCTGATGCACAGGCTAATTTTAGTGTCATTCCCATACTGCCAAGGGGTCCCAGATGTGTATCAGATTAGTAGGTACTATTTATTTATTTATTTTTTTTTAAGCAATCAAGGTTAAGTAACTTGCTCAAGGTTACACGGCCAGCTATTTCTGGGTGTGGTGCTGAGCATCTGAGCCCGGGATTCGATCTCCAGGTCGTCCCAACACTGGAGCCGGTGCTCTTACTCGCTGTGCTACCTGGCCACCCCTAGTAGGTACTATTTAGATCAGAATTTAGTGTCAGAATTGATTTGGCTCTTTTCAAGTTGGCCGATGGAATCTGCAACCCTATTATGTTATAGTATACTTAACATAGCATTGAGCAGAATGGGTTTGAAATATTCTGTTAAATATGGCATTCGTGTTATGACTACAGATCTTTATTTCTTAAGTCAACAGAAAAATAAAATGTACTGTGATCATCACTTAGTATCATGATGTCTCTCTTTTGAAAAAAAAATAGTTATCTATTCATCTTTGTCCTTTGTGAAGAAAAAAAAGTGGGTAGTAATACTAATTCCAGCAAATTCAGTAAATGTTTATTGAGCTGTTGGTCAAGATGCTACTTAGGATAAAAAGATGACATCTTTTCCCTCAGTTTTGTATATCTTAGATTCAATATAGGAGATAAATTAAAATGTATGAGAATTATAATCACTAAGTATGACTACATGTCAGTTCTGGAAGAGCTCATCTCTGCTCCCTCAGGTCATTGCCTGCCAGTATGGGAGTGCATGGGGGCAGCAGGCAGACTGCCTGCATCCTCTTCTAATGAGCACTTAAAGGCTGAGTCAGCTGAGATACGAGGTTATGGTTGGACAACCATGGATAACTTCAAAGGATCTCAGAATTTAGAGCAAAAAGGCACTTTGAAGGTTATCCAGTCCAACTTCCTCATTTTACAGGTTAGAAAATTGGGGTTCAACAAAATCAGATGATTTGCCCAAGGTTTACACAAGTGTCATGACAAAGCCAGCATGTGGCAAAGGTCTCTGACTGTAAAGTGCAGTGCTCTTTGGATTCTCTAAGATGCTATGCTCAGTTTGTGCAGTAATTCTAACTCTTACTGTTAATTTTTTTTGCCAGAGATAAAAAGGTAAAGAACCTCTAAATTCTTTAATTAGTCCAGAGGTGGATTGATTTATAAGAGAAAGAGTTTAAAAGCAAGTTACCCAACCTCTAGAAAAGAGATAATGGCCTCTATTATTGACCTCACTGGCTTGTTAGGATCAGATGGGATAAAATGGCTGTAAAGCACCTTGTAAACATGACCAAGCTGCCTAAATGTCATCTGGTAACTACTACTGTTATTACTCATGGTCTGGCACCTGTTTATTTCCCACTTCACCTGAGGAGACAGCAGAGCCTATTTCTGCACAGGCCTGGAAAGCAGGATGGGCCAGCCTGTTCTTTTCCACTTCTCAGTTTCGAGTTGCCCTTTGGCAGCAGAGTTGCAATGAGAAATTTCAATTTTCTTAGGCTAACCGTGGCCAGCGAGCTGGCCCTTGGAGTCAGGGGGACTTGGATGCAAGTTTCGCCACTCATGCTGACTGTGTCATGGGGCATGCCACTTAACCACTCAGTGTCCCGGCAGAGAATCTAAGGCTTTAGCAGGTGGGTGCCAACTTCATGTTGTTCAGGCATTCCCCATACTGATGATGTCCAAATTGAGCAAAACAGAGCAACTTTTTCTTATGTTGGGCTTTTACTAAGGACTGTCCTATTCATCTGTTTCAGTCAGTTTTAGTGTCTTTTGATTACAGTGCTCACTATATTGGATACAAGTAAAAGTTCTCTGTGGCCCTTGCTCCGAAGAGCCATGGGTCAGATACAGATAAACGTATAGTTCTCACTAGCTGAATTTTTACACCAAAGCCATGCTCCCCTTTTCAGAAATCAAAGTGGTGCCAGTGGTGGGTAGAGTACTGGGTCTGAAGTTAGGAAGACCTAAGTTCAAATCTGATCTCAGAAACTTAGTAGATGTGTGACTCTGGGCAAATCACTCCTTGTCTGCTTTTTAGTTTTCTCATCCCAAAAATGGAAATAATAATAGCACCTACCTCCCAGAGTTGTTGTGAGGACCAAATGAGATAATATTTGGAAAGTACTTTGCAAACCTTTAAAGTGCTATGTAAATGCTGTCTGTTATTAAATGTCCTTAAAGTGACTCCTACTTACAATTTCCCTTACTTATTGCACTTTTTGAATTATTTTTATCATTTTTATCATGGGAGCTATCAGTTTCTGTCTCACTGTCACTGAGTAAAATCACTTGTGTTTTACATCTTTATTAGTAGTTTTTAGTAAATATTTTAACCTCTATGAACACTTTTTCTTTTCTTTAACTAGGTTTTGACCTGTGAAAGTCACTTAATCTTTCTGGGTCCTGGTTTCCTTATCTGTAAAATAAAGGACTGATTGATCTCTAAAATCCCTTAGAACTCTCAAAAATCCCGTGATTTCTGTAAAAGAAGTCTCTGTGGTTGTATGTCAGGTCACATGAAATGCTGTTCTTCAGCACTTCCCCATCTCCATCAAAAATATCTTAAACCTTGAAAGCAACATCATTATCACCATTTACTTAGGATTTAAAAACATTTTTTCTTTTTTACTTTGTGGAGAGGGTAAAGTAGGGCAGTTGGGGTTAAATGACTTTCCCAAGGTCACACGGCTAATTTTGTATTAAGTGTGTGAGGCTGAATTTGAACTCAGGTCCTTCTAACTCCAGGGCTGGTGCTCTGTTCACTGCACCACCTAGCTGCCCCTGCTTATGATTTTCAAAGCATTTTACAGAGATGTCTTCATTTGGTCTTAAACTGAATTTGTCTTCAGGCTTGGCCAGAGATGCAGCCTTTTGCTTGTTTAGAATTACAGAGGTTGAAATGACATTACCAGCTTTAGTCCTCTTGCTCGATATTATCTGTGGGTTTTTAAGCTATAGAGCACAGCTCCTGCCAGTGAGGAAACTGAGGCCCAGAGAAGTGAGATAACCAGACCTGGGATTAGAGCTGAGTCTTTTGACTCAATCGATGGCTTATTCCAAGCCTCTACAAGAATGTAGGCCATATGAGAAACCAAGACTTCCCTGGGACAAATTAATTTCTAACCCAACAGTTAGTGCAGAGTCTACCGAAGAAAATTAAAGACTAAATTTGGTGATATTAACTGCCTTGGTTTTTAAGAGCAAAATTCATTATCTGTTGATGATGCTCTGCTTCTTAATTTCTAGATATATCTCTCAATAGCTTTGTCATCTTCCCAAATGGCTATATTGCTATTGTTTTTCCCTTCCATCTCCTTATTTCCACACGTAGTTGGTACAGGCTACATGGTTTGCCAAAAAGAATTCTGATATAGCTTCCAGAGGCATAGGTTTGAGTCTTACCTTGGACATTTTCTAGTTATATGACCATGGGCAGGTCACAACCATGCTAAGCCTCAAATTCCTAATTTTTAAGGTAATACTTATACTACTATAAAATGCTATAGAGTGTGCTTTCATTATTACAGATCCCCTTTCTTCTCTCTATCTCCTGTCCTTCCCCACCTCTCTAGTATTGTTTCTGCCACTTGTTAGAGGCCCCATTTCATATTGCTTGAACTGTTATAAGAGGCTTCATTGTGAGTCTTCCATCTATTCTCTACATCTTACATCACACTGCTAGCACTGGTTCTGGAGAATATCTGGAACCAGGCTTGGAGGGGCTTGAAATGCCAAAAAGAGGAGGTTGCATTTGCTCCTAGAGGCCAGCCACATTTTGTTTCTTGGGTAGGAAAGAAAGATGGTCAGACCTGTGCTTTTAGAATCTCCCATCGGTGGCTGTGTGGAGGACGGAACCTTGAAACGGAGAATATTGAAGAAGGCAGGCTGTTTAGGGTAGTAACAGTGTGAATACAGTAAAGGGGGTGGGTGGGAGAGATGTGAAGTCCATAAGCCTTAGTGACTTACTGCATGTGAGAGGGAAGGGAGATCAAAGATGAATCCCTAGACTTCAGTCTCATTAAGCATTTCTAGCTTAGAGAACTCTCGAAACATAGTTGTCTCTCTGACTACCCACATGCCCTCTGATATTCTACAACAAGATAATTTGATCTAACATAGTCTTGATCGAGTAAAAGGTCACAATATGTTAAAATGCAGTTTGGAGTTAATGGTCTATTCTAGCTAATTGTTAAAATACAGTTATTCTAGCTAACAGAACCATAGTCACTCACTTAATCCTCAGTCCGTTCTTTGAACCCTCCTCTCCAGCCCTGAAAGGCGTTCTTCCCTTTTATCTATACCCTAATTCCTTCTAAATGGAAAAAGAGCGCTGCCCATAGTTAATAAACATTAAGCACCTGCTTTGTGCCTGGCATAGTGTTGGGTCTACGATATTTGGGCAAAGATAATTCTACTCATAAGGAGCTCATAATCTAATGTAAACACATGCAAACAACTGGACAGACAAGCTGTATAGCACAATCAACTGGAAATAATCAACAGAGAAAAAAGACTGGAATTAAGAACCTTGGCAAGGCTTCTTGTACAAGGTCGTTTTAGCTGGTACTAGAAGGAAGACAGGAAGAGAATTCCACACATGGGGAGCCGTCAATGAAAATGCATGGAGTCAGGAAATGGAAAGTCTTGTGAGGAACAGCTGGGAGGCTAGTGTCACTGGTTTGAAGAATACATGGGGAAGGAGGGGTGGAGGGTATAAGAAGACTAGAAAGGTGGAGGGGCAGGTGACAAAGGGCTTTGAACTATAAGCTGATTTTATATTTGCCCCTGGGTTTGATTGGGTTGGGGGTAACATGGTCAGACTGAAACTTAAGGAAATTCACTTAGACTGGGGTGGAAGGAGACTTGGGCCAGGCTGACCAGCCAGAAGGCTCTTTTTCTAGTCCAGTAGCAAGGAGATGATCTCTTCATGGCCAAATCTGATAAACTCTGCACACTCCTATATTTTCCTGTGTCATTTGACATTGACTAACACCCTCTTCCTGAGTGTTTTCATGGTACTCTGTTCTGTTCTCCCACCAGTCTAATTCAAGTTTCCTTTGCTTTATTATTATGGAGATCCTGCCCTCCTACCTGTTGGTGTACTTCAAGCTCTATCTTGGACACTATTGTCAAATTACTGGCAACTTAGAGCCAGCAGATAGAGCACTGGGCCTGGAATTAGGAAGACCTAAATTCAAATCCAGCCTCGGACATTTTTCTAGCTGTGTGACCCTGGGCAAGTCACTTTCCCTCAGTTTTCCTTAATACATTGGAGAGGGAAATGGCAAAGCACTCCAGTGTCTTTGCCAAGAAAACCCCACGGACAGTATTGGCATGCTGTGGTCAGCAAGATCATAGAGTCAGAAACAACAGCAATCCTTCTCAACTATTCTGTAGCATTTGATACTGTTCACCACCATCTCTTCTTGTAAACTCTTTCCTCTGAGTTTATGTGACACTTCTCTCCTTTGTTTGCCTCCTGTACCTTCTCAGTTTCCTCTGCTGGCCCGGTCCATGTCATCTGCTCTACTGTGAGTGGTCCCCAAGGTTCTTTCCCGGGCCATCTTCTCCTATACTTTCTCAATAACTTTATCAGTTCCCATGAGTTTAATAGTCTTAATGCGTATGACTTTCAGATAGCCAATCTCATTCTACCTGAAAACTTCAGATTCAGATCAGCAGTCGTCTATTGGATGTTTCAAACAGGATGTTCCAGAAACATCTTTAATCCAGCATATCTAAAATGAAATTATATTTCCCCCTCAGAATTCTGCCCCCACCCCCATTCCAGACTTCCTTATTTCTGTTGAAGTCACCACTGTTCTTCAGTATATCAGGTGCAGACCCCTCACTCTCTCAACCCACACATCAAGTCCAAAGCCAAACCTTGTCATTTGGTTTTACAACATCTCTTGCATCTTACCCCTTCTCTCCTTGCACAGAGCTACCACCTTAGTCCTGGCCTTCCTCACCTCTCAGATCATTGTAAGAGCCCCATAGTCTCTTTTGACTCTCATCTGTTCCATCTACGGCTACCAAAGTAATTTTTCTTAAATGCAGATCTGACTGTGAATTCTTTTTGCCTGTAAGAAAAACTCACACAACCTCCTTTCTGAGCCTCCTTGGTTTCTTTCCTGCCCTCTGAACCGTATACACCCTGCTTCATCTGTTTTCTTGGTACCTTTGCATTGGCTGTCCCCATGCCCAGAATATGTGCCTTCCCTGCCTCAGACATGGACTCTTAGTAATCTTCTGCACAAAACCTTTTTTGGTTCTCCCCAGTTGTTAGTGTCCTTCTTCACAGACTGCTTTATATTTTTGTATATGCCATTAAATAATAATTTTGTTAACTATTTAACTGTTTATTAACTTTATAGTGCTTTGTTACATGGCCTTGTTACCTACCCACCTTAGAATGTAGGGTCCTTGTGAGTAGGGCTCATTTCTTTCTCTATATTCTTATCTATAGCACCTAGTAATATGCTTAGAGCAATGATGGGTGCTTAGTAAGTATTTATTGGTTGATTAATTATCTAGGGAGAGAGTTTGGTGAGGAGCCAGGCTTGGAGAGGAGAGGATTTTTGTCTTGTTCCACCACCAAAGGCTCCCACAGTGCCTTGTTAGGGTGAGAAGTGCATGTTCTTTACACTTTAACTTTCAGTGGATGAGACAGCATTGTTCCCCATCACTTGACCACTCCTGTTCCCCTTTTCCTCTTTTATCCTTTCATCTTACTCAAGAAAATGCGCTTTTTCTCCCCTTGGGCAAATAGCAGAATATAACTCAAATGGAAGAAGTACAGTTAAGACTTGGCCTTTGGTTAGAAAAACTTAGCAATGAATTATTATTTTTAAAATCAGCAGATAGAAATTCAAAGTAGAAAAGTATTTGCCAATTTAAATTTATCTTGCTTCAGATTAAGCTACTTGAATCTAAGATGTGTCCTTTTTAAGAAAATAAAATAAGATTTTTAAAGCATAAGCTCTTATTTTCTCTAGACAGAATAGAATATATATGACTTCCTCTTTTACAGCAACAATAATAATAATAGGTAGCATTTATTGAGTTTTTTAAGGTTTGCAGAGTTGTTTTCTCATTTCTCGTTTGGAAGTGCTATCAGTGTTGGTTATACTATAGTTACATTGACTTGTGCAGAATAGGTGGACTCTTGGGGATTTTTTTGGTGACCCTCCAAATCGTCCAGTAGTTACTAAATTCTCAATAGAATTCATTATAATTAGTTTTAAATTGAATAGGAAATACTAAGAAATATAATTTAATCTCCTTGAGAGCAGGTTGCCTTTATACACCCTGGCTAGTATACTTAGACTTGCTGAAATAAACTTAATACTTATTGAAAAGAAAAACAGCCCTTTTAATAGGTAGGTGGTAACTCTAAATGAAAGGATGTCTGTCTCAGCTCCAAAAAGAGGAGGCACTGCTCTCCATACCAGTAGTTTTCAGTCAAGCAATCCAACTGGGAACATGTGAAACAGGACTGTGGAAAAATAGAGCTGGGGTGGGCAGGGGAGGACAGCATAGGTGGGGAATGGTTGTGTTTGTGGTATAGCCACGTCACAGGGTCAGGGAGGCTAAAGAGATGTTTGCAGCCTGGTGTTGGAAAAGGAACTTTGGTCACCTGGGTATCTAGTTTGTTTTTTTAAAAATATTTTCAATCCTGAACTAGGATGAGGTTAAATATTACCTGGTTTGTTTGTAAAGTAACTGGCTGCTTAGTCACAACTAATTTCAAAAGATTCCTGGTCAATAGTATATCAATTAAGATAATTGTTTGTAATTCTAGGTAGAATTTAAGCCCTATGAGAACAAAAACTTTTTGGCCTTTCTAGGTACCTTGCATGTTATAGATGAAAAGGGTCTCCCCTCAAGATGCTTGACTTTATAGAAACTACTTTTCTTTTAACACTTTTGGAGCTCGGTCTTTCTCTTCTCACTTATTATATTATTTAATTCAAATTACTGAGTCATTTGAATATTAGTTATTTCTGACAATATCTGGAGTGATTCTACTTGGAAGACTGAAAAAAAAACTCACTTCCTTTTACTTGTACTTTTAAAACTACATGTGTACATTGACATATAGGTATTTAACAGTATAAACCATTATAGATAAAAAACTCAAAGCCCCAGTGTGCAAGATTTAAAAGTTAGACTTGTGCTCTTTGCTGGTTAACTCTACACCAAAAATGTCTAGATTAACTTGGAAATAATACTGACATCTTCCTTGTTTTAATTTTTAACTTCTTAGCTGTATCTGTAAAATAGATTAAATAGCTCATTTTCTGCATATACTTAAAGTCCAGTGGCAAATTGATATTGAAAGCAGCTTGGTTTCATGATCAAAAAGTGATTTACTTAATTCTTTAAAGTTTTACAGATCACTTTACTCAAAACAAAAGACATGACAAAAATTATCCCAGTTTTATAGATGAGAAAATGGAGGTTCAGAGACATTTCTTAAGACAGGATTTACCCAGGTTCTCACGAACAAGAAAATTGTGTAACTAGGATTTGAGCCTGGCCCCTTGACTCTGAATTCTACTCTTTGCTACAAGAAAGGACACTTGACTGGGTGTCAAAACACCCAAAGTTGAAGTCCCAGTGTACTGGGATTCCTTTAAGCCTTGAAGCTTAGGTTTCCTTGTCTGTAAAATAGGTGTGATGATATATGCATAACCTTACAGTCGTTTTGAGAAAAGTGAGTTGTAAAGCAATAAGGGTGTCCTAGAAATCAGTGCAGGTTTAAGCATTAATAGCTTCAGAAGTATATAGGCTATATAGACTTAAAAAAAACAACATTAAAAAGGCTTTTCATTTACGTTATTAAACTATTGATATATTATTAAAATTTTACATAATCACTCTCTTCTGCACTTCAGTTTCTGAACTTTGTAGAAAGCTTTTATTAGCTGCTGTTCAGTGATTGAAAGGATTGCATTTGTAATCTTAAGGTTAGCCAAAGAATGAGGTTTTAATTCACAGGGATGGCTGCCAACCTGCCCATAGGAGAGAGGGCCATCCAGATTCTGTGGCTGCACTCTTTAGACTCGCTCACCCTACTTGCAGGATGGCTAGCCTTCTGCTCCTGGGACACTGAATGAGGACGGGGCAAGAAGTGTTCCTGCCATCTCTTCACTGTGCCTGGCACTGAGCAGATGCTCGGTGCAGTGTGGGCGCGCGCGCGCGCGCGCGTGTGTGTGTGTGTGTGTGTGTGTAACAATTAAGAGTTTAAAACTGTACTTAGGATTTCTGTTACACCCTGTATTATAATGTGAACTGGTATTGGTTTTTTGTTAGTAGTCAGATCATTTACTTCATTGGAACACGTTTCTTTCTAAGTCTTCAAGTAATTGCCATTACTTCATGTTTCTTGCCTGATTCAGTCCTTTTCAAAATTGTGGCTCTGCTTTTTGGAAGATGTGACAATTTAAGGTGTGTTCAGTTCTTGACTGGGGTAGAAACCTTTCTAGCTCTTTTTTTATTTTTTAAATTCCACAAACACCTTGTGCTATTCTTTAAATACTTTTTTTTTTTGAGAGGGGAAGGCGGGGCAATTGGGGTTAAGTGACTTTTCCCAAAGTCACACAGCTAGTTAAGTGTCAAGTGTCTGAGACCTGATTTGAACTCAGGTCCTCCTGACTTCAGGGCTATTCACTCTGTTTGCTCTATTCACTGTGACACCTAGCTGCCCCAAATACTTACTTTAAAAAAAAAATAGAAACCATTTAGTACTGATTAGTTATTCCATTAATTTTGTGTTTTATGGTTAAGGGTCACTCACAACTTAGCCCTGTGTGGGTCAGCCACAGTACCTAGTTTGTTAATCCCTTGTTTTTGAAGAGGACCAGTGACATCATGGGTGATATCTTGACTTGCTTGTGAATTGAATTTCAGCAAGGTAGGATTGTGAAACATGGTAGCCCACTTTCTTCCTGAATTTTGAAGTCCAGTAGCAGGACAGAAGTCAAGAGGATAGGCAATGGTCCTGAATGCATTTGACCTTGTCGCCTCCAATGTCTGACCAGTGACCAGGCTCCAAGCCTTCCCATAGCTTCAGCCACCTTTCTGGCAGTTGGTTGGAACAAATTGTTTTCATCTACCCGTTCTCTCAGGGAAAGTCATCACATGTTTGGGGTGGACATGCCCCTAACTCACTGACAGGTTTGAGAACTGTTGGTTACTCTCAGCCTGGTTTAGCCTGTCTTCAGACTTAGGCTGCTAGGCATGCTACAGCTTCTTGGATCCACAGGTGAGAGTTGAGTTCAAGGTGGATGGATATTCAACCCTGAAAAGGGCTCAGCAAGCCCTCCTACCAGAGGTGTTCATCCACATACCCCCCACAGTGCCTCATGTTAGGTCTTATACCGAGGAGTCATGGATGCCAAGCTGGCAGCAGCTGCTCAGGGGAAGTAGAGTCCATCTGGCATGGAAGGGGTCAGCTTGTTTTAGGACTAGAGTCTTGTTCCTGAGCAAGCTTTGTAATTTGACAGTGCCGTTGCCCCAGTGGTGGTTTCAGGAGGGTGGAAGGGCCTTCTCCCTGAATTTGAACTTTCCTTGTTGTGAGGCACTTAACTCTATGGGATTAGTACAGTTCTGCTCTCATTTCTCTCCAGTTCCAAGTTGCAGTGAACATTTCCTTAAGTGTTTTAACCTTCCTTTTCTTGGGGTTTACTAGTTTATGTTTTAAGCATAAGACCTCATTGGTATGTCTACTTCTGTCCTTTGCATTTTCAAACATTCAGCAACTATTTGGCTCCTGCTTATGTTCCAGGCTCTATGCTAGGAACTAGGAATATAAAGACAAAAAGGAAAAATTCCCTGGCCTAAAGGAGCTTACCCTTTATCAAGGGAAACCTATCCAAGTCAAGTGTAGCTAAAATATATACAAAGTAAATAAACGGCCGTTTAGTAGAGGGAGGCAGCAGCGGGAATGGTGAAAGACCTCATAGGAAGTGAATGGCGCTTGAGCTGTTAGAGAATGTTCAGTATTCTGCAAGGTGGAGGGAAGGAGGAATTATGGCAGAGGCTTGGGGAAGATCAGACAGCTTGTGCTGAGGCTTTGAGTGGGGAGCTGAAGCGTCATGGATGAGAAGCTGCATTTTGGTGGCCTGTAGAGTGTGTGTGATGTAGAAGAGCCCTTTCTATTGGATTCTCACGGTCAGGAAGCCCCTATGTGAGGCCTTGGAGGGGGAGTGAGTCGGCCAGTTCTGGAGGTATCTCACTTTGGCAGCTCTGTGGAGAAGGGAGAGGCTAGAGGCAGAAAGCCCAATTAAGAGGCCTTTCCAGTAATTTAGGTGAGAAGTGATGAGGCCCTGCACTAGGGTGGTGGCTTGTATAAACACAGAAGGGGGTGGCAGCAGAAATGTTATGGAGATAGACTGTGGGAAGACGAAGGAGAGTTCATAGTTAAACATGACTTTAAGGTTGAGAACCTGAGTGAGGAGGAGAGTGGGACCTTCTTTACATCACTGACTTGGCTGATGATAAAGAATATGGTCCTACTGTGGAATATTCCTTGCAAAAAGCCTGCCTGTTTCCTGTTGATACCTTCATCGAAAACATTCTGAAGTTGGAGGTAGATCTTGTTCATAAAAATTGTACGTGAGAAAGGAGGGATAATTCCTACTCCCAGAGTCGTGATGCCATTGGTGTGGAGAAGGGAGAGTAGAGAGTCTTAGGAATTGGTTTTTAGACGGTTTTTAGTTTTCTATAAACTTTAACCTTATTTCATTGTAAACTTTTTATAACCTTTAACTAGAGCAATTGATACAATTTCAATGTCAGCATCTTGTCCGGTGATAGAGGAAAAAGCTAAGTTTACACTTTTAACATTCTTGCTGTAACAAAACCAGGAGACAGAAGGAAACTGCTCCACAGTGGAAGGATGTCTCAGCCTGTCTCTGGAGGAACACCTCAAGCTGCTGCTGGGATTGTTTTCACTGTGCATCCAAAGGCAATGAGAAACATAACTGCATGGGATTCTTATGGTGGTGGCGGTGACGATGACAGTGATGGCGGCGGTGGCGTGGTTTTGAAGCGCCTTGCTGTCCTAGATGTACTCCAACTTTTCAGTCTTCAGTCAGAAATGTGGAGTCCAGGGCTGACCCCAGTGTGGCTGCATGCAGGGAGCTATGTGTGCTTGAGCTGGTGCTACCACTTCCATCTTCTGGATTTTTATGCATCACTAAATACATCCTAAAATGACATGAGCTGTTTTTTGGCTACCAGCTTGCTCTCTTGACTCATATTGAACTTTCAGATCTTTTCTAATAACTTTTGCTTCCTCTCCCCAAGATTTTTTTTCAGATGAACAGCTGTTTTAGTCACGCCTCCCTTATCTTGTACTTCTGAGGTTGATTTTCTGAAACCAAATAGAGAATTTTAATATTTATCTTTCAAGCTTCATATTCTTGATTTTTCTTTATCATTCCAACCCGTCAAGATCTCGTTGAATCAGAGAGGCCTCTGTTTTCTTATCTGTACCATACAAGGATTAGATTAGAGCAGGAATTAAAAGCTTTTTTGCTGTCATGGACCTCTTCAGGTGGATGGAGACCTATGGATGCCTTCGAATAATGTTTTTAGATCAGTCAGAGTAAATGCTAAAGTTCAATTAGAGGTTAGTAAAATAGGTAATTTGTTTCTATACAAGTTCCTGACCTCTCAGAATCTAGCCATGGAGCCACAGAGCCCAAGTCAATAAGCATTTACTAAGCATCTGTGTGCTTGGTGCTGGGCACTGTGCTAAGTGTTGGGGATGAAAAAGAATGGCAAAAGGCAGTTGTTGCTGTCCAGCAACAACTATGCCTGCAGACAACTTTGCACAAACAAGTCACATACAAGATAAGTTGGAGACACTCAGCAGAAAGAAGACACTAACATTAAAGGAGATTGGGAAGGGCTTCTTAGAGAAGTGGGTTTCTGTGGGCCTAGAGGAGAAGGAGGAGGAGGAGAATTCAGGTATGGGGTGCAGCTAGTAAACATTCGCAGAGTTGGGAGGTGAAGTGTCTGGTTTGAGGAACAGCAAGGAGGCCAGTGTCATTCAGTTACAGAATGGGACAGGGGGCGAGGAAGTGGGCTCTAAAGTATAAGAAAACTGGCAAGGTAGGAAAGGGGACAGGTTATGTAGGGCTTTGAACAACAAATGGGATTTTATATTTGATCTTGGAGGTGATAGGGGGCTACTGGAATTTATGGAATGACCAGGGAGTATGTGACATGATCAGACCTGCTTAGGAGATCACTTTAACAGCTGGGTGAAGAGAGGTAGGAGAAAGGGAGACCAAGCAGCAGGCCATTGCCATAGTCCATGTGTGAAACAGCACAGGTGATGGCCGTGTCAGAGGAGAGAAGGTTACCGATGCATTGTCTTCTGGGACTTGACAACGGATTGCGTATGAGAGAGTTGGAGGGGGATGCCTAGATTAGGAACCCTTGACAGGAAGAGGAAAGTTAGGGGGAGGGAAGAAACGGGGCAGTTCAGTTTGGGACATGTGGAGTTGAAGATGCCTACAGGACGTCTAATTGGAAATGTTTGCTAGGCAGTTTTAGGTGTGAGACTGGAGGTCAGCAGAGAGGTTAGGGCTAGATATTAGATTTGAAAATAATCGGTACGAAGGTAACTAAATCCATGAAAAGAACAAAGGAAGAAGGAAGGGAGAGAGAGAAGGGATGAAACAAACATGCATTCAAGTGCCACCATATGTACTAAGCATTTCACAACTCTTATCTGATCCTCACAACAGCCTGGTAAGGCAGGCACTCTTATGAGTCCTATTTCATAGTTTAGGAAACTGAAGCAGGTGTACAGATGTCGACCAGGACAGAGAGCTCTATGGGACACCTGTGGGACCCCCAGGCTTAGTGGGTGTGACCTGGATCAAGATTCATCAGAGAAGACTTAGGAGTGGTCAGAGGCCCAGGAGAGAGAGGGGGCCCTGAACCCCACAGAAGAGAGTCTCAAGGAGGAGAAGGGTGCTCACTGGGGTCCAAGGCTAATAAGCCCCTTCCTCTTCTAGATCCATGAACCTTACAAAGTAGCAGAATTGGAACAGGGTGGGTTTGGGGAAGAGGTGTCTTTCATCTCTTTCTGTACCTCTGAACTTGCCTTTTTTCTTTTAGCCACTTTTTGAATAGTGTTGAATTGGATTGTCTGCTGTAGTAAAAGTTCTTTCAGGACCCAGAACACCCTCTTCTTTACAAAATACTCAACATTTGGGGGGGGCGGCGGGGGGAAGGTAGGGCAAATGGGGTTAAGTGACTTGTCCAAGGTCACATGGCTAGTATGTCAAGTGTCTGAGGCCGGATTTGAACTCAGGTTCTCCTGACTCCAGGGCTGGTGCTCTATTCACTGCGCCCACCTAGCTGCCCTTCAGAACATTTTGGGGGTTTTTTATTTATTTTTTTTTGGAGGGCATTTAGGGTTAAGTGACTTGCCCAATGTCACATGGCTAGTTTTTGTGTTGTGTCTGAGGCCAGATTTGAACTCAGGTCCTCCTGACTCCAGGGCCAGTGCTCTATTCACTGTGCTACCTAGCCACCCCCAGAACATTTTAGATACTTATTTACAAACTAAATTGAGATTAGGTGGAAAGAAGGCGTCTCTTTCATTTCATCAAGCATTAGGTACCTGCTGCCTTCTTCTCAGAATTGGGAGAGAGCAGAACTGAAGCTAATGCTATGTCTGCTCTGTACCCTGTTAGCAGGAGGACAACCTGTTAGTACCTGAAAGGGGCCTGCACCCTCCTCGTTATGGAGATGAGGAAGCTGAAGATGAGAGAGTGAAGAGACCTGCCCAGCATCACAGCTTTTAAGAGCCTCCGTTTCATTATCTGTAAAATGGAGTTGGCCTACATCTCCAAGGTTCCTTTCAGTCTCCAGTCTGTGAGCTGGGGGTGGCAAAGTGCTTTGTGAAGACTTCCGGTCAGCAGGGGTGGTATTAATGATTGAGGTTTCCCATAAAGCTCTGCCCTTGCCTGTCAGTAGGTCAGTTTTAGTAGATCACTTAACCTTTCTGGGCCTCACTGTTCTCACCTGTAAAGTGAGACTCAGCCAGCTAGATAAGAGATCCCAGCTCATTCATAACATTGTAGAGCTGAGTGGATCTTAGACATTCTTGACTTGAAGTCTGTGAACTTGGATGGGAAAACATGATGTGTCCTGTATGTTTCATATCATGCATTTTAAAATATTATTCTGAGTAGGGGAGCATAGACTTCCCAGACTGCCCAAGGGATCTGTGACTTTGAAAAGGTTTAGAACCCACTGACCTAGTCTAGCTTTTCTCATTTTACAGATCATCTACATTCCTTCCCAATTCCACTGTCCTCTGACCCCAAGGTGTACCTCTAAGTCCATAGGATTCTTGAATCATGGAAACTTTCTTGAAAATGATGTGAGTCATTTGATACAGAGCAGACAGAATACATTTTCTGTGACAGTTTGATTTTCAGTTTGCGAACTTGTCTGATTAACCCTTTCTTTACCTGATTCTTGCTTTCCTTGGTGTGGATCTTCACTCCATAGTCTTAGGAGATTGTTTCATGAGTTAATTGGCTAGTGTTCCAGTGATGAGCCCCTCACAGATTCACTGGTCAAGTCCTTGGAAGACCTAGACTCCATCAGACCTGGCACATAGTAAGTGCTTGATAAATTACCTTTGCCTGTGCTTGGCAGACCAGGCCAGAGCCTCCCTCTGCTGTCCTCTCCACGTCCTGATGTAGCATTGGGCTAGGACTAGAATCCTAAATCTGGAGCTGCAGGGGGTCCCTCGTTGTACAGATGAGACTGAGAGTACCTTGCATAGTAGGTCTGAGACAGGATTCGAACCCAGGTTTTTCTGATGCCCAAGTCTGGCTCTCTGTGCACAGCACCATGATATTATGGAGTTCAGTGGAGACTCTCAATGCTAAAAGTCTTTGTTTTAATGTCTGTGAAAACTTAAAACATACTAAATATGGTCTGTGTTGATCCAGTTTCTAGAATTTTCCTTTTTTTTGTAATATAACCAAAACTATCTTGTAATTGTAAATTATCCATCAAATATATGAGAACTAGGAATTTTGAAATAGTAACTTGCTAATGTAGAAAGGGGTGGATAGGGCAGATGGTGCAGTGGTGGAATGACACCAAGTGTAACATTAAGTTCCTACAGGGGCAGAGCCTTATATTCTCAGGAAGGTCTGCTCTGAAGAAATCCTTTTAAATTAGGGAAAAAACCCAGCATTGATCATCTGATAGGTGTATCTGAGTAATATAATGATTAGCTACCAGTAGCTTGACAACTAATATTTCAGACCTGTTGGGTTTTTCTTCTCTAACTATTTTTGCTTACTTAGTACCTCTAATAGTAGGAGGTGAGACAAATGTATACCATAACATTTTTATTTATTAATTTACATCTTTGCTTGAGGAATGAAACTGATCGTAAAGGAGCTTTTGTTATTTATGAATTTCAGTTTACCCTCATTCTCCTATCCTTCCCGCCATGAATGACTTCCTAATTTAAGAGCTAGACAGGACCTCAGAAACTCCCTAGTCTAACAGGATTCCTGAACAGGAATCTGTTCTACAACGTTCCCTTGAAATGGTCTTTGAGCCTTTGCTCAGAGATTTCCAACGAGAGGGAACCCACTCTCCCTGGCAGCCCATTCCACTCTTGAATTCAGCTCTTGAGTGTTAAGAAATTTATTCATTTTCTCCCTGTTCTCCTAGTTCTGTGTGCCCTGTGGGGTGAAGCAGAAAAGAAGCCTTAATCCTACTCGGACGTGAAAGCCTCCAGATACCATAAAGCAGCTTCCTTTTCTTCTAAGCTCAGTGTCCCCAGCTCCCTCAGCCTACCTGCAGTCCTTTCACTGGTCTAGTTACTTGGTGTGCACCCGTTATACTTTATCAGTGTCTTTCCTAAGATGTGGTGTCTAGACCTGAATGTGGCCTTGTATTCCTGGTGTTATGGACACGGTGTTGTTGCCTCGCCTTGTTGCTTGCCCCAAGTCCCCTCTTCAGTGGTCTTCTGGTGTTTTTGTTTTCCAGGCTCATCAGCAGAGCAGGAAAGCAGACCGGTCATTGGCTGCAGGGAAATACGAAGAGGCCATTTTGTGTCACCAGAAGGCGGCTGGTGAGTGTTCTAGAGGAAACGTTCCCTCTAAATGATAATAACTTTTGTGCTAACTTGAGCAGTTTCACTTCCCCTCCAGGTCTTCACAAATCTTTATTTAGAATGGAAAGAGCAGTAATAACACTCTGGCCTTCACATACAGACTCTCCGATGGAACATTTGTTTTTCCACGTGTGGTGGTGGCTATGTACTGATCAGCCTCTTGGACTTGTTCCAAGAACTCATGAGAACCTGTGGTGGCATCCTGAGGCTGGTCCAAGATCACTGGGGAATGTCATAGAGCCTATCAACATGTAAAGACAGAAACCAGTTGTAGGATGAATGTCAATTCATTCACTCTTATGCCCAGGGAGGTGGGCTTAGATTTCAAAGAGTTAACCCTTAGGGATTCTGAGTATAAATAGCCTAACCCATATCAGCCACCTCTATCTGCTTTCTCATTTCTGAGAAGAACCCTCAGAATGCATAACTCAGACACCCCCCTTTTGGTTCTAAAATTCTTTGTCCTGATTTTTTGTCATGTTCAGGTGTAGAGAAATTAAAGGAAGCAGCCTGGCAGAACTTTTCAGCTTAATTAAGAGACATTACGCAAGTCTGATTAGTAAGTCCCACAAAGATAATTGACTTAGCTATGGGGCTGGGTGGTATTCTTGGTTTTAGTCATTTTAAGCCAATTAAATTAGTCTTTATCTTAGTGCTGTATTGTGGTATTCTAAGTATAGCAAGTTATTTTAACTCGAAATAGAATTAGACACCCTCATGTTTTTTAAAATGAGGTGCACAACATAACTCATAAGGTCCGTAGCGGAAATGATCAGTCTACAGAAAAGACATTCTGTGTGAAACAAGTTAGGATTTTGAACAACGGTCTGAAGTTAAATCCCCATCTTAGCATATGAGAACAGGGGAGACTTAAGAATCATTTGAGGCCATTTCTGAAGAGCCACCAAGAGCTCAAAGGGTCTTGGATGAGCACATTCAAGAGCTCTTGTTCTGGGCTTTCCTTCTTTTAGTAACTGGGGTAGTTTCTTTCCTTCCGCAGATCAACTCATCTGCCTTGATGGGTGCTCTGTGAGCAGTCTACTTCCTTGAGAATTTAGTTTGTAAATGAATTGAGACAAGGAACTCACAGGAGTTATGGATCCCCTTAGGAACCTACTGCTGGAGATAAGTGTGAGTGTAGTTGATGTAAGGAACCAGCTGACCAGTAAACAGTGAGATCAGGAGCAGAAATGCTGTTAAAATTTCACCCCAAAATGAGGTTTCTTTGGCTTATAGGAGAGACGGAGAGATTCTGGCAAACTCTAAGGAGGAGTTCAGCAAAACTAAAGGGGCACTAGTCTGCTAGCAGTTTAGCTCCTGGATGTTAACAGGAGAAAACAGAAGGCAAACAGCTAGCAGGACCAGAGGGAGAGGGCTTCGGATCTTAAGAGAGAGATTCAGACAGGGAACAGACTAAAAAAACTTGTTGGACCAAGTTCTAGATGAAAACAAATTTCTGCCTTTCTCTCATCACATGGCTGGCAGAGGGAGAGGCTAGAGAGAGGGAAGCTGAGGACAATGGGCACATTACATTTGTATTAGAGCAGATCAGTGTCCATCATTCATGAGGCATGTTTTGCTGTGTTCCTACAATCAGGCTTTGTGCTTCAGTAACAGTTTAACAGATTGCTGATAGAATTTTAATAGATATTGCTTTTAAAAAAATAAACCAGCAAGATTCCTGAGAATTAGTCCTTTTTGCCGGCCAGTTTCCCTAAATATACTTTAAACACTGGGTTTGGGCACCACATTTAGTCAGACTGAAGGATAGGGAGGAGGGTGACAAGCAATTTCATCAGAGTTTGTGTGACTGAATATTTTATGGGGCTCACTTCTGTCATGATTGAGCTGTGTGACCTTGGGCAAAGCACAGGAATGTCTCTGGTTCTATTCTTTTCCTTTGTGAAATGGGAGTGTTGAACTGACTCTCAAAATGTTTTTTCCAACACTCATGTATGAGGTTCATATGAGTCTTTAAACAAAGCTCTGAACAGGACTGAGGGAAAAGCAGGTGTGGTGGATTTGGGGTCTGGATTTGAGTCCTCCCCTGCCACTTCATGCTTTGGGAAAGTGACTTCTCTCAACCTCAGCCTTCGCAGTCACAGCAGGAGAGACTTGAGCAGCCCCAAGCTTCCAGCCCTGAAGCCTGTGATTCTATAAACTTTGGCTGATGGAAGTGGTTTGTGTGAAATATGCTCATCATCCTTTACTTCAGAGAGTTTTGTTGATGTTCACTTTTCTTTTTCTATCCCTTTTCAAAAATTAGCACCCTGAGGCTGCTGAACAAATTATATGATGAACTTGAAATTTGTTTGCTTTTGGTTAGTAAATAATATGGTTTTGCAGTGGTAATCCTTTATTCTTGGTTTTCAATTTTGCTATTTTCATGGGTTTCTGTGATCATAAGAAAGCAATAATTTATTTTGCATTCCAAATGAATGTGTAGGCATAAAGACAACATCCTCTCAGTTGGATCAGGGGATTTCCTCACTTAAAATGTCCTTGATTGAATTGTTCTCTCCTTTCAATCCTGGTTCCTAGATTCTGGAGCTGGGGAGTAGAGCAAAAGTCAAGCCATGTGTTCAGCATAGATATACTGTGTGGGATGTGAGGCAATGGGCATATAGAAGGTATTGCCAAAACATGGTCTTGCCTTCTAGGGCCTTAGCTTTAAGCATAAGATGGCCACACAGGGAGCTGCACTGTTACAACAGGGCAGCAGTGAAGTGCATTGGAAGATGACCAAGTCGAGTGTTGTGTGACATTTGAGGAGAAAGGGGCTGCCAGCCAGGGGAAAGTTCCATGGGGAGGGTGACATGAGAATTAGGTTTTAATGGGTGGTAGCTGTTTAGTGGGTGAAGAGAGGGAAAGGAAGTCATTTAAAGCAGAAGTAGTGGCCTGAGTCAAGGCCTGGAGACCAAAGAGCATGAGGGCACGTCCAGGGGGTTTGGTGTCTTATTGTGTGAGGTAACTAAGAAGATAAGGTGATTCCAGGCAGTAGAAGACTTCAAATGAATGGTGAGCAGAGAAGTTCAAACTATATTCAGAAGTAAGTAGGGAGAGTCTATTAAAGTTTTTTGAGCAGAGGTGTGAAAGACCAAATCAGTGTATCAGAATTATTCTTAAAAGTGATCAGATGCATCCCACCCCTCTCATTTTTTAGATGAAAATATTGAGGTCCATTGGAGGCCAGGTGACTTTGCCTTGTGTCATATAGAAAGTAAATGACAGATGTAGGACAGTCAGAAACACTTTTTTTTTTTTTTTGGTCTTTGTATCTCCCTCCCAGTAAAATAAAAGTCTGTGAAACTGAAGGAGGAGGAGGAGTGCGTGTCTGGTAGGTGGAGATATGGGTAACAGTGTCAGAAAATTACCGCAGGTTAGGACAGTATTACTTGTGGCAGCTCAAGTGTAGGAGAGAAGGTGGATACAGGCATGACCCAGAGTGAGACTTGGCAGGGTGGGAAGAGTGGAAAAACCAGAAGACATAAGATTTAAGGTCAGAATATAATAAAGTCAAGTCTGAGAGGGAATTAAAGTGACTCCAGAAAAGGAGTGATGGGCTGGGGGATCCCGCTGAGGGACAGGAGACTGCATGCTGGTGACTGCTTGGTAGTTGAGGGCCCAGGAGATTCCAATCAAAAGGGAGAGGTGTCCTGTTGGTGATGGTAGAGTACAACTAGAAAGTGACTGTCAGGAGATGTAGGTGTGATGAACTTGGAGGCCAGATGGTTTGAGGCGATGTCAGGGTGAATGTTGAGGACTCCACAAAGAAGAGCAGAGTGCAGAGGAAAACTGTGTAAATAGATACTGCATTTGACAAAGTGAATTGGGCCCAGAGACCAGAGGAAAAAAAAGAGGTCATAAAGTGTAAAGCTGTTTATAATTTTTAGTATTTTTTATTGGTAAAGAACCGGAAACTAACAGGGTAGCCATCCATTGGGGAATAAGTATCTGAGGCCCTATCAGAACTTGGAAAGATGAGACTTCCTGACTCCAGGTGTAGCAGCAGTCTGTTCACCGTACCACATAGTTGACCTATGAATAGACATAGGAATGCTATTGTGCTGTGAGCAAATGATGAAGGGGATGGTTTCAGAGATACTTGGAAAGACTTGGATGAGCTGGCACAGAGTAAGGTCAGGAAAACATTTGGTTCTTTAGCATCAATATTATAAAAATGAACAGTTCTGAAAGGCTCAAGAACTCTGATCAGTGCAGATGAACAGCCATGGTTCTGAAGGATCAGTGATGATGAATGCTGCCTGTTTCATGACAAGGGGATAAGTAGGTTGAATAAGACACCCATTTTTGGATATGGCCAATTACAAGACCTTTGCATTTAATGGAGGGTTTTAGAGGAGGAGGCAAAGAAAAGAAATGCTTGATAATTGAAAAAAATAAGAGTGTCTTCAAGGGTAGTGAAATCTAAAGGAGCAGAATCTGGATGGACGATGAGCTGACTAATGGTAATGAAGGAGGAGGGACTTGATGGAGCATTGGGGAACAAGGAGTCATTGAACTACTCTTTGCCTGTCCCACGTGTTGCAGGGACATTGAGAGAAGCAGCAGTCAGCAGGGTAGAGGGTGGCCAGGGAGGATGTGTCTCCCAGAAAGAGCCAGGTTTCCATTGTTGTGAGAAGATGGAAAGGGTGTGAGATGGAGGACAAAAGCGAGTCTGTTAATGATGGAGCAGGGAGGTTCCAGGGGTACCACGGACAGGTTTGAATAAAGGAGAAAGGGGCTGGTTCACTTACCATCTCCTGCAGGAGACTTTCTCTGACTCCCTTGTTGGTGTCCCATAAAAAAAAAATTCACTGGTCTAATAGGTTCTTGAAGTCAGAGATGCATTTGGGTTTGTTTTTGTACCCTGTACTCATGACATGGGCCTGACACATAGCTACTTCCTACGTGTTTTCTGGATTAAACTAACCTAGAGTTCTAGTTCCAGGTCAGGCAGATCACTTCTTAACTTCTCATCTTCTCCACCACGCTCCCATTGAGGAGGTCAGGACATTGCAGCCGTGGTGCTCCTTGGCTGGCTGCCCCTCACGGTCCTGATGTTTGGGTGGTCAGGCCAGACAGTGTGTAGTGACAGAGTAAGGAGATCCCAAAGACCAAAGGGGCAGGAGCTCCACCCTTTGGTAGGCACACTGGGTACGGGAGCTGCCTGATTCCTCTGCGCCGATAGTTCAGGGAGTAGCTACCTCCCAGAGTGTTCGAGAAGGCTTAGAGCAGTTAGAATTAAGGATATAGGCAGAGGGTTTAGCATTAGTGAGCCATAGGGATTATGTGGTAATAGACTCCCAGGGGAAGTGATTTACCCAAGGTCACCCTTTGTTCCACCATCTTTCACCACATTTACACAATGCAATTTTAACATCAGTGCTTTTGACAGTTGATATTATTTGAAATTTCTACTTATTTTGTCCTTTGTAATATGTTGCGTTTTTTTTTAATTAATGTGTCTCTTTTTACATAGCATATCTTTCTGAAGCCATGAAACTGACACAGTCTGAGCAGGTAAGATACTTCACTAATATTTACAAGAATGGGTGGTTTGAGATTTCCTTATAGAGGCCCGGGAATGTCACATCAAGTCTGATTACCCAGACTTGTTCTGTGTAAAATATTCTGCCTGTGTGGACAGCGAATGGTAGGTCCCTTAGGGAGGAAATGGATTTGGAATAGTTTATTGATGCTGGAGGTTTTGACATCACATTATTTTCTGACTATATCCCTGTCCTGCCCAGTCAACCTCCTCTTGTTATGAAGAGTTGAGAGGAGAGGGAGCAGTTCAGCACAACTTTGCTCATTTTTTCTTTTGAGCTCTTTGGTCATTATAAGGCTTTCAGGCCCAGTTACCACCCCTGCCCCATTTACATTGCTGTAGGCATTGTCTATGTTGTTTTCCTGGTTCTCTGTTTCTTTGTATTAGTTCTTTTGCTTCCCAAACTTCTGAATTTTTCATATCCATTGTTCCTTATGGCTCAATTATATTCCAATATATTCAGTATTATTTCTTACCAGTTAATGAGCCATCTACACTGTTTGCGGTGTGCTACCAGAAAAAGTATTTCAGCAGCCCCATTGCAGAAATATGAATCTATTGGCACTCTCGGATTGCTTTTTAATATATTGCCAGATGGCCCAGTCTGTTGGGAGAACCACTTAGAGTCACTCTAGACCTTTGAAACGCTGCTATAGTTCCTTGAGCTAAACACACCCTTGCCCAAACGGAAAGAGAGGGCCTGCCTTTGTTGGGTCTTTGGTGGACCCCATCAGAGATTAGAATTGGCAGGGCCCCCGGGCCAGCTGGACCCAGTTCTTCATTTCACTAATGAAAGGCCTGAGGAGCTGAGGGGTGTAGTGCCAGGCACTAGGGCTTCTTCTAATGCTGTGCCCCATGCCAGGTGTGCTTGGCTTCCTTGACATTTGTTTGTTCTGTCTACCTGGTAAGTCAAAAGTGCCTTCTAGATTGATTCTTGTGTGCTTGGTGTCCCAGCAGCTAAACCCTTCCAAGTTGTTCAGAGAGTAATTTTAAATAGTATCATTTAGTAGAGAGTTAGTTCCTGGGTTGCATTTATAGACCTTTGGTGCAGCTGATTTATTAGTAGAAGCAATGGGTTCCTCCTTCCTGCTGCTCCAAACTGAAAGAAGAGTAGTTTTAGGATTTCCATTGCCACTGGCTCTGTGGAGCCACTTCCCAGCTTTGGTTCTCACAGTCTGTGCTGTGGCACAGCCTCCACTAGGGGTCCCCCAAATTCTCCTGAACTGAACTTGCTACTTCCTGTTGACACATGAGTCTTTTGACTCCTATGGTGTAGTGATTCCTCCTGGCAAGAATAACAGGTGCCTTGAGAGCCGCAGTCTTAGACCAGACTTTTTATTAGCTGTCCCCTTTCTGCTTGTCAGCTGACTGCAGAAGGAAAAGCTTTATCCACGTGGCCCTGAGAAAAACCATCACTCAGATTTAAATGTTGGTGGGTAGGGGGTCTTGGCTGCTGGAGTAGATGGCTATGGTGTTTTAAGCACTTTGGAAAAAATAGATATGTCCAGACATCTTGCATTTATTTGGGAAAGTATATTATTGGAATTATGTCTGTTTCCCTAGATGAATTGCTAACCAGCCTATCCTTCAGCAAAATTTTCAGGCTTTCTAAATCTTGATAAGTTTGACATTTTTTTTTGTTGGTTCATTGATTAAAGAGATCATATTAAAATGATTGTATTGTAGTTTTCCTTTATGTAACTCCACATTGTTACCAGATTAGACCCAAGAGTTGGGAATTTGAAAGGAATATTGAGAAGCACTGAAGTGCCTTGGCTTTGTAACTTTTGGAAATTACCATTTCCCTCTTTCTAGGCTCAGTTATCACTGGAATTACAAAGGGATAGCCACATGAAACAACTCTTGCTTATTCAGGAGAGGTGGAAAAGGGCAAAGCGGGAGGAAAGGTGGAAAGCCCAGCAGATTCCTGACGGAACGCCTCATCTCCTGATGTCCAGCAGGCCGCTGGCCGAGGATGGGTCTGAGGGCCTCAGTGTGCCCAAGTCTCAGCAGTCTAGTCCTGCCACAGTGCCAGCAGTCCTTGACAGGGACCCAGACACTCTTCTTTTTCTTCTTCAGAAGAGAAAAGACCCAACAGAACCGTGTCCCGGCAGCAAAGTCCCCAAAGATGACAAAACAACGATAGAAGAGCAGGCGACCAAGATCGCTGACCTAAAGCGACATGTGGAGTTTCTTGTGGCTGACAACGAAAGGTTGAGGAGAGAAAACAAGCAGCTCCGCGCTGAGAAGGCCAGGCTCCAGAAGACTCCTCTTGAAAAGGAATTGGATGTAGATGCTGACTTTGTAGAAAAATCTGAATTATGGAGCCTGCCTCCCCCTGCAGAGACTGCTTCAGCCTCTTCTCCCTGGCAGGAGTTTCCAACCAATACAGGGAAAGCCAAGGACATTCCCATCCCCAACCTTCCTCCCTTGGACTTTCCGTCCCCAGAGCTTCCGCTTCTGGAGCTCTCTGAAGATATTCTGAAAGGACTTATGAACAGTTAAATGGAAGGTCACAAGGGGCTAAAATGGTGGTGGTAAGGGAGAGGAAATCATACAGTGAAAACAGCAAAAAGGGAAAACCGCGAGGCTCGGGACGGTCCGGTCCAGGTGGAGGCCCACTGGATGGACCAGTGTAGGAGAAGAGGCCTGGCCACGCCGTAGAGAACGGTCACTGTGAAGCACCCAGCACAGCCTTGCAATTGGCCGGGGCTGAGGAAGCTGGAGGTGGCAGACGCTAACCTCTCGAGGGTCTCTCTCCCAATTCAAACCAAATGGCGACCCGGAATCACTTTCTTCAAGCAGCAGTTATTTTCCTTCTCTTAACTTCAGGGTTATGCTATAGGTAATAATTAATCTATAATGCCATAAAGGATAATGCAAAATCGAATTAATACAGGAGCCAAGGGTGGCCTTGTATTGGAAAGATGCTTTCTCTCATGCATTGACTGCATGCATTTTGTTATGCACAATTTATCAATTCTAATGAGGTGTGTCAGTTACACGCCTTCCTAGGTGATCCCACATGTGCCACACTTTGCACTACTCCTAACATGATGATAACCTCAAGACTGTCAGGAGAAATGTTTAAATTTCCACTTTATGAAGAAAGGAACCAAATTATTAGTTCTGCTTTTTAAAAAAAAGTATCAGTTTACATAATTAATCAGGGTGCATCATAAGTTTTAACTTTTTGTTTGCTGTATTAAAATGTTATGCATCATTTAAAAAATAACCAAGGAATTGCCCTTTTTTTTGAATGGTGCATGAATGGAAGTAATGCTAGTTGGCAGTATTTGATTGCAAGAAATCAATAAAATAATTGTGTTTTATTACCCTTGTTGAGTCTGATTGGCAGATATGACACGTTTGGTACAGCTCCTATATCTGTCAAGTCACAGTATGGAGCCTGCTCCTTCCAGCTGACACTGCTTTCATCTGCTCAGGTGTGCTGGGGGCAGATTCCTCAGGGTCGATGACACTTCACCCCTGGTGCAGGTGGACCCAAGCAGTGTGGTCCTAAAGGTTGCCTTGACCAGGTTTGGGCCCAGAAGGACATCTAGCACTGAGCATGAGGGCTCCTCTGTCCATTGTGAGCTGGGGGAGTGGTCACTGCCCACAGCCTCTTCCTTGTGGACAGATGCTATTGTGTTTCTAGCATTGGCAGCTTTTTACACAGTGAAACGCAATGCGGACAACAGATGATGGAGGGAGTCACCCAGAAACCACCACAGTTAGTTTTCCTCTTATCCTTTTCCCTTCCTCTGAAACCAAAAAAATGATCCAAATCTGGGAGGATGGAATGGGGAAGGCAGAAGGTTAGTAATGACTGTGGAGTTCTGGAAATCTCACATCCAGCCTTTAATAAAGTAAGTATGCTTTCCCAGTAATGAAGAACATGGTGAGGGGAGACGGGCCATCCATTAGCCAAGACCAGTCCAGAGCCTGGTGGTTCACCAGGCTTTTGATCTCTGCCCTGCATATGGCAGCTCAGCCTTCTAGACCCTTGGCCAAGCCAGGCATAGCTTTTACATCCCTACTGTGGGGCTTAGCCTTCAGAGTAGGTTTTCTGGTCAGGTAAACATTTGAGCTCCTGCTCAAATGTGTCTAGAATGTATTGAGAGCACTTTTAAGTGTGTCCCAAACCAGAATTGGGAAATATTTAACAAAATAATAAAAATTCAGTAAAACATAGATATTACCATACAGCCTGCAGTGATCCCTCTGTATGAATTAGTGGATCCCATTTCTTTTGGGTTTGGACACCTTTGCCTCAGAGTACATCTAACCCTTTCACTGCAAGTTAATTAACTGAGCCCAGAGAAGTTAGGTAATCATCTGTCATGCTCAGGTAGTATATGGGAACCCTTGGAGGAACTAATTGAAGCTTACTTGATATCTAACCTCAAGAAGGTTGCTATCTAGTTAACATCCCTCCTTTCCTCCTGTTCCTTTCCCCCTCAGCAGCCCTATAAGGCAAGTAAATTTGGCCAAATTATTATTCTCCTTAGTTTGTGGTTTATATGGCTCTTTTGAGTACATAGTGCCCAAGGGATCCTGAAAAGCTGAGAATGAAAATCCAGTCCCTGCTCTGCTTCTCATCTGCCCCAGGGGTCTTAAAGTTAATGCCAGGGGAGCAGGAACTGGCAGGTTCTGCCAATCTGGGAAGATAACAGAAAAGCTATATCCACAGTTCCAGAACCAGCCTAGGTCAGCGTGGTAAGACATGTCACCACAAATGCAGCCACCCACAGGGGGAGGTTTTGGCTACTGCAAACTCATAATTTTATAGGAAACTGCTAAAAGCTAAACTGCTTTTAGGCAGGCCTTTTTAAACAACACATAATTTGTCTTGTCCTTATCTTTGGAAGTTTGTCAATGAAGATCGAGTTTCAGAAAAGCCTCATTTGATCAAGAAAATCAAATAATGGTCATAGCATTTATATAACACTTTTCATTAGCTGTCTCCTTGATTCTTAAAACAGCCCTGTAAAGTAGGTGTGCTGTTTTTCTCTTTTACAGTTGAGGATGCTGTGGCTGAGAAAAGTTAATAGCTTGCCTAGCATTATACAAAGCTAGTGAAGTGTGCAGTGGAATTCAAACTCACATCTTCCTTTCTCAGAGTCTGCCTCCAATCCAAGTTCTCCATCCATCCTGTCTCTCTGCCACACATCCCTGCCCTGCCTCCTCTAAACAACCTGTCGCGGCTAAACAAAAGTTAATTTTAAAGCGTTTAAGCATTCTTTTTACCCCTTGGACATTGCTTTGTACTGTTTTACAATTCGTGGTGAATTAGATGGGTCATAAAATCAGAATGCAAAAGAACCCTGAGATTTAGTGCAATAACATTCATTTTTACAGAGAAAGTTTTGATTTGTAGCATGCTTTCAGTGACCACTCTTAACACAGGAAGTCTATGTGGAATACTCATTTTATTTTTTAAAACTAATCATTCAAAAACAAACAAAAAACCCCTAATCATTGACAGACAACAAACATTTTATTGACACAGCAAAAATGAAGATCCTGCATGAAACAACTTTGGTCCAGTGGTTTAGGTCCCATTTTTAACAGGGAGTGACAAAATTTTTGTGTCTTCTTCTGAACTTTAGTTTCCATATTTTACAGATGAGGAAACAGGCTCAGAAAGAGGAAGTGATTTGCCCCAAAGAGACACAGCTAGTTAGTATATGAGAGAAGACTCAATTAGAAGTTTCCTGTTTCTAAATCAAGCCCTCTTCCCACTGTTATGCTTGAAGAGGTAAGTGCAAGTCTCCAGTTACCCAACTATATATAGCCAGTGGAGCTCTGCTAACTTGTGTTTCCTGGTGAGGCTGTGTACTGTAGAGCCCCTTTTCAGAAAGTCAATGTTTTTTGGGTTCTTTAAAAACCCACTGTCCTTGCCTAGTGCCTTTTGAAACCCTCTGTTCTCTTCGTGGTAAACTGCCTTTTTGTCTCTGTTAAAAACATCTCCAGCTGCCTTCACTATTCAAAAGAGAACCTCAGTAAATACTTTCACTGGGAAAATGGAGGCCGTCCATCTTGAAAGCCCTCTTCCCAACTCTGACCTCCACCTCAGTATCATGTGCTACCTTTCTCCTTTTCTCCAGCCTTGCAGGAAGAAGGTGGCCCTTTGCTTTGCAGACCCCAAACCTTCAAATTGTACCCTGAAATCCCATTCCCTCCTTTCTTCAGAGCTGCCTCGTATATCTCTTAACCTAAATTTCAATCTCTCCTTACCTTGAGGTTTCTTCCTTTCTACTTGAAGACAATTGTTTCCCCATCCTTAAAAAAAAAGAACCCTAAATCCTATCAGCTCTTAAATTGGGCTCCAATCTCCCCTTTTATAGCTGAACAGCTAGAAATTACATGGGGGGGTCATCAAGGAGTTCAGGGAATCCAGGAACCCCAATAGCCAGAGTCCCTGGAAAGCAGTGTTGAATGAATTCATGGAGCCAAGCATTCTCTGAGTCAAGGTGGCAAAGATTTATTGTTACACTATACAGTGGGCAAGAGTTCTTAGGGAAGCTGCGACCTTACAGGGATACACTTCAAGTTTTTATAGGATAATCTGTAAGTAGAACCTGTGCCAAATATGCTAACCAGGTGAGTCAGGGCGGGATTAGGGAGGTAGTCCTTAAAGGCACATGGCACTTTTAATATCTACTGTGCAGGCGTATTGCCCAGAATTCACTGGGAAATAGCCCGGGGGGAGGGGTGGCTGCATGCAGGTGTGGTTTTAGGCTTGAAACAGCACTAAGTCAGCTAGTGGTCAGGGCTGGCCAAGCTGCCCCATCCATGTCATGTTTGACAAGATGGATGTTGGGAGTATACATATGTCCCAAGCTAAGGAGGGATTCAGGATGTACAGAATGACTGAGTCTAGGATATGTATGATAGATATGACCCAGTACCCAGCTGCTTCAGCTAGTACATAGTGGGGTCAAACTCGTTTCTAATTTTTTTTTTTTTTTGCTTTTTGGAAGGCAGTTGGGGTTAAGTGACTTGCCTAGGGGTCACATGGCTAGCTTTTTTGTTAAGTGTCTGAGGCCAGATTTGAACTCAGGTCCTCCTGACTCCAGGGCCGGTGCTCTAGTCACTGCGCCACCTAGCTTCCCCCAAAATACTAAGTTCTATAAGTGCAGCTGGCCACTGTATCAGGAAGAGAGAGAAGTATTTTGCTAGAGTATGCTGCCCTTGAGCTAGAGAGAAACTACCTGAGACGGTGTTTTGAGACTAGGGAGAAATGTGATTTTCCAAAGTGGAGATCAAGCACAGGCACCCAAGCACCCCATCATTCCCCCTTAAACAGATGGGACCCAAAATCATTTGGGAAAAAGGACAGAAAGGCTCAGCTTCCCTAACTGCTTCATGCTGAAGGAGGATGTAGAGCTGTCCCTGCCTCATAGGGTCCCGCCATTCAAGGGTCTGGGTCTGTAGTCAGTGTCTAGAACTTGGTCAATGCCAGGTCCAGGGGTGATGGGTCATGGTCTCGGACAGTGGTTGGTACTCAGCCTGAGATGTCATCAGCAAGTGAAGGGTGCTAAGCCTAGAAGACACAAAGCTGGCAAAGAGATTAAACCAACAAGGACCAAAAAAGCGTAGGAGGAAAGTGACCAGAAGAGGGGTGAGTATGGGCTAGTATCCTTTTCCAGTAGGGCCATATGAAATTTGATGGAATTTTCAAATCAAATTACATTAATTTTCCTTTCTTAAATACTGCCAAACTTCTTCACACTCGGCATACTTAAACCATCAGAAATTTGCATGATCCTCATTTGCCCCAAACTTTATCAATGCCTTCCATATTTTCAACTGAACCTTTATCTTTACAAATCTTTTGAGCCCATTACTCAGACTATTTCACTTTCCTTTATATTTCTATCATAGACAAGATATTTCATAAGTTATTATTCTTTTATTAACATAAGTGTAGTGACTTAAACAAAAGAGATTACAGACTTGAACCTCACAACTGAATAGTAGACATAAATCCTTGTTTCATGAAGCTTGTTTATCCTGACTGTTCACTCTGGATGAGAGAGATACTTCAGAAATTGAATCTTTTACATACATATGTAATATATATCTTTTACATATAATTGGATCTTTTACAGATAAGTTTAGACACTACTTTTAACTCTTGCTTAGACCGTGGATGACTACAAATTCATATCAGAACAGCAAGATCTGTTCTACTTTATAGCTCATTACATTAATTTAGCAATAAATTATCTTGCAAATGAATGTTTTAGTAGGCCTTCCAAAAATCACGATAGAGATTTTTAAAAAATTTATTCTAAAAGTATTTCCCCTTTTATAAGCTTTAAGATTTTATAAATGATCACTAAACTTTTTCTTCATATAGAAGAAAATTAGTTGAAAACTTTTAAAATGATAGCTCTCTTTTTCACCTTAAAGCAAAAAACAATTGAGATTCATTAAAACTAAGTTGGTGTAAAATGTCCTTAAGTAACATAAATTCCTAAAGTATTATTAACAAACTAAATTCCTAGTTATCATGAAGTTTCTTAGTCCAAAAAGGTGTTGTAATGAATCTCACATTGATAACAGTTAAGAGACTGGTCACAGTCAGTACTTTTAAAAGCTACTGCTTTTAGAATCCCTTTCAACATTGGGAACATCTTAAGGTGAGTCTCAAGCAGTTTGCATAAATTTCTGCCCATGTCTAATTCTAGATGAAAAGTACTATTAGATTTCCGGTAAGCTAACACAAAAGAGCTCATATCTTTTACTGACTGCTTGCTATGATCATAGAAATTTGCTATACAAGGAAAAAAGCAGGGACATGTGACATACCAAATATAAAAGGATAAAACATCCTTGACTCTTTTTAAATTCAGAGTCACAGTTCTCCAATGATGCAGTATCTGTTCCTCCTCATAGCTAGACTCAGAAATAGTAAGGTGGCAAAATGTTCCTTTTCAAAGGAACACCATGGGGAAACTGAGCCCGGAGGGATCCCAGCCTAGATTGAGACTAAGATTGTACCCTTGGCTTTTCCCAAATGTAGACTTCCACCTGTTAACAGTACAGGATCACATTCCCTCTTAAGTAGCTTGTGGCATTTCTCTCAGATACTAATTTAGTGCAAACAACTTATACTCAAATTCAAACTCAAAACGAAATTTTAATTTTGGTCCCAAGGGCCTTTTACCTTAAACTACAAGTGTCATCAATCACAGGTTAGAGCCATTTACAGTTATTTTTATTTTCATGGAACTGCAATAAGCAGTAAAGATTTACCAGGTTTTACCTACCTAAGAGATCCCAGTTGACATCTTTCCTTCTCAAATTTAAACTGATCTGGTGTCTGGTGTAAAAGCCAATTATTAGAATCCTTTCTACTTTCTGCTGCAAGTACATACTGTGTTTCCCCGATAATAAGACACTGTCTTATTATTTTTTTTGGACAGAAAAACACCAGAGGGCTTATTTTAATGAACATTGACAGCAATTTTAATAAACAGTTAAATGTGAACAAAAAAATGTACCTTTATTCAATAAGCAAATCACTGGGGAAGAACAGGATGACGCGCTCACTGCTGCAGCTCTGATTGGATGCAGCTCGGAGCGTGGCGTG
>NW_027186352.1:26066006-26074437 GCF_028583685.1 Petaurus breviceps papuanus
GGGGGGGGGGGGGAACGGTGCATACAGAGAGTACTGTAATGTAGCGTGTAGCGCAGGGGATCACCTTCACTACAGTAGCAATCTCAATAGGGCTTATTTTAGAAGAATCTTACACAGTAAGGGGAGGGCTTATTTTCGGGATAGGTCTTATTATCGGGGAAACACGGTAGACTTGCAACTTCTCAGAAAGCCAAGTTCATTGTTGAGAAACCTTATGACTAAAACAAGTTCCTTTCCTGTGTCTGATGACCTTGCTCATAAGATGGTTTCTAGGGGTCTTGACAATTTTACAAAATAAATACAATTGACATAGACCCCAGGGAGGGGCTGATGCTCGTGCCCCTGCCTGCCAATTCCCATACATACAGGACTGTTCTGAATGGGCAGAACCAACCCTAATAAAGTTTTTACCCAGACTCCTCTTTTCCACATACAGTAATCAATTAACAACTTGAGGTTTTAGTATTAAAACAGTAATCCCAAATAACTCAGTTAACAATCTTATAAGTTTCATAAATGATAGCCAAATTGTTTTAGCTGTAACGTCCTCTTTAACTACAGGTAAAGGTGTAAATACCTCATTTTCTAAATGGCAGATATAAACATTATAAGACAGGGTAAGCAGAACTGATAAAGTAACATAACTTGGTTTTATACAATTTTTTTCTCCATCTTTTAGTTTCAACAAAATTCAGATTAAAAATTGCTCTATCTAGCATCATTTCTGACTCACAATGGTCACTCAATTTTTACAATATAAAAGAATTTTACAACAATTTAAAAATACCATAACACAATGACATTAATTGTACTTCCAAATCATCACATATAAAAATTATTGATAGAAAATTGGGCTTACTAAGTAAGTGCAGAGGCTTTTCTCCTCTCCCCACAGTTTCAGAGCCTGATTGTGGACCCAGGGGTTTGAAAGGAGAGGTTATCTGCTTGCCTAGAGGTGTGGACTTCAGGGTGCCCAGGGGCCTGGGACTGTTCCCAGTGGGGCCCTTGATATAGCTGCTATGTCTACCCCCTTTTTCCAGGTGGGGGAGGGTAACTCAAAATTCCCTACTATTCTTCAGCACTCTCTTTCCTTAATCTGATCTGGGATGAGAGGCTTTAACAGAATCTGCTTAAATGGTTTTAGATGTTCTAACTTTTACTCCAGTAAATTTCACTTCTGTGTTCACTCCTTAAAAACTTCTTTGAAAGTAAGAGTTTTGAACCTGCCAGTCAAAGTGAGCAGATCTCTGGAAAAAGATCCAGTGGTGCCTTGTCCCCTCTCCCTTGTAGTGGAGAGCTCAAAGATTCACCTCTGAGGTTTCTCATTTTTCAGATCTATATATTTTCCCAATTTGCCATAGTGCCAAATAGCATAATAAATCCTGACTTATCTTTAGCATCAAATTAGTAGTGACACTTTTCACTTTTCAAAAATGACCAGGGGTGGCTAGGTGGTGCAGTGAATAGAGCACCGGCCCTGGAGTCAGGAGGACCTGAGTTCAAATCCGGCCTCAGACACTTGACACATTTAATAGCTGTGTGACTTTGGGCAAGTCACAACCCCAATTGCCCTCAAAAAAAAAAAATGACCAGAATGAATTAACTTACTTGTTGATTGCATCCATACACAAAACTTTTCTCTTTTAGGTGAGGCACAAAAGGGTTAAATGCTAGTCAGCCTGCCTCTCTTTGATCTAAGGGGAAAAGATTCCCCATCTTTCCTTTCTTGTCTCTTTCTCCACATTCATTGGGCCAGAGTTGGAATGGAGAGAGAGAGAGAATTTTTTTCCCCCCAAATCTCCCAAATTTCCAAACTTCCCATTCTTAAAACCTCTGTTCACACTGTTCCTGCAAATAATTTATACCTTATTTCTAATTCTAACCTGATACTTCTCCTACACTGTTTGACTTGCCATTACCATCATATAACCTAAACAATAAAATATTTTTCTCTCTCTTTCTCTCTCTTCTCCAGCCAGACACCTGCATTCAGCAGCAGGGGGAAGAAGAAAGAGGGGGAGAAAAAGAGAAAACAGCAGTCCAAGGGAAGTCCAGCTGCATTATAAATTTTATAGGGTGTCAGATTTCTCACACTCATTCACACAGAGACACAAAAACAGAACAGATAGATACAGAAAATCACAGGAAGGTTCCAAAAGCTCAGTGGATTATCAGAGATGCCCTGCACAAATCACACATTTGCTTGGCCCTCCAGATGCCAACGAAGGCCAGGTAAGGCTTAAAAGATAAACTAGGGCCAGATCCACTAGTGTAGGGAGAAACTGACCTATCCTTTTTGGCCTGTAAGCTTATAGAGTCCCTGTAGTCTATTAACCTCAACCAGCATCCTGGAAGAGGGGGAAAATTGACCAGCAAGTGTTCCCCAAAACAAAGAATCTCTTGTCAAAAGTGGGAAGTATGGCCAAGCCTGTGGAAGGCTCAATCCAAGGCTGTGCAAGAAATCTGACTACAGGGTGAGAAGATGTGAGGCTTACCTTTTGTCAGAAAAGGCCTGAGACCTCAGACTATATCCTCATATGGGCCACAAGAAATAATGAGCGGGGGGTGGTCAAGGAGTTCAGGGACCCCAATAACCAGAGTCCCTGGAAAGCAGTGTCGAATGAATTCATGGAGCCAAGCATTCTCTGAGTCAAGGTGGCAAAGACTTGTTGTTACACTATACAGTGGGCAAGAGTTCTTAGGGAAGCTGCAACCTTACAGGGGTACACTTAAAGATTTTATAGGATAATCTGTAAGTAGAACCTGTGCCAAATATGCTAACCAGGTGAGTCAGGGCGGGATTAGGGAGGTAGTCCTTAAAGGCACATGTACTTTTAATATCTACTGTGCAGGCATATTGCCCAGAATTCACTGGGAAATAGCCCGGGGGGAGGGGTGGCTGCATGCAGGTGTGGTTTTAGGCTTGAAACAGCACTAAGTCAGCTAGTGGTCAGGGCTGGCCAAGCTGCCCCATCCATGTCATGTTTGACAAGATGGATGTTGGGAGTATACATATGTCCCAAGCTAAGGAGGGATTCAGGATGTACAGAATGACTGAGTCTAGGATATGTATGATAGATATGACCCAGTACCCAGCTGCTTCAGCCAGGACACAGTTGGGTCAGACTAGTAAATTCTATAGCTGCAGCTGGCCACTGTATCAGGAAGAGAGAGAAGCATTTTGCTAGAGTATGCTGCCCTTGAGCTAGAGAGAAACTGCCTGAGACAGCTAGGGAGAAATGTGACTTTACACACGGGTTCAGGAACAGGTACCACCAATCACCCCATCAGAAAGATCTTTACTCTAGTGTTGTCAAACTCAAATAGAAATGGGAATCCCTAAAAGGCACATAAGGATTCCTGTCTGCATGTTGACTTAGAACAGCATGTTAATATGTGGTTTTCTATTGTATTTTTATTTTTCCCAATTCAATTATTTTTATTATTTTTTATTTATTTTTATTTTTTGGCTTTTTGGAGGGGGGAGGGGAGGGCAATTGGTGTTAAGTGACTTGCCCAAGGTCACACGACTAGTTGTGTGTGGGGGGGTGTGGGTGGGGGGGTGAAGTGTCTGAGACTGGATCCTAACCCAGGTCCTCCTGACTCCAGGGCCGGAACTCTACTCACTGCACCACCTAGCCGCCCTCCAATTCAATTTTAATATGTTTCTTCCTGGAAAGTGTTGCCGGCCCAAAGCACACATTTGACACCTCTGGTATATAATCCTTGCCTCTTAACACTCGTACTCTGGCTTGCAAGGTCACCAGTGATCTGTTAACCCTCTGGAGAATTGCCAGATAGATTGTGGCAACAGAATTGACAGGAACCGGCACCTGATCAGGTGTTAACAGGGAAGGGGTGGAAGAACCAACCACAGGACTTCTAGGAAAGGAGCCGAGGGTGGTCCTAGAGGCAGGAGAGTTAGGAGGGTGTTGTTAGGGACGCCTGGGGAGGAGACCGTCTAGGAGGAGGGAGGAACCTCACTGCATTGTGTCCTCTGCTCACCTGGCCACAAGCCACGGTCTGTGTCTGCCCTGCCCTGGTCCCATCTGGTGACTTCAGCATGCACCCTGAGCCTTCCCACCCCTCCCAATGCTCCCAGTTTCTCAGCTCCCCTTCCCCCCATCTCAGCTGTACTTGGAGACGGTCATGCTCATTTTCTTGCTGTTATCCACGTTACGCTTCTATGTTCGTGAATTTTCTAACTCCTTTGTCTGATCTTTGTCTTTCCTCATTCTGTCCAGTGCATGGCCTGTTCTTCATCCCCACCATGGCCTTCAGTGCCTCTACCCTTCATTTCTTTCCTTGCCTTTTTTCCCCTGGTCTGGCTACACTTTTCTCTCTTCATAATTCTGTGCTGTCTTCCACACCTTTGCCCTGTCGTCCTCTCGTTGATCTCCTCTTACTAAAACCCCAGCACCACGTATGTGCTTGGCCCCTATTCCCATGCTATTGAATGGAGCTAAAGAAAATAACAACTGTGCTGGGGACGTCCATCACAGACTTACTACATGATCTCAGCCGTGGCTTCACTGCAGGAAACACTTCCCTAACTGACTCACTGCCACTCGTGGTGCCTCCCACGGAACCTGTCCCTTTGTCTGCTTATGTGTCCTTTTAGTGATCCCCATTTCTTGCCAAAATTCACTGGAAAATTGCGTCCCTTCACGAATGACTTCCACTTATCTTCACCTTATCACACCAGCATCTTTTCCATACTGTGCCCTTCACTCCAGTATCACATGAAGAAGTGGCCCTTTTCCTTACCCAGGCAATTCTCTGTGTGCCACGAGCCTGTCTCTTCCTTTTGTTTCCAGCTAATTGCCCCTACTTTTATATCCATTCTAATCTGATGTCTTGATGTCTGCTGGCTTCTTTCCTCCTCTCCCTTTCCGCCTTTCCTGCTGCTACAAACACCCATGTCTCCCCTGTATTGTACAACCCCTGCTCTCACTAGGTCTGCTGGCTCTTGTCCTCTGTCTCTCCTAGCCCTTACTGGCTGACCTTTAAAAAGTTGTCTATGCTGGTGCCTCCCTTTCTCCTCTTCCCACTTGGTTCTAAACACTTTGCAGTCTAGCTTTTGACCTCATCATTCAACCAGCTACTTTTAATGATCTTTAAGTTGCCAAATCTAATGACTTTTTTTTGTTGTTGTAGGGTTGTTTTAGTTGTGTTCAATTCTCCGTGACCCTCTTTGGGGTTTTCTTGGCAAAGATAGTGTTTGCCATTTCCTTCTCCAGCTCATTTTACAGACGAGGAAACAAGGCAAACAGGGTCACACAGCCAGTGAACAGCTAAGGCTGGACTGAAACTCAGATCTTCCTGACTTCAGGCTTGGTGCTTTATCCACTGTGCTACCAAGCTGCCCTAGCTGACTTTGTCTTAGTCCTCAGCTTTCTCGAGCTCTCTGCTGTCTTCTGAATGCTGTTTGATGCTGTTTTCTTCTGGAGCTCTTGACCCCTTACCTGCCCTTAACCCCCATATCCTACCTGTTGTCTAAACTGGTCTCTTCAACCTTTTCAGAATCTTTCTGGGCTTGTGCTTTGGGAGTCTCTTCCCCGTTATGGTGAGGTTCCCATTTTGTTTACTCTTTCTTCCAATCTTCCCAATTTTGAACTTTGTGTTTAGAGGCACAAAGGAATGCCTGGACGTTGCATGGGCCTGTTTTGGATTTTCTTGAATCCTGCTGAGTACTATGTGCTGTATTCTTCTCAGGCCAGGGAACTGCACAATTTCGGTGCATTTAAAATGGTCGGATCCAGGGTGCTCTTAGTCAAAACTTTGCAAGCCCATGACCCAGGTTTGCATCTGAACAACACAACTGTGGACTTGCTTAACCCTGGTTGAAGTTTCAGAATACTGCTGCTGGACCCAACCAGCATCAGCTAGGTGGAAAACTCCCCCTTGGTCTGAGTGTCCTGACCTCTGCTAGTCCACTTCAGACTCAACAGGGGCTAGGTCCGAGATGACTCTAGGGTCACAGTCACTTGGCTGCCCCTTCTTGCCCACCATCACATCTCAAGTCTCCACCAGCTCCTAAAACCACTCAGTCTACGAGCTAGCAGGGGTGTGAGTGACACAGGTGCCAGCTGGTGCCTGTTCCAGCTTCTGCCACAACTTCAGACTCCTCTAGCCTGGATCCAAGACCATTTCTTCCCCTAGTGCATAGACCCCGTCCTAGCCGTAGGCCCCTGTTCAGTCCCAGCACTAGAAAGATCCCCAGGACACCTTCCTGAGCAGACCTGGTTCCAATATCCACAAGCCTCACTCTCTGTCTCCCTGTGCCAACCTGCTCTGGAAAATCGGCTCACTGGGCTTTCTCCTGGGCTTTTCTGATCAGGATTCCACCCAGTGGAAAGTGTCCTTTCCAGGTCCTTATGGAATCGTTGCAGGGAACAGCTGGTCCGTGCTGCTTCCTCTTCTGCCATCTTGGCCAGTCTCCAGCATCCCTTTCTCTCCACACAAATCTATTACCCTTAGAAAGGCCCACATCTGCTCTTAGCTGCACTGGCTCAAGCCACTCTCCACTGAGCTGACCAAGTACAGGTCTGATCATGTCCTAGATTCCCCTTCCCCCAACTCAGTAAACTCTGGCGGCTCCCTGTTACCTCCAGGATCAAACAGGAAATCCTCTCATTTGGCACCTTTTCCTTCTCCTTGCATTTTACTGCCTTCCAAGCATAATACTCCCATAGACAGTCTCTCCAGTCCATGCCCTCATGGCTGGCCCCTATGCCCAGAACATTCCCCTTGCTCCTGTCCAGCTTGAAGACTCAGTTCAAATTCTACCTTATGCAAGAGACCTTTAGCCCTCTGACCCCACTCTAAGACACCAAATGGGCTGTGGATGCACGTAGCTGTTTGCATGCTTTCTCTGCTGTTAGAATATCAGTCTGTGGGGCCGGAGCCATTTTTTGATTCCGCAGCACTGAGCACAGTCCCTGACACACATACTTATTGACTGGTCTTATCCCTGTCCAGTCTGTCCCCCACCAGCTACCAGTGAAGACCCCAAAGCAGTCAGCTCAGAGACCTTTATTAAGCTGGGTGGTGCAGTGGCTAGAATGCTTGGCTTTGGAGTTAAGATCTGAGTTCAAATCCAGCCTCAGACACTGGTTGTGTGACTCTGAGCAACTCCCTCGACTTATATTTGCCTCGGTTTCCTCATCTGTAAAAGGGTGATAGCACCTCCCTAAATGGGGGTTGTTGTGAGGATAAAATGCGATGTTTATAAAGCACTTTGTACACTTCCTGGTGCTGTAACATGCTAGTGGCTGCTTTTGTCATCACCACTGTGGTAAGTGCTGGTGACAGAAATAGTTAAGCCAGGGCCCCTCTTAGGAGCTCACACTCTAACAGGGACAGTACAGGCAAGGCAAGGGAAGAAGCATTCCTAGAGCACCTACTGTGTGCTAAGGGAGGCTGGGGTCACTGGACCTCTGAGTATTTGGTAGGGAGGATGAAAGGTGTAGGAAGGCTGAAGAGTCAGGGGCAGGGCTACCTATGAAGCCTTCCCAAGGCCTGGCAGGACTCTGTGGTTGGTCCTGGAGGTGACAGGGTGAAAGAACGAGAGCTTGATGTCCGGACGTCCCCGTGCTCAGCAGCGTGGCTCAGGGAGCTCTTAGAGCTGCCCACCCTCTGCAGGGGCAGAGCCATGACTCAGAGTCTGAGCTTAATCAGTTCTCTTTGCCTTGACTGTAAAAATGAGGATGGCACAGAAAGACAGCGTGAAGAGGGCTTTGTAAATTCTAAATACTAGCTCTTAGCAATGCCCCTGCACAGCTGGCCCACCACTGTTGGTAGTGGGGGTTAGGAAAGGAGGCCCAAGGGGAGAGACATGAGCAAGGGAAGGTGGGGAAGGGCACGGACCCTTCCAGGTCCCACTCCTGTGATCCCTAGCCCACTGCCCTGCATACAGGAGGTGCTTACTGAATGTTGGTCAAAAGTCACTGTGGTTCAGTTTGGCCAGATCAGGGGCCACAATTTCATTGCCTTTGGAATGTGTAGGATGGGGCCAGCTCTAAGCCTCTTATTTTGAACAAAGAAGCAGCACCAGAGAGAGAGAATGGGGGGGCGGGGGAGGAAAAGGGAGAGAATGAGGAAGTCAGGGAGAGAGAGAGAGAGAGAATGAGACAGAGAGGAGAGGTGGGGCAGAGAGAGAAAGAGAATGAGGGGGAGGAAAAGAGAATGAGAAAGTCGGAGACAGAGGGGAGGAAAAGAGAAAATAAGAAAGTAGGGGAGAGAGAACAAGAGACAGAATGAGAGAAGAGAAAATGAGAAAGGTGGGAGAAAAGAGAATGAGGGGGGAGGAAAAGAGTCAGAGAGAGACAGAGACAGACAAGAGAGAGAGAGAGACAGAATGAGAGGAGGGAGGAAAAGAGAATGAGAGGGAGAGAGAGAGGACAGAGACTAAGACAGAGACACAAGAGAG
>NW_027186352.1:26074537-26075583 GCF_028583685.1 Petaurus breviceps papuanus
AGAGAGAGAGAGAGAGACAGAATGAGAGGAGGGAGGAAAAAAGAATGAGAGGGAGAGAGAGAGGACAGAGACTAAGAGACAGAGACACAAGAGAGACAGAATGAAGGGGGGGGAGGAAAAGAGAATGAGAAAGTCAGGGAGAGAACAAGAGACAGAATGAGAGAAGAGAAAATGAGAAAGGTGGGAGAAAAGAGAATGAGGGGGGAGGAAAAGAGACAGAGACAGACAAGAGAGAGAGAGAGAGAGAGACAGAATGAGAGGAGGGAGGAAAAAAGAATGAGAGGGAGAGAGAGAGGACAGAGACTAAGAGACAGAGACACAAGAGAGACAGAATGAAGGGGGGGAGGAAAAGAGAATGAGAAAGTCAGGGAGAGAACAAGAGACAGAATGAGAGAAGAGAAAATGAGAGAGAATGAGGGGGGGGAGGAAGAGTCAGGGAGAGAGGAGAGAGAGACTGAGATACAGATAGATAAGAGAGAGCCAGAATGAGAGGGGGGAGGAAAAGAATGAGAAAGGGAGAGAGAATGAGAGGGGAGGAAAAAAGAATGAGAAAGTCAGGGAGAGAGAATGAGAGAAGAGAATGAGAGGGGGGAGGAAAAGAAAGAATGAGAAAGGGAGAGAGAATGAGGGGGAGGAAAAGAGAATGAGAAAGTCAGGGAGACAGAAGAGAGAATGAGAAAGAGAATGAGCAGAGAAGGAATCAGAGACAGAGAGAATGAGAGGGAGAAAATAAAAGGCAGAGACTGAGGGGGGGAATAGAGAATGAGAAAGACAGGAAGAGAGAACAAGAGAGAATGAGACGGGGGGGCAGAGAGAGAATGAGAGGGGGAGGAAAAGAGAAGAGAGAAAGAGGGAGGAGGAAAAGAGAATGAGAAAGTCAGAATGAGAAGAGAGGGAATCAGAGACAGAATGAGAGGGAGAAAATAAGAGACTGAGGGGGGGGGAAGAGAGATTGAGAAAATCAAAGAGAGAGAATGAGAAACAAGAGAGAAAAAATGAGAGGGGGGAGGAAAAGAGAGAATGAGAAAGAGAAACAGAAAGTTGGG
>NW_027186352.1:26075593-26076344 GCF_028583685.1 Petaurus breviceps papuanus
AGAGAAAGAAGAGGTGAGAGAGAGAAGAGAGTGAGGGGGGAGGAAAAAGAGAATGAGAAAGTCAGAGACAATGAGAGAGAGGAAAAGAGAGAATGAAAAAGGGAGAGAGAGAATGAGGGGGAGGAAAAGAGAATGAGAGAGAGGGGAGGAAAAGAGAATAAAGTCGGGGAGAATGAGAGGAGAGAGAAAGAGAAGAGGTAAGAGAGAGTGAGGGGGGAAGAAAAGAGAATGAGAAGAGAGGGAATGAGAGACAGAGACAAGAGGAGAGAGATAAAAAGAATGAGAGGAAAAGAATGAGAAAGGGAGAGAGACTGAGAGACAGAGACAGACAAGAGAGAGAATGAGAGGGGGAGGAAAAGAGAATAAGAAAGTCAGGGAGAGAGAAGAGAAAGAGACAAGAGGAGAGATAAAAGAAAGAGAGGGAGAGGAAAAGAGAATGAGAAAGAGACAGAATGAGAGAGAGGGGAGGAAAAGAGAGAATGAGAAAGTTGGGGAGAATGAGAGAAGAGAGTAAGTCAGAGACAGAGAATGAGAAGAAAGGGAATGAGAGACAGAAGAGGAGAGAGATAAAAAGAGAGAATGAGGAAAAGAATGAGAAACGGAGAGAGACTGAGAGACAGAGAATGAGAAAGTCAGGGAGAGAGAACAAGAGAAAGAGAGGGAGAGAATGAGGGGGGAGGAAAAAGTGAGAGAATGAGAGAAGAGAGAGAGAATGAGAGGGGGAGGAAAAGAGAATGAGAAAGTCAGGGAG
>NW_027186352.1:26076354-26186993 GCF_028583685.1 Petaurus breviceps papuanus
GAATGAGAGGGGGAGGAAAAGAGAATGAGAAAGTCAGGGAGAGAGAACAAGAGAATGAGGACAGAAAATGAGAGACAGAGGAGAAAGAGAAGAGAGAATGAGGGGGGAGGAAAAGGGAATGAGAGTCAGAAGAGACAATGAGAGAAGAGAGGGAATGAGAGACAGAAGAGGAGAGAGATAAAGAGAATGAGAAAGGGAAAGGAAAAGAGAATGAGAAAGTCAGGGAGAGAGAATGAGAAACAGGGGAGAGAGGGGGAGAGAGACTGAGAGACGAGAGAGAGAGAAAGAGGGGGGAGGAAAAGAGAGAGAATGAGAAAGTCAGAGAGAGAGAGGGGCAGCCAGGTAGCACAGCGAGTAAGAGCACGGGCCCCAGTGTCGGGATGACCTGGGGATCGAATCCGGGCTCAGACACTTAGCACCCACCCAGAAACACCTGGCCGTGTAACCTTGAGCAAGTTACTTAACCCAATTGAGAGGGGGGAGGAAAAGAGAGAGGATGAGAAAGTCAGGGAGAGAGAATGAGAGAACGAGAGAGAGAATAAGAAAGAGCAGAGACAGACGAGAGACAGGCAGAGAATGAGAGGGGGGAGGAAAAAGGAATGAGAGCGTCAGAGAGAACAAGAGAGAATGAGAAAAGAGAAAATGAGACAGAGAAGAGGTGAGAGAGAAGAGAGAATGAGGGGGGAGGAAAAAGGAATGAGAAAGTCTGAGAGAGAAGAGAGGGAATGAGAGACAGAAGAGGAGAGACAGAATGAGAGGGGGGAGGAAAAGAATGAGAGGGAAAGAGAGAAGAGAGAATGAGACAGAGGGAAAGAGAGACTGAGAGACAGACAAGAGAGAGACAGAGAATGAAAGGGGGGAGGAAAAGAGGGAGAGACGGAAGACAGAATGAGAGAGGGGGAGGAAAAGAGAGAGAATGAGAAAGTCAGGGAGAGAGAATGAGGAAGAGACAGAGAAGAGAGGGAATGAGAGAGACAGAGAGAGAATGAGAGACAGATACAGAAAGAAGAGACAGAGAATGAGAGAAAGGGGAAGAGAATGAGAGATTGAGATTGTGACATTGTGGGTGGGACTGTCCTGGGAGGCTCCCCTGGCTGGCCCAGTGTGAGGGCCGCTCTTTGTCCAAGAGCACCATCTGGTGGTCAGTCCTTAGCCAGCTGGGGCCCCTGCACCTGCCACCCTCTCACTGTGGGGCAGTCCTGGCCCAGTGCTCAGGACAGGGCAGCACCAGGCCCTGAGGAGGCCCAAGCGAAGCCCCCTCCCATCTCCCGGCTGCCCTCCCTTCTGGCGTTCCTGCTTGGGGTGCGGAGGGTGGGGCCTGGCCCCTGATTTCATAGCCCTCCCCCTACATATCCCCTAGGCAATAAATAAGCATACCTTAAGAGCCCAGGTGCCAGCCCTGCTAAACACTTCGTGAGAATGTACTTGGTCCTCACAACAACCCTGCAAAAGAGGTGCTATTATTATCCCCGTTTTACAGATGAGGAGACTGAGGCCAACAGTGACTTACTTGCCCAGAGTGACACAGCTAGTAAGTATCTTGAGGCAGGATTTGAACTTGGGGCTTCCTGACTCCTAATCCAACCACCCACCTGTGCCTTCTGTGTCTTCCAGCCATCCCTGTTACTTGGTACCTGCCTGATCTTGGGGGAGGCACTTTCCTTGTTTCTAAAAGGAGGAGTTCTTTTGACAAGGTTCTGTGAAATAGGAACAACTCCTTTTTTGAGGGTATTTTGAAGTTTACAAATCTCCCTCAGTCAGCTGGAGGGGCAGCAGAGAGAGTGCCAGCCTTAGAGACAGACCCGAGCTCAAATTCTGCCTAGCATCCTTAGACCAGCTGTGGGAACCCAGGCAAGTCCTTCGAGCCCCCCCCCCCCCAGGTTCTGTTTCCTTACCTGTAAAAAGGAAGTGATACCGGTTCACGTCTCCCGGGGTGATGGTGGGGATTCCATGAGACGAGGGGCAGCTCTGAAAGCCTTAAGAACTCCAATGAGGGCAGTGATGGTTCATGATTCCAGGGGACCTGTGATGAAACATCTCCCCCAACCCCGGCCCCTCGGGGCAGAGGGGATGGGCTCAGGGGGCAGAATGAGAGTATTTGGAGGGCCTGGTCAATGCAAGAATTTGTTTTACTGGACTGTGAATATTTGTTACAAGGATTTCCCCCAGCTCACTTCCCAACCCCCAACCCCAATGTGGGAGGAAAGAAAATAAGATTTTTGTCAATTTGTTAGTAGAAATGAGATGATCTTTGGGAAGTACTTTCCAAACCGTAAAACACTATATAAATTTTAACTATTATTATCTCTTAGAAATTAAAAAAAAAAAACCACCATGGGTCAAAGAGGTTATGGGAATCACAGATTTACAGCTGGAAGGCACCTTTGGGGGTCGAGAGACATTCCCACTGTCACAGAGGGAGTAAATGTCAGAGGCAGGATTAGAATTCAGGACCTGCCCCCCAGAGCCCACCCTCTTCCCCCTCCCACCCCAACCATACTGCTGGTCCAGGTGACCACAGGTAATGGAGAGCAGGCTGACCCCAGGGCTGGGGCTCTTCAGTCTAGCTTTGATGGTTGATAGGACATGAGAGCCTAGATGAGACTCAAGTCTGATTATTAGGGAACAGAGCCAACTGTAGAGAAAGGCCAGAGTTCCAAGACAATAGGGGAAGCTATGACGGGCACCAAGGAGCACTCCCAGAGCTTCCCAGCTGTCCCCTAGGAGACAGTAACTATCCTTTGGTCGCGTTTGCCTAGTGCTTGCTGCCATTTCAGGGGCACTTATGGGGCTCTGCACCTTTGAGCCTGGTGCTATTTTCCTATCCTGGTGATGGCCTGAGCTCAGGACACTTACTGGCTGTGTGATCCTGCAAATCCGCCTATTCCCTCAGCTGTGAAGCAGGGGTAATGACGGTGCCTACCTCCCAGGTATGGGCATCAAATGAGATGATATTTGCAAAGAGCTTAGAACACGGTAGGTGCCTCCTAAGGCCTTGCTTCCTTCCAGTTTCCAGATGAGGGCACTGGGGCTCTCAGAAGTTAGCTGGCTTGCCTATCAGAAGCAAGACTCCAACCCAGGTTGTCCTGATTCTCCATCTAACTCTGACCACTCGCAGAATCACAGCTTCTCAGAGCTGGAAGGGATTTTGGCAGCCAGGGCCGCCAACTCCTATCTGAAAAAGAGCCCCCATCACAGCCTGGCCCGGGGTGGTCACCCTGGACACCTCCAGGGAGGGGTTCCAGCGACTTTTCTAGAGGCAGAACTTTCCACTTTGGCACAGCTCTATTAGGAAGTCTTCCCTGACATCAAGCCCACATTTGTCTCTGTAATTCCTCTAGGACCAGGCAGGACAAACCCCATATCCCATTGAATAGTTTGAGAAAACAATCGTTTTCCTCCTAATTCTTCCCCTCCTAACTCAATCTTCTTGTGGAATGAACTAGAACATAAATAACAGCACCATGGTGGCTCCTTTTTTCCAAGGGCCCTCCCCAGTTTATCAAAGTTGAGCCTAAAATGTGGCGTCTTGAACTGAACACAATATAGCATACAGACATACATGTGTCAGATGCTGCAGCTTCAATTCCAGGCCACCAGAGTAAAGCAAATGTCACAAGAAAGGGAGTCACATTCTTTTTGGTTTCCTGCAGTAGTATGTTTTTTAAAAAAAATGTACATCCCTTAATTAAAAAATACGTTATTGCCTCAAATGCTTACCATGATCTGGGCCTTCAGCAGGTCGTACCCTTTTTTGCTGGTAGAGGGTCTTGCCTCCATGCTGACGGCTGCTGACTGATCAGGGTGGTGGTTGCTCAAAGTTGGGGGGCAATGGCAATTTCTTAAAATAAGACAGTGATAAAATTTACCTTATTGACTGCCTCTTCCTTTCCCCTGAACGCTTAAAGGCCATCGTAAGGTCATTAGTTGGCATAATTTTGATGCTGTAGTGCCTGTGGGAATAAGGACGCTCAAGAAGGAGACGGGGACAGAGGAGTCGTAACACACACAACCTTTATTGATTAAATTCAACATCTTACATAGATATTGTTTGTGCCACCCTTCCCCTCCCCCCAGTTACAGTCATAACATCAAGCATCACTGATCACAGATCACCATAACATATATAATCATAATGAAAAAGTTGGAAATATTGTCAGAATTACCAAAATGTGACACAAAGACATGGTGTGAGCATGTGCTGGTGGAAAAATGGTGCTGATGGATGTGCTTGGTGGACAGTTACCACAAGCTTTCAATTTGTTACAAAAAAAGGCAATTATCTTTGAAGCACAATAAAGTCAAACACAGTAAACTGAGGCATGCCTGTAATGGTCACCTAAGCATAGCAGGGGACTGTCGCCTGTCCAGCTACGGATAATCTGTAGCTTGGTGGAGCATATGGTTCCATTAATTTCTCAACTGACATCACACTGTTGACTTGCACTTACAGCTCTTTCAGACAAATCATGGCTTTCTCATCTTAGACATATGCCTAAGTGCAAGATCTTGTATTTGTTCGTTCATATTATTAGGCTGCTAAGAAATTTGGAGATCCTGACTCTGTCATCCAGTGGGTTAGCCATTCCTCCCAGGTTTGTGTTATCAAGAGAACTGGGTGGGCTTGCCACTTACGTCTTTACAAAGAGTTCAGGGTCAAGCATACAATGGAGGCCTTCATTCGAGTTAATATGGCCTCATTAAGGACTTCTTTCTTAGTCTGGTCATTGAACCTGTTCTATATCTAGCCTATTTGTCTCCATATTTTCCATGAGAATAATATGGAGTATTACATTTGATGCTTTGCTAAAATCTAAGCACATCTATCTACAGCCTAGTCATAATCTTCCTCAGAATTCCCTAGCCAGCGCAGCTAATACTGTCTGTACAGAATGGGAAAGCTTCTGGGGGTCTAAGTTAGACTAGCTTTCCTGCCACAAGGTCTTTCTTGTTTAAGAGCTGTGGAGAATTCACCGCATACGAACCGTCAGAGCTGACGTGGATTTCTGATTTTAAGTCAGGCGACAATTGAACCGAGGGATCCGGGGGAGTCGGCAGAGGGCAGCACAGCGAAGTTAAGAGAGCAGCTCAGTTCAGAGAAGCTTTTAAGAAGAGAAGCCGCTAACAACATAGTTCTAAGATGGACAGATCTGACTTCAGCTTAGACGTCCACACGCTTGCTACAAAGCTGATAAGACAAGAAAAAGGGCTGATGAATATTGGCTGAAAATGCTAATTGAGGATGGCTGTAGCCTTCCCGGAAAGGGAGAGTCTCACCCTTCCCTTAGAGGTGCCGTGAATGTGTCGCCTCCTGAGGACTAGCGAGTCACACAAGGAGAGGCTTCCCAACCACAGCACTGCCCGGGGTGATGGATGAGCTGAGGAGGGCACTAGAGGCCTCCACGATGGTCATGAATGCTGAAGACCGCTGGAGTGAAGAGAAGCACTTGGGGAATGTTTTATGGGGGGAAGAAAGGTAAAGACAAGCAAGATGGTGTCAGCAGTTGACACCTTGGAGGCCGCGTGCCTCCTTCCGGGCGTAGATGCCCACAGGTTCCTATGTGAGCTCTACACAGAATTCCCATATAGGACTGCTTTTCAGTAAGTGTATATCAGTGGGAGAGTAAGTTCAAGGTTTGGTTGTTTCTTTGCACTGCTGTTTAATTAAGGTGCCTTAGTCATGAACTCAGTATGTCATTGCCAGACTGGTAAAGAGGAAAACACAACGGTAGGAACTTGTGAGCTAAGGTTTTGGAGACCATTCTGACCCACACAATGCCGAGAATAAGAGGGAAGGGCATTGTGGCTACAGATGGGCTCTGCTCCAGTTTCCTTAGGCTCGTAAGATCTAAAGACGACTAAGCCAGACCAGCAAACAGAGCTTGGGGCATGTCCAAGGTATGGAGAAAACGAAGGGTTTACACCTAGATTCTCTCCTGCCAGCTCCAGCAGCAAGACAGCAAGTGCAGTGGGAAGGGCTGGCTTTGGACCCTCGCGTGTGACCTTGGCCAAGTCAATCCCCCGCTCGGCTTCAGTGTTCTCACTTGTAAAACGGGGGAGGGGGGCGGGCCACTGTATCATCTCTGAGGATTCTTCCAGCCCTAAATCCCCTAACATCATCTCCCACGTCATCCTTAGAGAGTTTCTGCCAGAGAAAACAACATTCACAGTATGGCCAGAGCCTGTGTTCCAGAATGGACGGCAGAGAGTGGGTGCAGACGGTAACAACAACATTCCTCCTATTCCACTTTAAGACTTGCAAAATGCTTTGTCCGCATGAGCTCTCAGATTCCTAACTGAACGCACAGATTACAGCAGTTTAAGACACCCTGGTCTCCAAGCCCTTCTCAGACCAACACACGTCTGTGTGCTGGGAGCGCTCTTTCTTGTCTGTGGCAAGGCATAAGGCTGCCCGGTGTCACGGACAGCGTACCAGGCTCACAGGCCAAAGACCTGGGTTCACAGCCTAGTTTGTGCTACTTTCTGCTTGTGTGGTCTTGCCCTAATGGGGCCTCACTTTCCTTACCTCTGCAACAAGGGGAGGGGGTGCTTGACCAGCTCAGTTCTCTTCCAGCTCAAGGCACTGCCACTGACCTGTGACCTTTCTCACCACCAAACCCCAACATAAGGATGGTTACACGATCATAGGTTTAAAGCCTGAGGCATCGCTCATCTCCCTGGCCAGAGACCCTCCTGTTGTAGATGGAGGACAGGTCCAGGTGCTCAAGGTCACAGGTGGCAAGTTACTGAGCTAGGAATGGAACAGAACCCAGCGGTCTTTCTGCTGCCCCTTCCATCAAGGGTCTCAGTTTGCCTGTTGCCCAAAGGCCTTTATAACCCAAACTGCTCACCTGATCTCCCCTTCTCTTCTATAGCAACCACACTGTCCCTTTCATTTTCAAGCTTCTGATTTAGGCTTTTTTCAGAGCAGCCACTCTCCATCTTAGCCTACCCTCTGCCAATACTCAGGGGTCACTGACCCGGTTATTCCAGATCTCCCCTCATCTACAAGCTCCTCACCAGGACAAGGTGATGAGTGTGCTTGTCTGAGGCAACGGCAGACCCAGGAAGAGGTCTGAGAAAGGATAAACAACAAAGTGGGACTTTGGATATCTGTCCTGTGTCCTCAAATGGCACACCCCATTACAATGGCGTCCACGTGCCGCCCCCAGCTACAGGGCCCACTCTTGTCTTGGGCCTGTCCTTTGCTGGCCACAAGGCCCAGTGAGTCTCAATTTAAGAGGGGCAGACCCCAGAAGAAATAAAGGCAGGCCAGGGAGGCCTGGCTAGGAGAGCTGCAGCTGAGCCCGCCACCCTGGTTGAAACACTGGCTTTTGGCTCATTTACAGAGCCCCAATTGAGAGCAGCTGAAGTCAGCTGTGAAAACTTCCCCAGCCAAGAGGGGAAAAAACACTTTGTCTGCAGCCAGGGAGCTATAAAGCTGCCAACAATTCTTTTTTCTGCCTTCGTTTGAAAGTCGACCAGTGCTTTATGAAAAGATCCAGATAGATAATCTAAGGAAAGTCCTGGAACCATGACACCCAGTAGCCCCTGTGGCCTCGCCAAGGCCCCTGGAGAAGAGGCCAGGCTGCACAGTCAGTCTACTGACTTGGGGGCACTGGTAATTAGGAATGCAAGTAGTGTCCGGGGATCTCAGGGAACGCAGATAACAGTGCTCTGGGGAGAGCGTTATGGGCCTGGGAGTCGGAAGGCCTGGATTTACATCCTCCCTGCCTTTAAACCGGTTTTAAACCTTGGAAGACCATAGACAAATTCCATCCCTTCTCTGTGCTTCAACTTCCTCATCTGTAAAATGGGGGACCTTCCAGCCCCAGATCCTAGGATCATACTAATGAACTGTGAGCAGCTGTCCCTCAGTTCACTGGCGGCACTAAGTTTCCTTCTTACGCAGGTGACTGTGCACCCCGTGGGAAGGGGATGGTGGACAAGGAAACCTATACCTTCCAGCCAGCCCAGTGCTGGGCTTCCATCGATCTGGGGATCACTAAGCACCTCATACATTTTCCTTCACTCCTTCCCCCACTCAAAGGTAGGGGAGTTCAATCCCTAACCAAGGCCAGACCACATTACAGAATGGGCCGGGAGGGGCTGAAATAACAGCTGCCAGTCACAGCTGGGTCAGCCCCATCCTTTGGCCTGAGGCCCCAGTAGGCTCTAACAAGGATCTGGCTGGAGTCATTGCTCAAAGGGGAGATCTGATAGGGATCTCAGTCCCCACCTTTCTTCTTCCAGGTATCCTCCCCAGTGCCCAAAGTGACATAAAATAGGTTATGCTAGTTACTACATGTGCTTGTGTTTCTGGCCACAGGGCTCACTCAGCACATCTGGCATGAGGCTGGCAGGCAGCTGAGACTTAACTGGGCCCATGAACCCGCAGCAGCAGCAAATTCAAAAGATGTGGAAAAATATAAAACCAGAAGGGAATTAGCCCCTGCTCTCTGGGCTTCCCCGCACAAGAGGAAAAGAACTTGGAAGTAACATATTTACATTATCTACCCTGGTTCAGCAACACTGACTCCATGGTCCCTCCCAGCTCAAAAAATATGAACCTACAGGCATACAGAAATCAAACAGAAATGCTGCCAAACAGCGACGTTGCTGCAAACCTGGGGGACAAAGAACTGATCTTGTCTTGCCTCCTCTATTCCAAGGAGAATCCATTCCAATTCAACGTAGCCCACTCAGGGGCAAACTTTCCTCAGTGACTTCCAAACAGCTCTTGTCTAGGTCTCCCCTAGAGGGAGGGCTCCAATCCCATATATGCACTCAAGGTAATAATCATACCAGGTACAGAACAGCCTTCAAACATCACCCTTCAGCGAAAATGCAGAAAACACCACCGAGACTTCTAGGAGCCCGTACAAACAGCCCATACAAACTCTCCAATCCTGAGACTTTTGTGGGTCCGACTTTCTCCACAAAGGGCCACAGTGCCCTAATAGCTTAGATCCTACCTGCACAGAACAAACCTGGCACCTGCTTCAGAAACAATCCTCCTATCAGATCTGCATCAAACTAACAACTGCTGGCAGCAGCAAATCCAGACTTTGGTTCCTCTTTATTCCAAGAGGACAGTCTTGACTGAGGAAGTACCTTTTCTTGCCACAAGGCTGGGTCCGACAACACCCCAGAAACCAAGCTGCCCAGTAAATCCTTTCCTCCAAGCAAACAATCAACTTCCAGGGTCATGCAAGTTAACAGGTCAATACCTGTCTTTATTAACATCTCCTCTGGGCCAGGAGCCATGCTGAGTGCTGGAAACACAGGTAAAAATGGCACCCCCAAGAAGCCCAGTCTGATGGGGGTGACAACTTGCAAATAATCACATGCAAACACAATACATACACTATACACTGGAGATAGTCAACAGAGGGAAGGCGTTAGCCTTAGGGACACTGAGAAAGGCTTCCTGCAGAAGGGGGGAAGGCAGGGCAATTGGGGTTAAGTGACTTGTCCAAGGTCACACAGCTAGTAAGTGTTAAGGGTCTGAGGCCAGATTTGAACCCAGGTCCTCCTGACTCCAGGGCCAGTGCCACCGAGTTCCCCCGAAGGTGGGATTTTTGATAAGACTCGAAGACAGCATAAACCAGGAGGGAAAGATGAGGAGGGAAAGCATTCCAGGTATGGGGGAGCTACTAGTAAAATGTCCAGATATCCAGGACTGTCACTGGATAGAGTATCTGGAGGGCTTTAAGGTCTAAGAAGAGTCAGGTGATAAAGGGCTTTTGGGGATAAATCCGAACAGGATTTTCTATTTGACCAGAAGATAATGGGGTCCCACTGGACCTGTACTGTAAGAAGATCACTGATATCTGGAGGATGGACTGGAAAATCTGCTTGGGAAGCTCCCCTGGTAACATCCCCTAGACCTAATGAATCAATCAGCACATCATAAAGTATTCATGAAGCCCTACTATGTGCTGGGCAGTGCTAAGCATTGGGGAGCAAAGGAAGAGTCAAGAGAATTCTCACCTTCGAGGACCTCGCACTCTGAAGCGGCAGCATAGGTGCGGACAGCAGGCTGCTCCAGGACGACCTCAGCGACTTCAGGCACGGTCACAACCCTTCTCTGTCCTGTGGCCTTCCCGGCTCCGGGGTGAGGAAGGCGATGGGGACAGCCTGGCCCCTCTTGAGTGAAGTGAATGGGCACAGCCACGCCCTCCAAAGGGATGAACACTCAACGTTGCAAACAACGGACTCCTTCCTTTAGTATCAAGTGGGTCAGAGCTATGGTGGAGGTTCAGATAGCCAAAGGAGGCTGGAAGTCAGGCAAGACGTCCTGACAGACTTCAAGGGGATGGAGAAGATTTGTTCTGTGGCCAGCCCGTGGAAGTCTTCATAGGGATGCTTCGTTGTGGGTTACGAGGAGGAAAATCTCACCTGATTGCCATCTAACACTCATTGGGAAAAAGGCTGTGGTTGTTACTCTTAAAGTATTTGTCTGGAGTCCTCAGAACAGATTCAGTGACACCAGAAAAGCGTCAATGTTTTATGTGACAGGATGGAAAGCATCCCTACCCCACACTTACTCTACATTTGCCTGGCCTGACTGATCCTGAAAGGACCCTCGCTCGCTGCTCTAAAGTTTGAAAGCTCATTTTTTAGAACACACCAGCTCAGAAAATAGCTTTTCTGCCTTAAGAGGGCACTGGCTAAAGTGCCACTCCAAGCTTATGAAGGTGGGTCTGGGGACAGGACAGCTTGTTTGGACTAAAGTAGTGAGTCTACGCCAAGGGAGTCAAAGCTTACTTGCTCTGGGTTGGATGTGGGCTGCCTTCGGAGATGAAGGGAGAGGCTGTTCCCATTGGGACACTGGTGCCAAGAGAGCCCTTCTTGGTACTGCCAGTGTGAACTCCAAGAGCTAGTCCAGCAGTCAGATTAGAACACGAAGCAGCCCAGCAATGGTCTTAGGCTGCTGTTTTTTTCTTCTCTGATTGCTGGTTTTCTTGAGAGAAATTAAAACACTAATCAAATACTTTAAAGTTCTATTTTAATTTATTCTCATGTATCAAAATTTTGGTAATTTAGAAGTGAAGCCCTTGCCAATTAAAGTTGTCCCATAGAATAAAGAGAACAAAAACAAAAGACACCAAAACGAACCATATTCTTCATCAAGTAGTCCTACACAAATGGGCAATGAGTCTATTTCCAAGACTGAAATTTCACAAGAAAACCAGAGAGGACAAAAGCATGAAAATAATACAGCATCACAGAGTCTCCAGAACACCTTTTCCAATACCACCATCCAGTGCACAAGCTGGAGAAACAGACGGCAAGCCAATATCTGATAAAGTCATCGTTTTAATGGAAAATGTAAAACCCCTTTCAACGTCAATGTACAAAGCCATGTGTAACACTTGCACTTTTAACAAATAAAGCAAGCCAATGTTTTAAAAAAATACATCATTGAATGTATATATGTATATATTTACAGCATATTAAGTTTAATATTAAGCTTTAAAAGTTCCACATAAATTTTACCAAAATGAGACAATTTTAAATAAATTACACCTTTTGAAAATGTTTAATTGTACACTGAATAGCTTCAATAAAGTATTGAAGTGTCTGTATTTAACATCTACCATATATACTTTTCTATTTTACAAACTTTACATTTATTTGGCAGTAAATTTCAGATGATGACATGACTGCTGTGCGATTCAGCAATTTCCCCAACGCAGGCAATAGCTGGTGTTTGTGTACCACTCTCACAGTAAACTGTCTCAATGTAGTGAAAAATATCAGTTATTTTAGCAAACTGTACAAGATCACATTTACATCTGATGATCAACAATATAGCATAGAATTTTTTTTGTATTTTTTCCCCCAAAAATAAATACATCATTTTAAATCTGACATTTTCACAAACTCCATGTACACTATGATACAGAGACGGCAGCAGGGAGCTGCCTTATGTTAACAACTAACACGAAATCACAGTCGCCACGACACACGAACCTACGATGCTGCGGGTGCCAGAACAAGCAAACACTTGGACTAGGTACGGTTTCTTGGCACTGATGGTTTTATGAAGTTCCTGTTAGGGTGCTCGCTGATCTTCATGTGAGGGCCAAGGAGCCCTATCCAATCCAGGAGCGCTCAGTTCTCTTCTATCTCTTCCATTTCGTCTTCACGCATCTTCAGAGCTCTCACCACTTCTTTAACTGCGTGGTATAAGATATTTTTGACCTGGAAGAGATGTTGGAATTCTGGTCACTTGAACTGAAAAAGGACGAAATGAAAATTCCATATGAATCAGAGCAGCTAGGGGTGATGGGCCCAAGAAAGAGAGATCTTAACTGGGGGCTTGGATGCTGCTGGGGGAAGCCGTTGGCGAGACAAAGACTCCCTCTGGCAGCCAGCCCTTACCTGCAGTTTGTCATCGTAGTTTATTTCCTCTTTCAGCAGTCTTAGTTCCTGTGTTAAGTGAAATGACTGTACAAGATGTTCTGGAGACACAAAGTCTTCAGTCACCTGAATGCAGCTGTGAAAATTCTGCACCTGCCCCAAAAGAAAACAAAATTCTAACAAAAGCCTTTGCCCAGTGATCCCGGGGACTGCAAGATGAAGAAGACTCTTTTCCTAGAGCTTAACGGTCCAGAGGAGCTGTCACAAAGCACCAGGCCAAGCCTGCCCGACATGGGACCATTTGGTAGCAGATGAACTCTCAACAGAGAAGGGGTGAGGGAAGTCACAGAGTCGGCAGAGATCTTAAGGCTCTAGTCCAATCCTCTTGTTCTACAAATGAGGGAGCTAAAAGTCTAGAAAAATAACTTGTTCAAGGTGAATCAGGCAGGAAGAACAGGGATCCAAACTCAAAGCAGTATTTGAGCCCACAGAGCTAGGGTGGGAAGCCTCTCTACCTTTTCTAAAAAATATAACTCAGTGCTTGCACTTATTTATCCCTCAGGGTTTGTCTGATGAAAGTGAAAGCATTTTATTAAACGAAAGAATTCAGAAGACAATCAGTCAAACTATGAATTTGCATCTATCAAGTCCTCTGAAAGCAAGCACATCTGTAACCCTCACTGGCAGAACTCCTTCTGCAGCCATCTCTTGGTGTTCCACTCCTCCCTCTCTGGGCCATTTCCCTGCCTGCTGGCATTTCCACCAAAGGAGGGGAAGGTTAAACAAGGAGCCATGAAGTAAGGATTTTGAATGACCCAGGGATTTCAGTTCTCCAGGTCCTGCCTTCCCCCATGACTAGTGAATCTACTGTTGGCTCCATTTTCAGCTACTCTTTCAATCTGGTTATAATGAATGGTGAAAAGTGCAAACCGCACAGGAAACTCCCTAGCTTCCCACCCCTTTGGTACTTTGGAACAAGATGAAGACTTGTTTCCCAGAAGTTAATTTGCTTCCACCCAAATGATTTTCCATTTGGAGTCAGGCTACTCTGTCTCATCACCCTCTTGTTCAGCCAGTAAGCATTTATTAAGCACCTACTATGTTCCAGGTACTGTATATTAAATGATGGAGATGCAAAAAAAAAGGCAAGACATAGTCCCTATTCTTAAAGAATTCAGTCTAATGGAGGAAGCCAACATGAAACAACTATGAATAAACAAGCTTTATAAAGGATAAATTAGACATAATTAAGAGGGAAAACACTAGAGTGACATAATGGGGGCTGGAATAATTTTCTGGGCCACCAGATTTGGTCCCCTAAGTCTCAGTCTTGTTTTCCTCTTGTAGTCTCAAGTACAGTGAGCATTTAAAAAAATGCATTCCACCAAGTGTCCCTTTTCAACTTTCCATGAAAACCTTTAAGACTTAAGCCAGAACACAACACAGTATGCTAGCAGAAAACAATTAAAAAGTGACAAATTAAATCAATCCTCAGCCTCTACTGGTGGTGGGCTGTGTCAGTTGTTATCGAACACATGGAGGCTCGTGCAGTCAGACACCCGTGCGAGCCCAGAGACTCCCTCAGCCACAGGCACAAGCCATGCGGTCTCGGTTTTTACCTGGTGCAGCGCACCTGCCGGCAAGATAACCGCATCGCCCAGAAACTGGACGACAGTGCACGTTTTCACGCCGTACTCATCCAGCAGCCTTTGGCGGAGCTTTCTGTTCACATACCAGCTCTGGTCCCGGATGGGGTCATGCTCTGGGAGGATTTCCAGGCCTTGTTCTTTCGCAATCTGGAAAGTGGAATGACACACACGGTTCACACGTCCAGCTCAGGACAGGAGGCAACAACAACAAAGTTTGTCTTTAAAGCAACAACCATCTATTTCCAAGGTCTTGAGTCAAACAGAAAAAGAGAACCGGATTTGGGCTCAAAGAAATGACAGAAACCCAAGGAAGCGCACTGACAGAGGCCACGCTCCTCTGGTGCCTTGTCTGCTGGGCTCTTGTTGGCCAGGTCTCCAGCCACAGCAGCCCACCGAAAACAAGGGCACCTCACCAAGCCAGACAAACGCCCATGGTCAACCGCCTCCCTTGTGCTAGCAGACACTGCTCTGGGGAAGGGGGAGGAATCAATCAATGGCTAGTCACCAGCCTGAGAGTCTGTATTAGCTGATAACCTTTCACCAACTAATGACTTAAATTCTGAATACACAAAACACTGAGTCACTCCTGCAGGAGAGGATGGGTGTGTAGACCCCAGTGGAACCAGAGAGACCCTTCAGGTGTGGAAGACTGACTGTCACTGGGCCTAGGGCAGGGCAGCAGAACAGAATCCAAGAGTCACATTCTAATGACTGACAAGGAGAGGACAGAGGGAAGGTCTGGACTAATCCTACGGGAAGGTCTGGACTAATCGTACGTGAAGGTGACATGCTTAAAAGTAAACAGAGCTGGTGTGCTGGTGTGCACTGTGCTCAAGTGCCAGGGCACTCCAATGGAGAAGACAACATACAAGCACCATGCAGGATAAAAGAGAAGTGCTGGATGTCAGAGGGGTTTGGGAAGGGAGAATTTTAGCTGGAATCTGAAGGAAGCCAGAGACGTAAGCAGGAGGGTAGAGGTGGGAGAGCATTCCAGGTAGGGGGGACAGGCAGAGGAGCAGACGGAAGGCGGTAAGTGGGAGAAGACTGAAGGTGGCAGAAGGTCATGCAGGGCTCTGAACGCCAAGCAGAGAAGTCTGTTCTGATCTTGGAGGTGATAGGGCGCCAGTGGAGATGACGAGGGGAGGGGAGAGGTAAAGCAGGACCTTTGCTTTAGTTAAGTCACTCTAGTGGCTGAGTGGAGGAGGGTATGGAGGAAGTTAAGAGACCTGAGGAAGGCAGAGCCACCAGCAGCTGCAGCACTGTCCGGGCACGAGGTGAGGAGAGGAGTATACTGGTGCCATGATCAAACTTCCAGGCCTTGTCAACAGCTTGGATATGAAGGTGACAGAGATGAGGGCAACTGAAGAGAATGCCTAGGATGCAAGCCCGAGGGACTGGGAGGAAGGAAGTCAGGGGAGAAGGGGAGGACTGAACAAGCATCTATACAGTCACTACCATGGGCCAGGCTGGTGCCAAGTGCTTTTCACAAATATTATTTCCTAATGTGTGACAATGAGTTCTGTTTTGGACGGGAGTTATCAGCAAGCAGAGAGATGGTAATTAAATCTACGGAAGCTGATGAGGGAGTGCAGAGAGAGAAAAGAAAAAGGAAACCGATAACCACCAGACACAATGACCACAAAGACCCTGTTTTCAGGCCAATGTGCAGCGTGGGAACAACTGCCCCGAAACGTACAGAGCAAAGCCCAGCCACTGGCCTATTTTTTAGATGGCTACCACCAGTCACCACTCAAGGGGCAGCTTTTTTGGTTCATCAAGAGATCAGCCCTTAATGAAGGGGCAGGGTAGGGGGGATGCAACCGGAGGAAGAGCTTGACAATTCAAATCCTTGTTACTTAACAGTCCAGACCAGGCCTGCACATCCCAAGGCCCTTGTGGTATGCTACACAGGCCTGTTTTAGCTCCTATCCATTTTTGAAAGCTGCCTAAAATCCTTTTGTGGGCTGCAAGTGGCCCAAGGGCCGAATGTTGCGTAGGCCTGGTCCAGAGTTTTGTTTTCAGATCTCTAAGCTTCCAATTTTAACTCTTCCCAAAACAATCTAAACACTATTCAATAAATCCAATATCAATCTTAAAAAGTTGTAAAAGAAAACAAAAACTATTACACAAATCTTCTTATTCTCTGATTTGTCAGCTTTCTCAGAAATCTCCATTCAAAGGAGTGCCCAGACCAGCCCGGCCTTCCTTCTGCTTGGGACTTTCTCCTCTATGCCCCAGTAGCCCCCCTGGAGTCTGTCTCTTCCCTTCTTCTGATCGGCTGGTTCCTTCCAGACTATCTATTTAAGGAGAAATGCCTTCCTCCCCTTTCTGGATTCTCCAGCTCCTTGGGAGGTGGGACTGTTTTCCCTGAGCAAAGCCAAAGCATGATGAATGCTTCCTGACTGACTGTAGAAGGGTGACACCAAGGGACACAGGCACCACGTACCTTGTGGAGAAACTCCCTTATCTTGTCGGCATCCTTGCCTGCATAAATGTGCCACAGAGCACCCGGGGTTTCAGATGAGTCTTTCAGTCTTCTCCTCAAGAGGTCATCCAGGTCTTCTTCCTCAAATTTCTTCAGGATGCCTGAAATATGAAGGGGGCTTTTCAAGTCTCACAGGATTACGATGACACTGCCACACTCGAGCTTTTAGGCCAGAGTGCACAGAGAGTCTGATCCTCCCTCCTCCTGGGGGAAAGCCCAGGGCCTCTCTTCCTCAGCTCATGTGCCAGAGAGGAGAAAGAAAACTGAAATCATTTCTGAATTCCACCAACCACTTCTTTGTCCTGTGGAAGAGGGACCAAAACCTCTGCACAAATATGTTTTTGGAAAAGAGGGAGGAGAGAAAAGTACATCTCTCTTCAAGAGGGCTTTCTCAGACAACCCCATCAAGCCATTACTAAGTGAGAGCAAGATGTCTTTGGCTAGAGAACTCCTAGGAACTGAGGGGAGAGTCTGAAGGAAGTAAACCCAAGCAGCAGGAACAAGCCAAGAAATGAAAATGTCAGGACCACTCCCCAGGCCTGGCTCAGAGGGGAAGAGGGAAAGCCACCCCACCAGAGTCAGCTGGCACCTTCTCTACATCTTGGCCTTAACGTTTGAGGAGCGAGGACACTTGTTCAGTCAGTCAAGCAGCTAGGATATGTCACAGGCTAGTCCTGAACCCAGGGCTTCCCAGTCTGGCGCTCTCTCTTCATTAAAACAATACGGAGACCATACAATTAGAGCTGGATGAGCATTCAGGTCTAAACCTTTTATCGTGCAGAAGATACAGAAGGAGGCACAAGGATTTTCCTCATCAGCCCCACCCTGCCAGCTCTGAGTGTCTCCTTTAAACGACCTGCAGTAACTCTGAGGAGCGACTTCACACCCATCAGACTGGCTAATAAGACAAAGAAGGAAAATGATAAATGTTGGAGGGGATGGATATGGGAAAACTGGGGCATTACAGCATTGTTGGTGGGCTTATGAACTGACTCAACCATTCTGGAGAGCAATTTGGAACCATACCCAAGGACTATCAAGCTGTGCATACCCTGACCCCGCAATACTATTACCAAAAAGTTAAAAAAAAGGGAAAAGCGCACACACACACAAACACACACACGCACGCACACACACACACACACACGCGCGCGCATTTATGGATATACACAAGAATATTTACAGCATCTCAGTTTGGTCTGTAACCCAAAAAGATTTAAAAAAAGGGGGGGGGATAATAAAGTACAACTACAGAAATGCAAAGTTGCCTCAATACAGAAAACATGATCCTTTTATCAATACGGACAATCTGTGCTGTTAATGAAAGAAAGTCAAGAGTGCTATGTCTGGTGGTGCATAAAAACTTTCGATGCAAACACCACGAGCCTAATCAATGGACACACTTTTGAAGTATCCACACATGTCCATCCAAAATACGTTGGCAAGACATGACATGTCCCCCCAATGATACTTAGATGCTTTAAATAAACAAAACCACACCTGCCATTTCCAAAGGATCCTTTATATCCTGTGATGTGGCTTAGAAAATTCTGAAGTATAAAAAGCCTTATTTGATGAGAGAAAAGAGAAAAGTGTGACCTAAAGTGATTGACATCTGTGGGCAGAGAGGATTCCCAGCCCAAGCCCTTGACAGGGAATCCCTTGGGGCACAGGGGAAGAGAGGCTGAGGAAAAAAGACTCAGTCCCCTCCCACTGGATCTAGAGGGACTTTGGAGCCATCACTGAGACCAGGCAGCAGGGAACAGAGGACACATGAACACCCCACAAAGGGACAATGGGGTTTCTGGCAACAAGGAGCCTGTACTTAAGGAAGTGCTAGGCCTGGATCCTTGAGAAGCTAAAACAACTTCATTTAAAACCTTAAAAAAGTAAACACCCAGATCCCCACTTCCAATGTCACCTCCCCTCCTGAAGAAGCAGAGGCTCCAGGACTTCACAGCACGACCTCAGAATCCCGACTGTTAATGTCCATCAGAGAGCCAAAGCTGGAAGGGACGGGTTCACCAGCGTTTCTTACGCACGTACCCGTTCTATCCTTGGTCACCAACACCAAACAAAACAGAGTCATTCCCCTTGCAGTCTAACAAGGAAGACAATATACCACGATTACGTATACACCAGCTACACACAGGACTAAGCTGAGAAACCCTCAGAGAGAAGGCCCTGCCTGGCTTTAAAGGGATGTGGATCTGAGTTTCAGACTTGATGGAAAGCAGAGAAGCCAGGAGGCAAAACCAGGGGGGGAGAACTCTAGCCCAGGGGGTGGGGGTAGGACAGTCAGCTATTGTGGGCTATGCAGCGAGGGCTAGGAAGGGGCTACGTGGTTAAAGGCTTGGAAAGGCAAACACAAGATTTTACATCTGATCCTAAAGGTGATGGAGACACAGGAATCTGCTGAATAGAAAGAGGTGACAGGGTCAGAGCTGCACCCGAGGAAGGTCTCTCTCGCAGTTGAGTGGAGATGAAGGGGCATGGGGGCAGACCCCTCCCTGCCCCCAGCAGGTGTGAAGGGAACAGGGGCTGCACCAGAGTGAGGGTGTGCAAGGGACTGGGGAGGAGATGGGGACTGAGCTGAGGAGGGTGGGAGATGGCGGTGCCAGAACACAAGAGGTCCAAGTGGCCTCCCAGCTTCCGCCTGACAAGGAGCTTGTCCTCTCAGCGGGTAGTAGTCATTTCTACATTGAGTCACATGTGGCCCCTGCCAGGCTCTGCTCCTTGCACGTACTAGTGTCAGCCTCTCGGGCAGAACAGTCCAGGCCGAATCCCTCCTGCAAACATAGACAGAAGGGACTTCTCCTAACCAATCCCTGTAAGTGACTCAGTTACATCTCTGGGCTTCTCCTCCTCCTCCTCTTCCTCTTAATGCTCTCTTGTTTCTGTTCTTTTAAAAATATCAACCTGAAAACAACACAGAATTCTTTCCTCTCACACAGGAAAAAACGATAAATTAATCTACATTAAACCCCTAAGGGGTGAACGAAAACCATTCTTTGTCCACCCTGGCAGTGGGATAGAAACTCTTAAGAAAAGTGTGAATTCTGAGGCAAGCATCATTGACCTCCACAGATCTCAGAAGGCCATCGACCTTCTATTCCTTCCAGCAGTTCCCACGTGCACTGCACTACAGGGGGAGAACAGAGGCCAAACTCAAGGAGTTCACAATCTAACTGGGGAGGTCACACAATGGAATGTGAGGAAGGGCTGGATTAAATGTGGGTGTGCACACACTTCTTCAAAACTGTAAGCCACAGACAATCAGACTAGTCAGAAATCGTGAGGAGCTGTAGCTTTTCCATCTATTGTAAATTGGCCAACTTTATGAAAACAAAACAGCCCAGGAAATCCTTTACAGAACTCTGGAAAGCCCTTGGGATCTGCGACCCAGCCCTACCACGGCCAGGCCTGTGCCTCCCCACGGAGAAGGGAGAGGAACCAGACGCACACATTTTTACAGCAGCTCTTTTTTGTGGTGGCAAAGAACTGGAAACTGAGAGGGTGCCCATCAACTGGTGAAGAGTTCAACAAATGACAGTCTACCAAGGTAAAGGAATATCACCACTGTGCCATAAGAAGACATCTTCAGAGACATCTGAGAAAGCTTGTGCAAACTAGTGCAGAGTGAGGTGAGCAGAACCAAGACAACAATATACACACTAATAAAAACAAACGACTTTGAAAGACTTTTAAGAATTCTGATCAACACAGTGCTCCCCCCTGCCCCCCCATAACTCCAGAGGACAGAAGGTAAGGCATGCTACCTACCTCTAACCTGGGTGGATGGACTCAAGATGCAGAAAGAGACATGTTTTTGGACATGGTCAATGCGGTAACTTGTGTGCTTGACTCCACATATTTGTTAAAAGGGTTTCATTGCCCCCTTTTTTTTTAAAAAAAAAATCATGGTGTGTGTGAGCAGAGTATGAAATAAATGCTTGTTAATTGAAAAAAATATAATTTAAAATGAGAAAGAGTGCATAGAAAAGAACAGAATTAAGGTCAGAGGAAGTTCAGATAATGAAAACAATTTTGAAAGTAATGCAGAGAATTCTTCCTTTAGATGTATATTTGGTGGACGTTTTGAAAATCTCTCTAAATAAATCAGTGAAAGGCCCCCAAATTGATACCTGAGACTCAGAATCAGAAAGCGATTACATATATGAAAAAGAACTGTAGATGATAATTAACATAGTATTTTAAAAAATAAACACACACCAGTTCTGCAAATGAAACAGAAGACCTGCTTATTAATACTCCACAACCAATTCTTGTTTCTCGAGGGACCTATTTATTTCATAACATCATATATTTTGCCTTGCTCTGAGTAAGAATGGGTAACAAATGCACTTGTCTGTGAAAATATATTAAAACAAGGGTTTGAATTTGAAAACTAATAATGTCTTAGCTAAAGAGTGAATAAAGAAATATTTGTTTTATCAAAGAAATATACACTAATATTTGCAACATCCTATTAATTTGAAATGGGGTTTGCCACTGTAACTGTTACAGAGAGACAATATTAGTCTTGCTTAGTGACTGAAAAAATAAATGGGAACACTGTCAATGATACCTTATGTTTTGAGAATACTTGTTAGGAACAAAAGTACCCATCACATTAAGATGAAGTTCTGTTGTATTATTATAAAAAGGATAATACCTTCTAAATATGACACAAGAACATCCCCAACATCCTCTTTCTTTACTCCACGCCCTTCTCCAAGGCCAATCACTCATGTATTTCCTTTTATTCCACATGCCTCACCCCCTACCTCTTCTCAAGAAGCCTGCCCTTTCAATTAGCCCCACGCGGCCTCTTCCCATCCCCCGTGATTTACTAGTTTCTGCTCAGCTGCCTACGTGCCTGCACAAATGTTACCAAAATAGACCCTACCACCCCCCAATCCATCGCCTTTGATCTTTCCTCCTTTTTCTCAGCTGAACTCCTAGAAAAAGCTGCCTGTATCTCACTCAGCTGCTCCTCCTCTCACTCAATTCTCAAAACCTTTTACAATCGAGTTTTCGGCTCCATCGCCCAATAGGGACTATGCTCTCCAAAGTCTTTTCTTGGCGCTCATTCTCCTTGGCTTCCTTAGATCACCCCTCTCCTCCTGGCTCCTGGGACTGCGTTACCTTTGTGGGCTCATCATACTCCAAGGCTCTGTTTGGGCCCTTCTTCTCTCTATAACACTGCAGGTTTCATTATTCAGTTAACTCACTGCAATGTTAATGGAACAGGAGGATCTCCCCAGCCCATGAACAGGCATAAGTGACCTGCTCTGAGCTCTGGCCCAGCTCACAGCTGTGATACAGCCTGAATCACATGGAGCCCAGTGTGGGAGGCACTTGCCTAGGGGAGGCCTGACAGAGTTCTCGAGATGTCGGTGCTCTCTGCATGAGTGATGAATATCTTGCTAAATCTGACCTCCTGGTGTCCTCAGAGTGATGTTCCAAACTGGTCTTGCCTTTGGGGAAGAGAGTTCATTACATTTTGGGAATCTACCCTGTAAATACACCTGCTGTGGGCGTCATGTCGGCCTTACACTCACTTAAAGAGCCGGGCCCAGTCTCTGTCGTCGGCTCTTGTCCCATATCACCAGCCTGCCCTCCGGTCATCTCAAACTCGGCTTCTCCGAGACAGAAATCATTAACCTCGCCTCCTCAGTCTGTCCTCTCTGAATGTCCCCATCACTGCTGAGGCTGCTCTGGTCTCCCAGCTCTTCAGATTCACAAGGCTGGTGGCATCCCAACCTCCTCATCCTCACTCACCTTCCATATCCATTCAGTTGCCAGATTTTGTTGCTTGTCCCTCCACCCCCTCCTCACAAAACCATCACCTTAGTTCACCCTTCCATCTGCAACCTCTTGCTGGACCACAGTCTCCTAATCTGTTTCTGTACCTTTTCTCTCCTCATGCCACTGCCCACAGAGCTCCCAAAGCTACTCACTTAATTGCAATGGCTCTTAGGAACCTCTGAAAGCAGCTGGAAGCCCCCCCTCCATAACCTGGTCCCAGCCTCTGCATCCCTAAAACTCCTCTTCTGGCACCTGGCCACCCATCCAAGAAGCCTCCTCCTGAGTCCTTCACAGTGCCACACCCTGCTGTTGTCCTCACTGGAGACGCAGGACTTACACTTCCTTCCCTTCAAGATTCAACTCAAGCTGCAGCTCCTCCATGAAGCCTTTCCTGAGGGCCCACTGCCCCAGACTAGCTTTTACTGATCTGGCCTATACTCCTAAGTTCCCATGTTCTCTTTTCTGATGGGAGACCAACTCTTAGAGAGCAGGGACTGCCAGTTTTGTTCTTGTGACCCCAGCGTCTATCACCGTGCTGGGCACGTAGTTTGTGGGTGTGTCATTTCTGCAGGATAATTAAAAATGTGGGATATCATAACTGAGAGTTAGAAGGCCACACTGCAACATAAGCTGCATCCATCCAAGGCAGAGTCAGGACAAGAGCCTGGATCTCCTGACACATGAGCCAAAGTGCTTTCCTATATGTCATATTAATAAAAAAAAACATGCCCGGATACCAAGAGAAATGTTGCCTCTTAACACGTCCTTCAGATGTTTTATTCAGGACTTTGAGCAATAAATCAGGCAACATAAAAATCATGGAGGACGGGGCTAATCCAAGAAACTTTCTAATGAGAAAGATTACTATACTTCTCAATTCCTTAAACAACCAATGAAAATGTCATCAGTATTAAAAGAAACTAAAATAAAGGGCAAATATCATCTATCTGCTGATTATGGTCCTTTAAGTTTGAGGATGTCCCTACCTTACAATTATTCTTTGCACTTATCATCACTGATGATCCCAAAGTTGGGTTTTGGTGGATGAGAGAAAGAGAAAGCCTGTGCAGTACAGAGGAACAAGTACCGGGCTCAGAAGAAGGACGGGCCTGGGTTCAACTCCTACCTCTGCCTGACACTGACTCGCCATTAGAATAGGGGCAAATCACTTCATTTCCTTATCTGTACAATGAGATTAAGGCACTACCTCCTAGCATTGATATCTGCACCAAATGAGGTAAAAGTATTTTAAACACATTAAACTTTGAAGTGCTATAGACATCAGGTATTATTATCAACAGTTTAGAATATGGATAGTTATTCAACTATTAGCCATAAAAACCTGGGCTACAGTTTTCAAGGAAGGTTTCTGTACCTGATTTTGAGAGCACTCCATTTCCTTTGGCTACGCCAACATAAACTAGAATGTTCACAACATCAGAAACTTCAATGTGGAGATTTGTTGTTCCAATATCGTGATCTTTAGTGGCCGCCACACCTGTGGTGGAAATAAGATTTGAATTTTCATGAATATACATTTAATTTTTATACCTCTAACTAATGATCTGCCAATTCCAGTTCATAGTGAGGAAATTATTTCTGCATTGTATCTAATTAATTCAACCTGCACATGAAGGAATACACCATAAAACAAAAAGTTAAAATTTACAAAACATGTGAACATTTGGAAAGGTTTTTTAAAAATTATTTTTAGTATAGTTATTTATTACTTTACACATTGGGCTTTTTCTTCATTATATTTGGTCATAGTATACTGTTTATGACGTTAAAATAATTTCTCTTAACAGGCTATACAAGTAAATTCTTAACTCACAAGGGAAACATTTGTTTTTTAACTTTGATACTGAGTTTATGATGAATACAATAAAATGAGGGTTATGCTAAGAAAAGTTTTGAAAGGCCATAAATCAACAAAGACTTCTGTAACATAACAGTAAATGGAAACCACCAGAGAATTTAATCATGTATCTGTGCCAAAGTTCCACAGTCACTCCGGGTATTGAAGTCTACTCACCATATGCACTACACAATCTGGGTCCTAGGTCTGGACGAACAAAAAATCCTGGCAAATGGGAGGCCAGATTGAATTTCCCTTCCGGATTACAATATTCTGGTAATGGCAAGCTTTTAAACAGATCTTCATATCTGGAAGATTATAAAATTTGCAATGTTTGGGAATGTAAGATTTTCAAAGTGCTTTCAAACTTAATGTCTGCTCCAACTTCCACCACAAGCCCCAGGAGCAAAGAACTCCATGAAAAGAAGGCCTGACTGTAAGATCTTCTTTGTATCATCAGGCAGCATTTCCCCTTGATTTTGCCCAGGTCTGAGGGCAACACAAGAGCCAAAGCCCAGAGGGAACAGGAGAAGGGATCACAGGCAGCTTTCCTGGGTGACCTCTAACCAGACTTGTACCAGCTGATTCCAAATCCGCTTTCCCCCAGAATCATAAAGCACAGAAAGGCAGTGGCACAAACTGGAAACAAGCCTGCTCCCATGAGGGGCCTCAGGGAGCAGGAGCCTTAAAGCCAAGTCCAGAGCGCCCTGGGGCCTGAGCCTTTGTGTCACACAAGCTGCCTTTCCTGAATGTCTGATTAGCAGGGATGCCATGCTCCAGCTGGAAGTCAATCCCACTGTGACCACTAACCACTAATAAACAAATTTCACTTGAGACAATACCTTGCTGGCATCATAGTTTTGAAGTCTTCTCCTGAAGGGCAGTCTTTCAGTTTTAAAACAACCGTTTCTCCACTTTTTGTTTTTTGCCGTTCTGTAAAGAAGAGAGATCATAAAAATGAAATGAACTGCCTTTTTCTTTTTAAACAACGTAGAGGGAGACATAAAAGAGAGATTTTATTCTGATTATTGCTAAGTACTGCGTGATTAAGAATTCATTAATGCTTACTGAGTACCAGAATTCCTAATTTGCTATGAGACTACAACATAATGAATTATTTCTTTATGATTCCATAAAAGATGAAATCTCAAATCCTCTTTAGGAAGATTTCTGTTATTATAAACAATTATACTACACATTTATTAAGTGATTTTTACCTTCCAAAATATTTTGTTTTCTTTGCTTCACTTGACTGAGGAAATGGTTTTCAATATAACTTCTGACTGATAAATGAGAAACTGAGTCAGAGTACTTAAAACGATTTCCTTAAGAGATGACAAGGTGAACAGTGTAGTCAGTTGATCAGAACTCAGACCTAAGCCCTCATTTTGTAAATAGCATGGTTTCAATCGACATGTTATATCAAAGCTTAATCGCCTTCTAGCGATGTCACTAACGAGCAACTTTTCGATTTGGAAGCTATGCTTAACAATAAGATGATAGTGAGGAATCACATACTTGAAATGTCTTCAAAACCATCCCAGAATTCCTTCACATTGGCATGTGAAATAATGCTGTCCTTGCAGTTCAGGAGATCTGCCTGGTGCTCTCCAAAATCAAGACTGATCGATTCGGCTTTCCACAAGCTGATGTTCATTTTCTTGTGTACACCAGAAACCACTACAGGCTTGTTTATAACAAAGCAAAGAAAGAAAGGTCAGAGCCAAGGAGAACTTCAAATATAAGCTCCAGAACAATTCTTAATTAAATCCTAATTACTCTTGAGAAAGTAGCTCCTGTTTCTTACCTTTCTCCCCTTTCCTAAAAACGTCTGTCTCACCTAGAGGCAAGGCTCTGTGTCTGCCCCAGTCCATAAAGAGAAGGGACTTAATAAACACCCATTGTTCAGATGTGACCGGGCTGCTAGGTGGCCCCACAGTGCACAGAGCACTGGGCTTGGAATCAAGAGGACTCATCTTCCTGAGTTCAAATCTGACCACTTATTTAGTAGCTGTGTGACTCTAGCTAAGTCACTCAACCCTGTTTACCTTAGTTCCTCATTTCTAAAAACGAGTTGGGAGAAGGAAATGGCAAAACCACTCTAGTATTATCCTTAAACACCAAATTAGGGTCATGGAGACTCTCTATAAGCTGTGCAACCTTCAGAGTTTATTACTCATGAAAGACATCTCAAAAGGAAAATTCTCCACTTAACTATGCTACCACATAACAGGAGAGACTAAATGCTAGAAGTGAATTACTTAACTGAATTCTCCTCTTAATGTCATTCCTTGAGCTAACATCACTCAGCTACGCAAAAATCAAGACAGACACTTATAAAATGGTATCAGGTTTAGCTCCTGCATGACAACAACAATTTATAATAAAAGTGATTTCCTTCTTCAACTACCACCAAACTTCATTTTAGTTATTAAGATCTGGGGGAAAAAAAACAAGGTAACTAGTCAGAATAATGTGAAGTTTGTACTTAGAAGACTTTTCAAAATGGTCCCAATGATGTTTTCTATGAAGTATTAAAAAGCTTGAACAATGCAATGATTTTTAAAAACTTCTTTAGCTTTTAAAGATTGGTGAAAATTTGCTGCATGTAAGTTATCATGAGGCTAGATGGTATGAAGTGATGTAAACTGTGGTGAAACATGACTGTTGTAGTTCAGCGTTCCCTTGTGTCTGACTCTTCATGACCGCTTGGATCACAGCACGCCAGGTCCTTCTATACTCCACCATCTCTCCAAGTCTGTCCAAGCTCACATTCATTATTTCAGTGACACTACCTATCTATTCCATTCTCTGCTGTTGCCTTTTCCTTTTGCCTTCAATTTTTCTCACCATTAGGATCTTTTCCAACAAGTCCCATTTTCTCATTATGTGGCCAAAGTATTTAAACTTTAGCATCTTTTTTTGCCGTTTTAAGTGACCTTTCAGTGAATAGCCTGAATTAAATTCTTTAAATGTTGACTGGTTTGACCTCGTTGCTATCCAAGAACCTCAAAAGTCTTCTCTGCTCAGCTTTCTTATGGAAAAACCATAGCTTTGACTATGGACTTTGATTGGCCAGATGATGTCTTTGCTTTTTAGTGTGCTGTCCAGGCTTTCCTTGCACGGGACAAAGTGTCTTTTACTTTCATGGCTGTAGTCACCGTCTACAGTGATCTTTGAGCTCGAGAAAAGAAAATCTGACCCTGCTCCCATTTCTTCTCCCTCTATTTGTTAGGAAGTGATGGGACCAGTTGCCAGGATCTTAGTTTTTCTTATGTTAAGCTTCAAGTCAGCTTTTACATTCTCCTCTTTCACCCTCATGAAGAGGCTTCTCAATTCTTCACTTTCTGTCACCACAGTGAGTACCATGTACTGTCTGCATATCTGAGATTGTGGATATCTCTCCTGGCAACCTTAATTCCAGCTTTTGACTCATTCAGCCTGGTATTTTACATGATGCACTCTGCATGTAAGTTAAATAAACAAGGTGACAATATATAGCCTTTTCATACTCCTGTTCCAATCTTGAACTAATCAGTTTAAGTTCAGTTGTTTGGTTCTAACTGTTGTTTTCTGACCCACATACAGGTTCCTCAGGAGAAAAGTCAGATGATCTGGTATTCCCATCTCTTTGAGGTCTTGCCACATTTTTCTGTGATCCACAGAGTCAAAGGCTTTAGTGTAACCACTAAAGCAGATGTTTTTCTGGAACTCTCTTTCTCCATAATCTGGGTGAATGTTGATAATTTGGTCTTTAGTTCCTGTCTCTTCAAAAAACCAGCCTGCCCTTCTGATAACCCTTGGTTCCCATATGGCTGAAGCCTAGCTCGCAGAATCTTAAGCAACATCCCTGTTGGCATGTGAAATGAATGCAACTGTGCATTAATGTGAATGTTCCTTGGTACCACCCTTATTTAGGCTTGGGATATAAACTGATCTTTTTCTGTGGCCACTGTCAAGTTTTCCAAATTTGCTGGCATATTTAAGTGCAGCACTTTAATAGAATCACCTTTCAGGATTTTAAATAGCCCAGTGAGAACTCTGTTACCTCTACCAACCTTCTTGCTAGCAATGCTTCCCTCAGGCCCATTTGACCTCTCCCCAGGCTATGTGGCTCTAGGTCAGGAACCACCCAACTGTGGTTATTGGTGATGTCAAGGTTCTTCTCCCACAGTTCTTGTGTGTTCTCGCCACCTCTTCTATTTCTGTTAAGTATCATGCTCATCTTTCATGTGAAATCCCACCCGTCTTGAATTTTCTTGAAGACATTTCTTGTCTTTCCCATTCTATTGTTTTCTTCTATTTGTCTGCAATGCTCATTCAAGAAGACCTTCTTGTCTCTCCTCAGTAAAAGCTGGGGCTACACGTTTTAGGGTGTTAGAATCAGAGGCCTGTTTGTATAATTCCGTTACTGTCTGTGGGTTTTCTTGGCAAAGGCAATGGAGGGTTTGCCACTTCCCTCTCCAATGACCTCTTGTCAGAACTCTTCACTATGACCTTTCTGTTGTCTTGGGTGAGCCGGCATGCACATGCACAGCTTACAGCTTCATAGCACTACCCTCTGCCAGAATCTGGGGGTGTGGCAAGGGGTGGAGACCCGATATCTGACGTTAAAGAAAAATGTATAACCTGGGAGGGGAAACCAGAGGACATAGACACAAACAAGAATAACATAAGACAATGTTGGAAATGTCATGAGAGAGACAAACTCCCGTCAAGTACAGAAAATGGAGAGGGGGCTTCTGGAAGACCTGGCACATCATGAACTGAGCACTGGGATGGCATGTATGTTGTTAATATGCAGAGATCTGGAAAAGGGCAACAATGAGAAAGGACTTGGGCAGAACAAAGTGCAGCGGGTATCCAAGAGGGTTAAGTGGTTTGGACAGATGTGGCATATGGTCAAACATGTGACAATGGGTAATGCCTGGAAAGGGGGGCTAGACCTTCAGAATAAGGAGTTTAGGCCAGGTCCTGCAGGCAAGGGGCAAACAGCAAGCTTCCGACCAGGGGATGAAAGGTCAAAGCTGCATTTCAAGTAAGAATGCTGTAGTGGCTGGGAGTGTGAAACGGAATCCTAAGAAAATACCTGGCTTAGGGAGTAAGGAGGAGGCTCACAGAAGGAGAGCTGGGAGGGAGCTCAGGCCCCTTTTACCAACACAAGAGCAGCACCGCCGCTGGGTGGACGACCGACTCAGTCACGAAGGTGCTAAGGAGAGGAGCCCGAGTCCTCGCACCCAGAGCCAGCCTTCTCTCCACTATCATGTGGCCTCAGAGGCTAGAACTATACAAAACCCATCTACTGCCTGGTCAAAATAAAGGTTACAAGTCACGCTCTGCTTCTGAATTCATCTAAGTCAATGTTCTAACCCTAATTCATATAAATCTAGCCAGAGGTCACTAACTAGAAAGTGTAGCTGTGTTCTGACGTTTTCTGACTGACAGACGGCCGAGGAGTCAAGCCCAATGGTCCAGACTTCCTGACACCTGGACATAGGCCATTCACAAAGCAGTTTTTGGGGAAGTGTTTGCCTTGCTACAAACACTTACCTGTCCTTGTTTCCAGCACTGTTTGAAAAGCTTCCAATTATCAAGATTCTTGTGATCTTGAAGCCACAAGACGTGATTTTCACACATCCATGAGTGCGGCACATCCCCAGACAATTGATTACTCTCATCCAGGGCAGCTGGTTGACTGACTTCAGGACCTTCTTCTTCTTCTTCTTTCCCTTCTTCTTCTTCCTCCTCTTCTTCTCCTCTTCCTCCTTCCACTTCTCCTTCTCCTTCTCCTCCTCCTTCCCCTTCTCCTTCTTCTCCTCTTTCCCCTTCTCTTTCCCCTTCTCCTTCTCCTCCTTCTCCTCTTCCTTCTTCTCCTCCTCCTCCTCCTCCTCCAACTTCTTCTCCTTCTCCTTCTTCCCCTTCTTCTCCTTCTATCTTGGAGGCTTTATTTGGTGGAATCTTGTTTTCGACAACTGAAGCAATGATGTCATCAAGAATGTTTGGCACAGTCCTTGCACTTTTGCCACTCTGCTGATTAAAAACAGACAAAAGCAGCACAATGTATATCAAAGCACTTCTTTAAAATGTTCATCTTGAGAGAAAAAAAGATACTTTAAAATTTATCTAGAACAATTAGCGTTCCATGTCAATTGGGTAATTATAACAAGCATGTAACGTCACATCCTTTTGGGGGCACATAATTAAAAAGGAACTTTGGGTACTTCATTAACTACAAGGTTATACAAAACGCAGTTTCAATTTTCCTCAGGTTAAAACAAACTGTGATATACAACACAAAATAGGAATGGTCTTTAAGAGTTTGGTAATTTCATTTCATGATTACGTTATACAACAATTCAGCTAGTTACTAGTAAAAATATCCCAATCAATTCCATTTCAAAGCCCCTGAAAAACACCAAGTCATCTGGCAGCCAACTTACTGAAATTCCTGTAGAATACACAGGAGCAAAGGCGATGCCTGCGTCCGTAGAACCGAGACGCAGCTTGCCCGCCGTTGTGGTCAGCAGGTCCCGTAAGGTGGATCCTTGTTCGTTGTTCTGGGACACAGCAGGGGAGGTACTGCAGTCGGGAGAATCAGGGCTATCTTCATCTCTTTCTTCTTTCACATGTTGTCCAGGGGAACAGTCATCGTCTTCTGAAATCAAGTATTTGGCAAGCTTTTTAATATAACTGCACCATTATGCACAAGTGGTCTTATTCACCTGAAAACACCCCAGGAAGGAATGCCAACAGTCTGAACGTGAAAACACCTGCTGCACATTTCAGACGTTCGGCTGAGTGTGTACCTGTGACGGGCCAGAGAAGCTACAGGTGAGCGGCTGTGGGGTGGGGGTTACAGACACAGCCCACTGGTAGCCCTCGTGGCACACTCAATTACCAATGAGTCCTGAACCCCTGCTAATGCCACCAGAGGAAGGCATCTATAGCATCAGTGAGCAGGAAAGAGAGTAAGATTCACACGTCATGTTCACAAAAGACAAATGGAGATCACTCTAGGAATTAATGTCAAATACCCTGCCCTCCTCCACACACACTTAATGGAATGAAGCGGAATCACCTTTCTTGTCTTCTCTGGCTTTTTGTTCAGCAACATCTGCCAACCAGTGCAGCGGAGACTGGGATTCTGGAGGAGTTGACTTTTCATCTGTGCTCTCATCACTCTCGGGGCTGGTATTACCACTAGTCTCAGACTTTTGAGGGGAATTCTGCTGCTGAGACTCAGGCATGCACAGAGAAATCTGATCACTGTGACTAAGAACATTCTGCAAAACCTATAAGGCACAATAATTAATTTAAAAAACATATCACCTCCAATTCTATAAACAAGGTAAATATTAGTGTTTACATTTTCTTAATAATTTAGAGAATGTATCACAAATCAATAAAACATTATCATAAATACGGTTTTGAAAGTATGAAAGTTGATTCACCAAAATAATGAATTTTAATATTTAAAGATATCTGACTCACCTGAGATACTCCATTCACTGCAGGAACATTCCCAACTTGTACGTTTGGTATGTTAGTACAAAGGCAATGAGACTTAATATCAAATTTTTCTCTAAGATTGTGCATCGCATCTAGAAGATCTGTCAAAACTTCAAAATAGAGCAGGAATAAAAGAAAAGAATTATCGCCTATCCTCAAGACTTTAACAACTGCTCTATATTTAGATCTGGGCCCCTGGTCACTCCTGCTGCTCAATGGGAGTGGGGACTTAGCAGACTGTGCAAAGACGGTGCAAGCTACAACACGTGCTTTTCTCCCTCCAGCCTCGCCTCAACGCCACTTTCAGATACGTTTTCCTTTTTCACCAGCATCTGCTCCTAAGTCCAAACTCCTCCAACATGCGCTCAGGTCTGATGCCATCTGAGTTCCTTGGCAGTCTCAGGTTCCACCAGTACCCTTCGTGTCTTCTTTGTTCCAGGTAAACTGGATTTCTCAGCACCCTGATGCCTTGCTGTGCCCCTTGCCTAGTCTTTCTTTCTAAAGCTCAGCCCCAAGTCCACTTCAAGGAACCATCAATGGCTGTGGTGAGCCAAAGAAAGCTTTCTTTGGTCCTTACAGCTGGGGGTGACCACCTGCTCCCTGAGCCTCACTAAAAACTTGTTTCTCATCTTCTTGAGGCACTGAACATGTGTCCCGATCACTGCACCTGAAACTTATCTTGCTGACAGACTTCTAACAGCACTTATCTAAACTGTATCTTCACTAGTCCTTCGCACACAGTAGGCATCACACATTACACTACACTATATTTACAACACTGAACTCCCCATTCTATCCTGCCACTAAATACAGTTTTGGGTGATTAACATGTCATTAAAAGAGCTGATGATAGTGCCACCAGTGGGTGTTCATTTCTTACCAGAGCCTGGTATGATCTGAGTCGGCATCAAGTGTTTGTGATCATGAGGCTGTCCCTTGACACACTTCATCCAAGCATAGAGTTCTTTATCTAGAAGACAACGTAATTTCTACCTTTATTTCCACACATGGCTATATAATTATAGTTTATCTAGGGGTGCACATAAAAGGGATCCGAAATGTGCCATTAAAGACTAGCTCTAGCTTCCTGAAGGTTTTAGATGCATTTCTCACCTTTCTGCGAGTTCCCAAAACAGTGATAATAAAACAGCAATGAAGTGAGTGGCATGCCTAAATGACAATATTCATCATACCTAAATCACACATGCACCTTCTACTTCCCCTGTGATGTCTCAACATCTTCCTTCTGACATTCTCCACATTTTCAGCATTTAGTTTGGGGTTATGAATAAGTTCAAGTACATTCATTATCATAGAATCTGGAGCTGAAAGGAAACTGAGAGAGGATCCAGTCCAATACTTTATTTTACAGATGGCTTGGAGAGACAGAGTGAGGTGCCTCGAGTCACACAGCTAGTAAAGAAAGGAGCCGGGACCCCCGCCCAGGCTCTGCTGCTGCTTCTGCTTACTGCTTCTGCCCCAAGTGAACAGAGGTCAGGGAAGTGGCTTTGGGGGCCATTATAAACATGAGTTGACAAATTTAAATGTTATTTCAAAGGACCAGTGAGCCTGCCATGAACAGCCACAGAGAGGGCCACACCTGTCCAGGTGGCTCGGTGCCAGCTCTTTAACAAACGCGGCAACGTGCCAGGAGTTAGAGTCAGGCTGAGGTAAAGCTTGGACTGGTGTAATACCTCCATGGCACAGATATTCAGCCACTGAATTATTTTCCAAAGTTCTGGGTGAGTATGACTTTAATCAACATTATTGACTGAGACTGAAAGAAAAGGACCTATTGCTGTTTCTCCTTACTCCATCAAATCCATGTGGACAGTGTAAAATGTTCTAATTTTTGCAAAGGCATATGCTGACTTCAAATATATTTCAAATTCTTATGACCATAATTCTCAATGGCTCCCTAGCCAAAATTGGACATAACCAACCCTATTTACTGGGGAGACTGATGACGACGACAAATTTATTAAAATAACAATCACTATGAAAGTAAGAAGCATATATGGTCAGTTGATAAAAAATATATTAAGAGTATTATTAGGGCAACTGCCACTTTCAAGAATTTTTTTTAAAAATTATTTTGAGTTTGAAGTTTTCTCTTCCCTCTAGCCCCTCTCCCACCCACTGAGAAGGCAAGCAATATGACAGCCATTATATGGATGAAGTCGTGCAAAATCTTTTTCCATTCTTTCAAAGGTGACCATTACATAAAGAGCAGGAAGAAGCTCTCGTCGGCCAAAAACCTTTTCACACAGATTACATGGCTACCCTGTTAGCCTTTGCTTTGGACTGAGAAGCTCGTGGGAAGCCACGAGGTCTCACCTGAGTCTGTCTGCATCACTTCAGTCTGAACCCTCCTAAGGCCTGGATCAGCCAGGCCACCTGGAGTGGAACAGCTGATTTCATGGCAGCTAAGCTGTCCTGCCCTAAAACATACTAGCCAGAAAATGAAGAAATGCCTTCTTTAAAGGCAAACAAGTCAATCACAAAGAAGCATTTTACCTCACTGATCTGGAATCTGAAATGCATGCCCACAGATTCCAGTTCCGTCACTGTGACCTTGGGGGTGATTGCTTAACTTCTCTGGGGCTCACTTTTCTCCTGTATCAAGTGGGGTTAGAAATATCTGGCTTCTGAGTTCCCTTCCAGCTCTAGACTTACCCTATCATCTTTTTCCAAAATACAGAGCCCAAGATCTCAAGGCTCCTGATTCTAGGTCTTACAAGTTTCCTAGGTTCATCTTTTCCTAGTTAAACGACAAGCACTCATTAAATTTCTGTACCTTATTTAAATATGTGAATGTAACAGCTAAACTTCATTATGAGTTTCTTTCATTATTTGAGGCACCTCCAATTATGTCAACAGGCAAGATCATTCTAAATTATGATATACTTTGGTGAGGTTAGCATTATATGATCCATTCCCTCCAAGCTTTCTCCAGATTTCAAGATTTTAACTTTCTACTAAAATTAAGGAAGTATGGTAGGGAGATACTAAAATGACAGTAGTCATTATAATCTTTCTGGTAAACACTCAAGTGAGCTTTCACAAAAGAACAGCTTCTACTTGGTGTTACTAAATTCTGCCTAGACATGACTTTAATTCTGTAATTAAATGGTACCAGTAAGTCAGTCACTCAAATGTTGCTATTTGCCAGAGAAAAAAGGCTATAATGAAGCCTAAAATGAAGTCCCACCAGAAATTACCTGGTACAAATCAGGTACAAAGAGAATGCATTTTCTTTGAAGCCCCCTAGCTCTTAATAAGGTTGTGTGGATAAACAGGTTTCTGAAAAGGAGACAATCCCACTTTTCTCAATGGAGAAAGATGTTATAATTAAAGACAGAAAAACGAGTTTGAAAATTAGCTCCAAGTCCATCTTTATATGCACAAGACTACGTGTATTCATGGTAAGAAAAACATCCTTGACTTTCTCTGTCAGCAGTTCTAAACACATTGGAATAAAATTATGCACAATACTCTAGTTCAAGGGTTCTTAACCTGGTGGAGTCCATGGAGAGACTTCAGGGATTCCATGAACTTGGATGGGAAAAAAACATTACATTTTTATTTGAATGTAACTGGTTTCTTCTGTAATGCTACGTATCTTATTACTCTTAGACCATGAGTCTGAAGGCCCGGAGCCACACCAGACTGACACCCGAGGGACCTGTGACACAAGACAGGTAAAGGATTCATACTAGCTCGTGTTGCACACTCACCTCGTGAACTCTTCCTCTCCTTTGCTTTGTAACAATCCAAGCAGACCACAAACCCGCATTTTTGGCAGACCCAGTGGATGTTAAACAGCGTGGCTTCACAGGCATCACACATCTCACGGACGCCTCTCACCGCTCTTTTCCAGGCAATTTTGGCTGAAATGCAGAATAAACAGAGTGAAAGCACTGAAACTGAAAGGCAAACAAGCATCTGTGTGAGACGGCGCAGGACTGACCAATAAAGCTAATGACGATCAGCCACAAATTTCTACAAGTTGTCAATTCTTTGCAGAAATATTCATAATCATATACAAGCCAAGTGCTCCTTTCTAGACATTACACGTACCAATTACTTCTCTATCAGACAAAAGTATGCATCATGCCATTAACCTGTTCACTTCAATCCATCAGTAAACATCTACTCAAAGGTCGACTACGCCAGGTACTGGCATATACAAAGAGGCCAAAGGCACCTGCCTGCCTGCCGCCAAGGAATTTACATTCTAACAAGGAGAGAGTAAGTAAACAAAGATGTGCAGAGCAGGCTGTGGACAAGAAACAACAGTGACAGGAAAAGTGCAGGTCCATAATTCTACACTGCAGCCAAGGGAGGTCACGATCTCATGAATTACAAACCCGCTGTACTATTCAGCCTTCTGGAGGGTCTAGGAGCGCTGTGAGTCAAGTCTGAGTTGTGGAAGCCCTGGTGATGTTTCCTTGGCTGGGATGCCAATTTCTCCTCCAGCTCATTCTACCGCTATGGAAACTGAGGCAGAGTGCATTCCATGAACTTGGCCCAGGGTCTGAGGCCAGATTTGTGCTTGAGAAGAAGAGTCTTGCTGACTCCAGGCCCAGCACTCTACCTGCTGCATCACCTCGCTTCCCACAGAACCTATTAGGAATGTATAAAGACAAGCCTACAAGGCAATGGCATTGCCCCAAGTAAGAAACGTGACGAGACAAGCCTGATGGGCACGCCCTCACAAAGAGCAGAAAGAGTCACCTCATGGAGAAAAGACAAGCACAAGCGATACGGCTTCTGGACACACAGAATCCCCTTACCATCTTTCTTCACCCACGACAGAGCTGTTCTCTCCGATGTCACTAACTGGCAGAACTTGTCGCCTATGATGTCCAAGATGTATTTACAAGTTTCGACATCTAGCTCATCATCGTCGTAATTTTCATGTGTCCATAAACTCAGAGCTTCATCGTCATATTGGTCAGGAGATGAGAAACCATCTATTCTAACCACCCCATTTTTACTGAACGACAATCTGAAACAAATCATAACAAAATAGTTAGACTGCAGGTGTAAGAAAATATAAATCTGTTTTTAAAAAATTTCAAATTTTTATTTAAAATGGAAATGGAAAAACAGAACTAATTTGGTTTATCTTTCACAGAAGTAAAAAAACGGGGGGGAAACATGATGTAACTAGTATGTTCAGTTTAAATGAATTTTATTCTACACAATCATTCGATTTGCAGGGTGGAAGTGACCTCAAAGGACATCTACATTATCAGAGCAAAATACAAATGCCACCAGAAATCTTAGGTCATTAGAAGAAATGCTTTTATTCTACATGGCATAGACCAAACTGCCCACAAAACTGTCCTAAAGACAGGATGAAAACTATGCCAACTTTACAGTTTAGAAAAAGTCCTTTATTAGTGAAATGATGTTTACATCAAGATATTCATCCCTGCACTAATTCAGGAATTCCAGGGCTGAAATTCAATTCCATTTAATAAGCATTCACTAAATACTTCCTATGTATATGCCACTGGGGATACAAAGAAAAAATTAAAAACACCAACTACTGTAGAATTTCTGTTGACTAGAGGATATAACATGCAGAAGTACAAGTCAACATGAGACAAAACTGAGAAAGGAAAGAGCACTCACAAAGTCTCAGGAAAGGCTTCTGTCTACCTGGAGCTGGCATCCAAAGTAACCTTTAAGGAAACGAGGAACCTGAGGAAGGTCTACATTCCATGTGGATGTGCCAGTCTGGGCAAAGGCCCAAAAAAGGGGGATCAAATGCCAAGTTTAGAGAACAAAGAGGCTAGCTTTTAAGAATGCATGATGGGGGGGGGGCGGGTAGGTGGCACAGTGAGTAGAGTGCTGGCCCTGGAGTCAGAAGGACCTGAGTTCGGATCCAGCCTCAGACACTTAACACACACAAACAAAAAACCTAGCCGTGTGACCTTGGGCAAGTTACTTAAACCCAACTGCCCTCCAAAAAGCAAAAAAAAAAAAAAAAGAATGCATGATGGAAAGTAGTGTAAAATAAGTCTAGAAAAGTAGCCTCTAGTTAGATTGCAACGTGTTTAAATGCTAAACACAGAAGTCTTTATTTTATCCCAGGAGCAACAGGAAGCCACCTGAGTTTGCTCAGGAATATGCCATGGTCCTGTGCTTTAGGAATATGATTTGGTAGAAGAGACACTGGAAGAAGGCATCCCAAGCAGAATGCTTGAACATGGGTCCTGACTGTGAGTAAGAAGAGGATAAACAGGAAATGTTATGGTACTAGAATTGACAAGACTGGCAAATGACTACAGATAATGAGAGAAGAGGAGGAAGGCAGAGGGAATAAAGATTCAAGGCTTTCTTTTAATCTGGAAACTAAGCAAGTGAAAGGATGGTGGTGCCCTCAATAAAAAGAATGGGATGTGTGTGGGGGGGACGACAGCTGGGGGTGCAAAATAACAAGTTCTATGTCAAAGACGAGTTTGAGAGGTCCAAGGAACATGGGATAATGCAAGGGTGATACGCAACCCGAGTTCAGGAGGGACCTGGGAGCTGGATAGGGAGATCTAAGAGTTACGTGCTTAGGGATAGCTGAATTCAAGGGAGTGATAAGGTGACAGACACGCAACTGGGTCCAGAAACAGAATCTTGAGAAGGGTAGTCAGTTTATGAACAAGACTTGGAAGATGATCTAGCAAAAAGGAGTGAGAAAGGGATTCACCCCCTAAGCGAGATGCAGGGGCTGGCTGTTGCCTCTAGGACAACATACTGACAGCCCTGCTGTGTTTAGCACTCAGACAGGTAAAAGGGAGACATTAAGAGAGAGCACTGTCACAAAGGCTGCTGGAAGAAAAAGAACACAGGAACGAGGGCACTCCTAGGATCAGATTTAGAACTGGAAGGAGCCTTCCAATCTATCGAGGCAAGAGAAAATGGGTGTTTTGCCCAGTGTCACCAAGAGGGTTGTCTGAGCAGAACGGTGGGGTCAGAAGATGGGTAGAGAAGTAAACATGAGGACTGCAGGAAAGACAGTAAAGGTACGTGTGTTTGTGGGTAGCAGGGAAGGTGGCAGTACACAAGAAGAGGAAGAATGAAACTTGGGGAGGGTGACTGAAGGAAAAGCTTCAGGAGACAGGGCCCAAGTAGAGTGGCCAGCCTTCAGGGGGAGAAGAGCAGCCCTTTTTGTTAAGGATGACATGGAAAGGCCTTTTATTTCTATTCAGAGGGGACACTGTATGAGAACTGAGGAATAGCTTCTGTGGGGAGTTTAACAGAAAATCAGTCAGAGAATAAAAGTACTGCTGTGGGGTGGCCAGGTAGCACAGCGAGTTAAGAGCACCGGCTCCAGTGTTGAGAAGACCTAGAAATCGAATCCCGGATTCAGACACTTAGCACCCACCCAGAAACACCTGGCCGTGTAACCTTGAGCAAGTTACTTAACCCCGATTGCTTAAAAAAATAAAAGTAATGCTGTGAAGAGGCCAGGCCCAGTGGTGATGAGCTTTTAAGTCTGTAATGGAGATAGCAGCCAGGTGACTTTCTTCTGCATTTAGGAGTCCAGGGCTAAAACAGAAGGCACAACAGAACAAAGACATGAGGGACTTAAGGGGAGAAGATGGTATATAGCTGAAATCATATTAAATATAGGATGAAGACTAAAGAGTGAGGAAAGGGAGATCAAAGGAGAGAGAATGCAATAGAGAACAAGGTCATGGTGAGCACAGAGTCAGTTATAGGACAGAAGCAGAGCGAGAGAGAAGATAGTTGGTCAAGATTAGAGAGGATTTCCTAGATCATAGAGATTAAACAATTTTGGGTGATGCTAGAAAGACAGCAATATTGTAAGATGATCAGATGCAAATGACTTAGCTGTTCTCAGCGATACAATGATCTAAGACAGCTCGGAAGGACTTAGGACAGAAAATGCTATCTGTCCCTAGAGAAAGTACTGGTGGTGTCTGAATACAGATTGAAGGATACACTTTTTTTTTAAACTTTCTTTGTTTTTCTCAAGGCTTTTTTTCTTCTTCTGCTTCTTCTTTTTTTTTGGGGGGGGGGGACTATGCCAGTCTTTCACAATATAACTATTATGAAAATGTTTTGCATGACTACACATGTATAAACCTATACAGAACTACCTGCCTTCTCAATGAGGGAGAGAACCTGAAATTCAAAGTTTTAAAACCAAATGTTAAAAACTGGTTTTACACGTAAGTGGGGAAAACTAAAACACTCAACACACACACAAAGCCACCCAATTATGGGTAATGATGAAACCAAAAGTCTATCCATTCCTGTTTGAAGAAAAAAGACAATATAAATGATTGGAATTGGCAGGCTGGTTAACAGGAAGGCCAGGGTGCTAGAGGGGATATCTACATGCATAATTAAGTCCCTAAGTAAAAGGTCAGTGGTTGGGGAATTGAGAAATCAATTAACAAGTACTTTTAAAATCTATTGTGGGGATATAAAGATAATAATGAAGCAGGGTGGGGCTTCAAGGAGCTGGAAATCCATTGAAAGAGCCAGGTAAAGAAAAGGGCAATGACCTGAAAGGTGACAAATGACTGCAATCAGAATGCAGATAAAGAAGCAGGGAATGGAACAAATATTTATGAAATTACAGTGGTAAGTGTTTTATTAAAACCTCATTTTATCCTCACAACAGCCCTGTGAGGTAGGTGCTGTGATAAGCCCTCTCCCCTAGTTGAGGATAAATCATTGTCTTAGGTCAGCACAATCTGAATAGTAGAGGTAACTGTCCAAGGAGGCAACGTTGCTGAACAGTAGTGACCACGGACAGACACTGGATGAGGAGGGATTATGTCAATGTGTTCTTTTGGGTCATTCTGTTGAGAAGCAAAAGGGAAGAACCAAGTTCTGGACAGGGTGAGTGTCTTCTGAGTAAAGCCAGGGAAGATGGAAGGAGCACCGAAGAGAACCTTCTTCTAAGATTTAGGAAGGGAAGTTTGTTAATAACAGAGGGGACCATTCATTCCAGAGGACCTGAGAGGAGCCAGAGCAGGCTAGGAAGCCAACAGGGATAGCAGGTCTGAGGGAGAGGGAAGTAAGGTGCACAAGTGTCCGGAGGGGCCATTCTGAGTCACGGGGACTGAGAAGAGACAAAGATTGCTAGCCAGACAACATACAAAGTGGTGCTATCTGATGGGGTCGTAATCCAACTATCTCCTTTGGTTTCATTACATTTATATACATTACATAGCCTTCATTCAAAGATTAAAACAAGTTAGAGTATACATGTGTCATTATTTACAATCCTACTACAAAAATTACTTCAGAAAAAAAAGATTCATTATTAAATTTGAATGACTTTTTTTAAAACTAAATTTGATTACTTCCTATTATTTCTGATATCTATGATGTTCTGGGTATTTAGGGCTGACTCTGAACAAGCTCTTCTTTATCTACCTAACCTGTAACTGGGATGGATGGCAGCCGTTCTTCCTTGCTAAACTGCAGACAGATGTCTTTCTAACAATGCTGAACACTAGTTGTGTCCTTTCTCACTCTGTGGTCCTTCACCTCCCCACCCTATTCTTCCATATCACAACTGTAAGACAGACTTTACACTCAAGAGTGACAAACAGTAGGTCAGGCTCTAGAAGTGGAGACAATTAAAATAGTTTATCTCACTCTTTGCCACTTCCCATTTTTTTCCAGCTTCATTCTTGCCATCTTCTCTTTTCTCATGACCAACCACTTTCCCTCTTATCTTTTCCACATCCATGAACTTTGACCTCCTCTCTCCTGGATTCCCCTTAACCCTTCCCTGTCCATTGCCTTGAGTTTTGTTTTTGTTGGCCAGACAATGGGGAGAATTTCCATCCTCACAGTTCTCTCTCTAAGTACACAGTCAGGCCTGGCTAAAATAATCAGACTAGTCTTTCCCTCACCTCTTCAGAAAGGTAAGGACTGGACATCGTTTTAGTAACAATTTCCTTTACTAGATGCTTTTAGAATCAAAGAATGATCCATTTCAAGGTGTGCCTCAGGAGCTACCAAAAAAGGCACCACCCCCCGCCGCTTGCTATGTATCGGAATACACTCTCAATATGAGTTTGCCTTCTCAGGTTTACAGGTACTACATGAGATCTTAGCTTATATCCAAATTAAAAGTCATCACGACTTCTACCACAAAGTATTAAAAATAGTTTTAAATTACTTAATCAATACCTGCAAGAAAACCGTTCGTCCCACGCATAAAGGGAAAACGACATTTTAAAACACTACTGCTAAGAGAAGCATCTATCTCTTGTGCTATGTCTCTTTTTTTTTTTTCAGTTCAGTATTGTGCATTCTTTTTTTGCCTTGGTATATGACCCATTCCAGTTTGCTGCACTGTGTCATGCAAAGCCTACTAAAAAAGGAAATCCCACTGATAAGATAATAACAGTCAAAGGATCCCTCCCCCCCTACCCCAAGACAGCACCTCCATTTATACCCCATTATTTACTTCTCACTTACCGCCGGAAGTAGTAAAATCTACAAAACACTGGTGAGTGAGTTGGCTCTTCCCCTTTTTTACTTCGGATAAGTCTGCACTCTCGGCACTTCTGCAGATTGGGCCCGATCTCACAGCAGGAGTCGTCCTGCAGAAAGGACTCACCAGTCTGCTTCAGCTTTTTAACTTTACGCCAGTCTTTTAATACTGAACGAGGGATGCCGGCTGTAAAAGGTTCACAAAACATGCATTACCAAGATTACGAAGACTAGTTTACTTACAAACAAAACCAGATTATGACAACTCAAGATAAGTAGCTGTAAGAGGTAAATACAAAATAGCCAAGTGAAAGGTAACAAACAAAAACAACAGACCCAGATCTAAAATCACTAGTCTGACAGTTAGAGGCTCCAAATCAGTGGTGTCAAACCAGGTCACTAACAGTACTCAGGATGCCTTATTGCCCCTAGAAAACCACATATTAACATCATCTATGTTGGGTTGCATTTTATATTTTGTTAAATGTTTTCCAGTACATTTCAATCTCTAATCACCAAGAGCTGTGTGTGTGATCCCGCTACTCTAGAGACTAATGGAAGTAAGAAGAGTTAGGACGTGTTTCTTATAAATTTTATAGTCTCACATAGTTAGCACAGTAAGTAAAATTTTGAACAACGAACAGTGTTTATTTCATAGTCTGGACTCAGAGAAGGTTTGGATGAATTTATATTGGAAAATGGGAGATTTGAGATTCTAAATGTCTTATAATTAGACCTTGGTTTTGTCAAATTTTCATGTTGTAGAAATAACTTAAATGAAAATTAATGGAAATATCCCCTATCAATACTAACTCTAAAATTGAAAAGGTTTCCTAATGCAGAAATCTGGTTTACATGTAAGTTACTGATACCTGTTATAAAGAAAAATATTCTGTGATGTAAGGCCCATTGAAGATCATAAGAATACTATTTTAAGTGCAAAGAACATTTCTTAAAAGCCAGAAGAGAATTCTAATACCAAAAACTAGGTGTTTCAGGGCCCACTTTCCTCACATCATATTGACTCTTGTAGGATAAAAGATAGTTTTAGTTAAGCAGACAGAAGGAGGGGAGATAAGAAAAAAGGGAGAAAAAGAAAAAACCCTACATATAAAGAAATACATGTATGTATAGTAAGGTATTTTTGCCTCATTCCTCTTATGTGTGAGCCATCAGAAATTAGTGGGAGCAAGACATGACAATCTCTGAAAAAGATCTTAGTTTTATCCAGATTACTGTTTTTTTTTAATGGAGAAAGAATGAAAACATTCTAAGTTAGAAACAATAGAATCATTTCATAAATACTTGATTTTCTAATATTTAAAGGGAAAAAGAAGCAACAATTTTAAACACCTATCAAATCTGCCATTTTGACTTCTCCTCAATACCAAAACATCTGCTCAAATGACTACATCTTACTCGAAGTAAGTACAGGAAGGTCCATTAAAGAGGCTTTTGAATTACACAGTAAAAAGATAGACTTTTTAATGTTACTAATGAATCTTATCAGACGTTCCCCATGGAAAATAAGCTATGTTTTCTAAACCTTGTGATTTCAAAGCTCAATCATAATGGAGGGTAGAACAATATTATAATCCTGAGAGGTTTTATCTTGTAGGAACTTGTAGGGTTGACTTTTTCACATGAGCTAAAATGTCTTGGCTAAAGCCTTGACTCAATTTTCTCCACACTTATCTGTCCATCCACTATTATAGGGAACAGTGCAGTTGTGGAAAGACTAAGCTTCCTAATACAGGAAGCACCACGCTTCAACTACAGGGTGGCCCACAGTCCTAAGCATTTCTAGGCTTGGTGCCTAGATTTCCCTCTAATTTTGTATTCTTCTCTGCTGCCTCTAACTTATGGCAAGGAGCCACTTGGATCTGTCTACTTGGGGTGGGGGTGAGAATCAACCATTGAGAATGCTATGGAGGCCCTTCGATAGGGTTAGCATGAACTGTTTATCATTTCCTTTCATCATTCGGCCTTGGACTGAGAATTCTTTCATGGCCCGTACTGTCGTTGCTTACTTGTTTTTCAGTCACGTCTGCCTCTTTGTTGTCCCCCATTTAGAGTTTTTCTTGGCAGAGATACTGGAGGGGTTGGCCATTTCCTTCTCTAGCTCATTTTACAGATGAGGAAACTTGTTGCAAATGGTTAGTGACTTGCCCAGGGTTTCACAGCTAGGAAGTGGTCCCATGCCAGATTTGAACTTGGGTCCTCCTGACTGTCACCAGGACCAGCACTCTACCCTATCTACTCATAATCTATACTAAAGATCTTAAAACTCAGAATCACAACAATAATGCTTTATTGTTGATAGATTTTTAATCTGCTAAATACATCTCCAATTATTTGGATCTCTCTTTTTAACTTCAATGAGAAAAATGAACTACCTAATTTGATTTTCATTTAGACCAGGAACCTGACTCATAACTTAAGTGATTTACAAATAATATCTCAGTGGTAAAAAGTAGAAAACAAAATCTAAACAATGGTTGTTGGAAAAGGAAGTGGTAATCACAGAGAGTCAATACAACTCCATCCAGAAGGAGACATGGAAGACTAATAGCCCTTCATCTGACAGGGCTGCCTGTCCAGTGGAGTATGATGGCTGGTTTCTTAAATGTGAGGTAAATGTCTGACATGTCCCCTATCTCATGCATAAGGTGGAAGGATATAGGCTAGATCAATGATAGTACAAGGAGGTAGATTCAAAGCCAATTGAACAACAGACCCAGATTATTGGCATAAATGAACAGTAACACAGAGAATCTTTTAACAAAATTTGAATACAAATGATGCTATGTTCATCCAATTTGTAGGTGGGATGACTAACATGTTGGACCAAAGAATCATATACAGAAAGACCTCTACAGACTAGCCAGCTGGACAGCATTCAACTTTATAAATCTAAGACAAAGAGTGTGTCTAGACAGCAGTTTATCTGTAAAAGGGGTAGTGGGGCTTAGCTGACTCTAAACTTGATTTAAGTCTGCAAGCAGTGTGACAGAGCAGTCCAAAAGCTATGGATTCATTACCTATACTAAGACTAAGAGTTTGTCCTGGATTAGGAAGGTGACGCTCTTCGACGCATTGCCAGGTCAGACCACATCAAGATGACAGTATTCAGAGCTGGGCACCTCTTTTAGGAAGGAACTAGATAATGTAAAGAACATGAAGAAGAAGGCAGAGACCAACAGGATGAAGTGCCATGAGAGCCAGGAGGTTCAGCTAGGGGAAATGGGGCTGAGGAGCCTGAAAAGCCTGGAGATAAGAGGAGAGTTGTTTCCAAGTATCTAGAGGGCTCTCTGGTGGAGCAATGAGCAAGAACCATCCCCAAATAGAAGAGGCTGCCTTTGGAGACCCCTAACTAAAGTGCTCCAAAGAAGGGCAGGTTCCTCTTTCTAGGTTGTTACCAAGGTGGATTCCTGTTCAGATACTGAACTGGACAAGTTGGTCCCTGAGGACCTCCCTGCCTCTAGGGTTTTGGTAAAAACCTATGGATCTAGAGAGAGTCAGCAAAGAGATGATCATAGCATCTGAATCCCGCTCTACAAAGAGCTTTCCTCCCAACAATCCTGCGAGGAGGCAGTAATTAACACTATTATCTAGGCCTACCCAGAGATAGTGGAGGTCTCACCAGAGGGAGAACACAGCCTTGCCACATCACTTGAGAGATTTGGCAGGGCTGGAAACTTCAAAGTGACCATCAAGTTTTTAAAAGGCAAGAAAACCTTCACTGAAGATATACAGACTAATGAAGCCCTGTTCCTATTCAGGAAAACAATCCAGTCTCTGCTTCCAAGCAACGTTCCATTTTTGGTATTAAATATTCCTGTGACCCATCAAAGTTTTATCTGTGCTCTCCTCCAGTTACCTCCCCCCATTTTTTAATCAGAAGTGTAAACAAATTTGCATCTAAAACAAACTTTCCTTTTTAAGGGATACTTCATTCCTCCTAAACCTCTTATCCCTTGGCATTTACTGGTTCCGTATACAATTCTTGAAAGGTATCTGCTTTAAAACCATAAGATCCCTTCAGTGTTATGATACCACTAGCAAAGTCTTTATACAGTGTTTTTTAAGATTTGCAAAGTACTTTAAAAATAACACCTCAGTTTATCTTCATAATCACCAGGGGAGGAAGGTGATAATATCTTTCTTCTACAGATGAGGAAACAGAGGCAGATAGGGGTTAAGTGACTTGCCCAGAATCACACAGCTATTTAAGTGTCCAAAGGCCACATCTGAACCCAAGGCTTCCTGACTCCAGGGCCACTACTCAAGTCACTGAACCACCTGGCTGCTCCGCTTTTCCAGGACACTCTATCCATTCCTTTATGTTGTGTATTTTTGCCCCACATTTCTTCCCCAGACAACTCCTTACCTTTTAGATTTTAAATCAAAAGCCTAGTAAGTCTGGCTACATCAAAAATTTAGAGATTTAAGAAGCAGGGCAAAAGGGAGAATAAATTCCTAAGCCCCATTACTGCACCCTCGCCACCCCCCTCATTTAAATTGCAGAGTTCAGTCTTTTATTCTCTGTCTTCTTAAAAAAAATTTATAGACATGAGAATGTCAACATTCATTTCACTGATGAAAGATATGTATTTAGTAGACCCAGATATTAAGTTCAGTAAGCATTCAGCCCACAAAATGCAATCCAGAAGAAACGAAAAGGGGACAAGAAATACAGTAAAGATAACAGCTAGGAGATAAAAAACCAAAGTTCATGTGTTTTTGGAAATCGTGAAGGCATGTGCACATTCCCCCCTTCCCCCCATTTCTTTCCCTCAAACCATTTTTTGCTTAGTTGGGCCTGGTATGACTTATGAGGGCTCAACTGTGCTCCAGAAGGGGACAAATAACTATTAATTTGACCATGGACACAGCAATGTCTTTCTGGAAACAGTTCTAATTTTACTTTGTCTCAAAAGTCTGTGGGGACACAACACAAAACAATATCCAGTGTCAACAACAAAAGTACAAAATATATCACAACAGGCTTCACACACGGAGTATTTTTTAAACATTAAAGGTGTGAAGGTCCTTCTCCAAGACTAGAGTTCCATTCCATTCAATACTTACTAAAGACTCTGGGGAGTTTCTTTAAAAAAAATTCATCTTTGATCTGGAACTTTTAACCCCCTTGGGGATATAAAACAAAAAAGCCTATGACCCAATGAGGTAACAATAGGAACTGTTGATGATTAAGTGGCAAAATAAATGGGTATCTTTTCTCTTTCATTGTCTAACGCCGTATTTTCGTGACTGCCCTGACACTGTCTCCTTCAGATTTTTCTACCTGTCTCACACTCCCTTTGCTGTTTTTCAGCCTCTAGTTGCAGAATCATGTGTGAAAACCCCCATTCAGTGAGAAGGTCCTACAGGAGCTTTCACACATAGAATTGCTTCTGGAAGCACTGAGTCCCACATACACTTGCTATATACACTGCACATAGATGGATGGCTGGGTTGTGTGAAAACAGTACCACAAAAAGGTGCACGTCTGCATTATCAAGCATACTTTTTTTAAAAAGCTAAATTTAATAAAATTAGGAAGTAAAAATGCAAAGAAACACTTATCAATAAATGTCAGTCATAATTTATATCTGGCTTGGCCCATCAACAAAAATATTTTCCTGATCACAAACAAATCATTAAAATTATCTTTAATTCTAAAAATATAGTCAAACTAAAAAATTTTCCTATCAAGAATGGTTCAGAGCAAAATCATGAGCTCTAAACATGCTTACTACGATGTTAAATGTCTAGGTTTTTTTTTAAACCAAGTATTTATAGGTCAAAGAAAACTACATCATGTGGCTCGATTAGGTAACATTACTTACGCTAATAATGTAGATGGAAATCTAGATCAATCTGACAACAGCAAACACTCTTTTTTCATTAAGAAAGGGAGTACCTGAAGCATCTAGGCAGCGCAGCGAATACAGCACTGGCCCTGGAGTCAGGAGGACCCGACTTCAAACCCAGCCTCAGATGCTTGGCATACTTACTGTGTGACCTTGCGCAGGTCACTTAAGCCCAATTGCCCTCCCAAAAACAGCAACAAAAAAAGTTGTACCATCTTTTCATTTCCCTTCTGAACCGCGGCATAGGAGAGAGGTGCCTTGGTAGTAGGGACCCTGGGCAACGCATGTGTGCCCCAATCAACAAAAAAGGGCTGATGTGCACTATGGAATTAGAGAATAAAGGCAAAGCGCACAGCAGGAGGCACCATCCCGCTCCAGGGATGTCCCTGGCCTGGCTGCCCAGTGCCGCCCATCCCAAGGAAGGAGATGCTGTACTCACCACCACTGCTGCTGCTGCTGGGCAACTTGAGCTTACTCTTCTCCCGGACGCTCCTGCTAAGAAGCAGCCCGTTGGGCCTTGCTTCTTCCTCGAGTTCACCCCTTCTCTTCTGCAGATCGTTCTGCTTCTTTTTGTAGGTCGGCTTGGGCTGGCGCTTGGCCCTCTGCTCAGCCTTGCTCTCACTCCCATCCGAGTCTCCTCCGCTCTCGGAGGCGGATTCATAAGATCTTTTCAGCTTCTTTCGGCCAGCTCTGTCATCTTTCGTAGGTTTATCTTCCAGGACCTTGGTCTCCATGCTGCTGAGCATGTCGCTCGACGTGGAGACTATCAAATTGACTGAACACGGCTTGATGATCTCTGACATGCTGCTTCCTGAGCTTTCCACCCTACTGGTGATTCTGTCCTCCTCGGAATGTCTGGTGAGCCAGGCCTTCTTCAGCTTGGTGTGGGAGTTGGGCTGACCGGCCTGGGAGTTCTGCGCGCTGCCTGCGGCATGTGCCTTGTTTGTCATACTGCAGGTGGCAGGAATCTCCAGGGGAGTGGGAGCTGGACATGTCTGGTTTCTTCCAGTGTTAGGCTCAGCCTCATTGGCATTGCCAGTTTTAAACTGAGCTGCAGCCAATGCGGCCTTATGTTTTTTTAAGTGGATAAAATCGGCCGTGCTGGAGAACCCAGGGCTGGGCTGGAGCACACTGCCTGTGTTGGTCGAAGTTATGGTGGTAACAATGCATTCTTGTGTGTGAGATGTTGACTGGACAACACTTCTTGAAGAAATACACTGTAAAGACGTGGAAGTCAAAACTGTACTTGATAACGAATACGCCACTTCGGAGTTGCCCCAGCTGGAGGCGCTGGTGGTGGTGGCGGCGGCGGCAGCAGCAGCAGCGGCGGTGGCGGCGGTGGTGGTGGTGGCGGCAGCAGTAGCAGCAGCAGCAGCGGCGGCAGCTGGGGGCGCGTCTGTTTTGGTGCTACACATCAAACCCGTGGCTGTAGGCACGATGATAGAGCTGGGCCCACTGCCCTGGGGGGCAGCCTCAAAGCTCTTCTCATACTGGGGGGGAGGGATGGCCAAGTTTGAATTGGGAAGAATGACTGTCACAGGCTCTCGGATTTCTGCTGGTTTCCAACTCTCGGCTGGATTCAGCCCAGCTGCAGATCTGTCACTCCCTCTCTCCCTGGAAGCCTGCTGCACCACAGGCACACTTTCATTCCTCACGCTTGAGGGGGGACGCACGATGACAGATGCTGTGCAAGCCTGTGACTTTCCACCACTCTTCTCCATATGCCAGCTCACTGTCTCACTGGTCTGGGTACTATTAGACTTCCACATTTCTGACAAACTGCGTTCAGGAGCATTCTTGTAAATTGCCTGAGCATCTTTTGGCTCGGGTACCAGCGTGGGAGGTTTCTGTAATTCCTGGGCTTTTCCTCCAGCATTTACTGGCATGACTGGAGTTAGGGTAGGAGGGGAAAGGCTGCTGTAGGTGCTTTCCTTTCTTTCCAAACCGGGATGGATTGGTGGGTGAAAAACCGGTGCTCTATGTAACGCAGGCATACTGCGGAGAGGATTCGCAGGAGAAGCTGCCAAGTGGGTAGGACTCCGACAGTCATTCCCAAAAGCAGTCATGGCGTGAGGTGGGAGCTGCTGGGGGAGCTGTTCTGCTATCTTGCTTCCCATGCCTTCCCCTTCTGGTTGGTGTTTAATTAGAGGTGGGGGCTTTGAAAGTGATGAAATAAATGAAGTCAGGCCTTGAGGATTGGCTGCCGTTGAGGGACTGTTACTCTGTTTGTCACCGAAGAGAACGGAGACTTCTTTGGACGGGTACGACCGTGGTGGTTCATTCACTACGGTGTTGGAGATGGTGGTGTAATAGTTACTTTGTGGTAAGCTCTGAGGGTCAGGGGGCTGCATTTTATACAGGTCTGACACAGAGCTGTCCCCACCTTTGTCTTGTTTGGGGGTTTGGCTTTTCGGGCTTGAAGAGGACAAAGTCGAGATTCTGGAGTAACTCTCTCTCTCCCCCTCCAGAGTCTTCATCTTGGACGTGAAGGGAGCGACATCGATGCTTTCCTGAAGGACCCGTCGGTGTTCTTCTTTGTACATGTTCAGTCTCTCTCCACTCTCCTGAGGTGGCCTCTGTAACTGAGTCATCATTGAATCCACAAAATGTCTCTGTAAGTGAGCGTCATTCCCAGCCTGCACTCGATCCAAATCATTCTTGCCTGCTGCAGAAACCATATTCCTGTAAGGCTCAATAAAAACTTTCCTGTCCAGTTCCCTGTAAGGGGAAAAACAGACACGGGACATTCTTAATCACTTTCTCTTACATAAAAGTTTCTGTTTGATGCAAAAACAAACTGTCATTTCAGTACAGTACAAACATTCTTTACACACCCCAGAGTGACCCAGCAAATCAGAAGGTAAATTAAAACAGAAGGAGCTGGGCTCGTCGGGAGTCCAGCCTCGTGGCACTGGCCGAAAAGGGAGCGCAGAGACACAGGGTGCGTTACAAGTCTGAAGCGTCGGCACACTTACTCTTTCTGATGGTCTACTAGCGCATTGGACAACGGCGGGCTAGGGTGAGCTGTCATTTTAAGGGACCGATGAGCGTCTGCACTGGATGGCCTGACGGGAGTGTGACTCAGTAACCCAAGACCATCAGCAGAGGTCACGGGGGTGGGCTGATGTAGCCAAGGATTGGGAGGAGTGTTCTATCACAAAAAAACAAACCAAACTTCAGTTACCGCAGGAAGCTACACACAGCAGAAAGCAGGCCTGTAACAGCAGCATGCACACAGACGAGCACAGATCACGCGCACAGCAAGGTCCCCTGTCTGAGCTGGCTGCTACGCGCATCAGAGAGAGATGGCGGCTAAGAGGCTCGAGGGCGAGCTACCTGTGAGAGTCTTTTCTCTTTAATTTGAGCCGAGGTAAAACAACACTTTCATTCATATAGAGTAGACACAGTTTTACAAGGCTTTTAGACATTCCACACTCTTCATGAAATAACCTGGTCCTTGAAATGTATTCCAAAGGAATTCTCATTTCAAGAGAAATAAGAAGTAGGAGTGTTTGTCACTGTCACTCCTGATCCTTAGAATCATCTTTTAATGCAGCGTGCATTTCACTTGTTTTTATAATCTACTTTCAAACTCGGAATGAAAACGATTAATTTACTGGACTTCACACTACATTGTATTCCCAAATAAAATTAAAACTAAATTTCTCTGACACAGAAAGTTCATATCCAGAAAAAAAAAAATGGTCTTTCTGCGACAACCATTCAGTGAAACTCCTCCATGACAGCTCATGGGTTGACTGGCAACATCTTTTAGATCACAAATCTGGTTCACTTTATCTAAGGCGACACAAAATTAATGTGGGTAATTTACATTTAATTCCCAAAATGATTACTTTTAAAAGGAATGGCAGAGAACTGTGAAATTTTAGAGCTTCTCAGTTTTAATCCCCTCAAATTTTATAGATGAGGAGACTGAGGTCAGAGTTTAAGCGACTTAATTCTAGTACTAAAACAACATGAAACTGAAAAGTAATGAAAAATAAAGCAGAAAGGTGTGGTGTAGCCATTTAACACATGAAAAAAACAAAACCAAAAACAATCACCCTCATTCTTAAGAATGGTCCTAATCAGGACCTCTCAAGTATTCTAGCTGGTCCCTAAAATATTCTATAACCAAAACATTTGAACTTTGTGTGATGGAGACAAATTTATTAAATAAAAAGTCATAATAAAATTGTATTCCATAATATAATATTTAACAAATATATGTATGTGTATATACATGAAATTGAAAAAAAAAATAATGTCCCAGGGCTGGGAGTGAGTTTCATAACAATGAAATCTTTACCTTATGAATAAGGAGTAATACTTATTGCACTTAATTTTTATTATAAATGCACCATAAAATTTGATTTGCTTAGTCCCTACTTCACACACACAACCATTTTTGACTAGTCTATTTTTCTTTCTTATTTTCAGTTTCCACTGAAACTCACACACAATGTGGTCATTTGGCCTATGGTTGCAAACTCCAAATTTAAGCAAGACTGTGGCCCAGTCCCTTCTCATCTACATAGGTCATTTCCCTCTAAGCATAAGCAAAGGATTTAACAGTTACATGGATTAACTCAATGGGGTCTGTGTAGCTATGTTGAAAATGGCTTTTGACTCCCTGAGTCACACATCTTGGGGATCTCTCAAATAGGCCTGACACCCTACGATACAGTATGATATAACAGCAATGACAAGCCTGCAATTACAGGAGTTCCTCTCTCTGTTTTCTATCAACTCCATGGGGTACTGGGCTGTGATCTCAAGCTGTAAAGCCCCGTATCTGGTGATTCCTGTGGCCAAACTAAACTATCGTCACTGTCTGTTTTCTTTAACCTTCCATGGGAACCTTGTTTACTGCTGTGCACAAACTCACGGTCACAAATCCATTAAGTCAAGTCACAAGAACCAACAGTGCACACGAGAGTAGCCGAGTTCGACTCACCAATGGGTGACTTACCCTCCGCAAGGAGGCTTCGGCATTGGCTGGGTTTTCCGTCTGGACCCATTTGGAAGAGGGCATGTTGAGTCCTCCCGAGTAGGTCTGTGTCCCATTCGGATATTGCCAGACAACTGGGTAGAGTCCGAGCTGGTTATAGTTAGCAGGTGGCTGTGGTTGTCCAAAGATGTGAGGCTGCTGCGGCGGCTGCTGCTGCTGCAGCATCTGCTGCTGCTGCTGCTGCAGCATCTGCTGCTGCTGCTGCTGCAGGATCTGCTGCTGCTGCTGCTGCAGCATCTGCTGCTGCTGCTGCTGCAGGATCTGCTGCTGCTGCTGCTGTAGCATCTGCTGCTGCTGCTGATGCTGCTGCTGCTGCTGGTGCGCCAGCGCTAAGTGGCTCAAACTGCTGGCGTGAGCAGCCTCTGGGCGTGGGTGGCCAGTCAGTATGGAGGCCTGAGGCACTCCAGGTAACACTGTTGGAAGCAAGTGCGGGTGGTGAACAGGTGGGTGGGCAGCAGGGGTCACGGGATGACTAAGAGAAGGCAACGAGTTCTGGTTTGAAGAGCCAGCTAACATCTGGACAGGGGTAGATAAGGATAAATTAGGGTGAGGACCACTTGGGTTGAGACAAGTTCTCTGGGTGGAAGAATGAGGACAGTAAGTATGCTGGTTTCCAAAGGATGCCGGGTTGTGATTCGGTGCTGTCTCTTGCCCAACAAGTGCAGGATCTCTGTAAACTGTGAAATGATCACTTTTATCGACAATAAGAGGGGACGTTGTGGGGTCTAATTTACTGCCACGAGGTGTCACTGGATGAAAACTCGATCTTGGTAAATCTGTCTTATGTAGTGTCCTTCTCTCTCCAGCTCCAAGAATACCAGGTGGGAACCTGGCCTTTGGGTTCAGGGGATCAGGAGGAGAAAGAGTGAGTTTGGGTTTCATAACATTAAATAAGGGATTGGTTTTTGGTTTGGATGCATCTAGTGAAGAACCGAATTTGGGCTTCAGAATGTCAGGTTTAAGAAGTGGGCCATCATCAGTTGGAGAAGCATTTGATGTAGAACGATATGTTGTAAATGGATCTTTTTCCTTTTCAGCACTCGGATGGTCATTTAGGGATAAAGGGCTTATAATAGCAGATGACGCCAGATCCATTTTGTTTATGATGCTGTTAACCCAGCTCTTTTCAGGCTCCGGTTTTCTTACTTCTAAAAACTTTGAGCTGCTGAACAGAAGGTGTGAATCACTGATATGATGCTCTGGTTTCTGAAGCGGCTGGAAGCCAAAGGTCCTCATGGGGTTTTCCTGAATCACCTTTTCTGAACCGGTTTCGTTTGTAATGTCAATAACACAGTTTGGTGTAGGGGTTTTGCACACAAACTGCCCCTTCTGTATTAATTCCGTACGTGGTTTCTCTATTGTGCAGTCCTGAATACGTAAATCATTGGCATTTGGACTATAAAATCTAATGTCTTCCGTGGGGCTAAAAAGAGGCTTTTCTGGCAGCCCAAAGGTGGCTGGCTTGATATGTTCTGAACCATCACGTTTCTTCTCTTCATGTATGTGACCCCAAAGAGTCAGACTATCGAGTGTTTGCTGATCTGCTCCTTCATGACACAGGGACCTTCTGACTTCATCTCCATTGAGCTTTGATTTTTTTCTGCTCTTCCTCTCATATTCAGCATTGGGCTCAGATGACGACGTCATTCTTTTATCTGAATTTTCTGAGTCGCTGCTCTCAGAATAGTCTGAAATGTCTGTTCGGAATCTTTTTAGATTTAGCTTCTTTCCATCCCCGTCAAATTTTCTTCTTTTAAGAAAGTGTTTATTTCTGCTTTTACCATTTCCTACAAAAAGAAAAACATTATTTTTAGACCTCAATAGAGCAGAAGCAGTTCTTCACATTTCTGTTTCGTTTGTTCCTCAAGACTCTCCACAAAGAGGAGAACGTGCTGGTTCTCCTACCTCCAGGGCCCAGGTAATCGCATGGATCGTCCTTCGTCCTCTCTTCCTCTGACACACTGCTGTCCGAGTCTTTCCTCCTGTTCAGTCGAGAGCTGCGCAGCTGGAATGGATTCTGTTTGGGTGCTGGAGTCTGTGAGCTCATACCTGGTCTTGAGCTAGTTTGAGCAAGTGTATAATGACCCTAAATATAAGAAGATGATGATGAATCCATATGGTATGCTGGTATACACAGAATAGCATGAAGAGAGAACACAGGATGCCCACCCACTGGCTGGAGTCTACTTACATGAAAAGTGTTGGTAGTCTGAGTAGAGCAGGACCTACGGCGTGCCGTGGCGCCACTCTCTCCTTCTTTCAGTGATGTGTTAGGAACATCTTCGAGAAAGGTCATTTGAACCATAGAAGGCTCGACATTTTGTGGTTCCGGAACCTGGTTCTTGAAACAACAGAAGAACAATAAGCATTTAAATAATAAATAAAAAATATTTAAATATAATTAAATAATTAAATATTTGAATAAATAATAAATAAATAAGCATTGTATCAATGAGATATTAATGTTTCTTTCCTTCTACCATCATTCTACTTGGGAAAAAAACATCAAGAAGGACACTTCATTTGGCATTTGAAAGAAGAAAAATGTAGCTCTGGACTGAAGAATTTCAATCAGATATTATTGTTTCAACCTCCTGACAGAATAGCAACAGGATTGGACAGCGAGGTGTCACCCTAGTGCACAGAGCCTAGACTCAGGAAGACACATCTCCACAAGTTCAAATCTGGCCTTAGACACTTACTGTATGACCCTGGGCAAGTCACTTAAGCTGGTTTGCCTCAGTTTCCTCATCTAGAAAATGAGCTGAAGAAGGAAATAGGAAAATGATCTCAAGATCTTTGCCAAGAAAACCCCAAATGGGGTCGCAAAGAGCCCAACACAACTAAAGAACAAGTCACAAATACTCTTTCTGACACCTAATCAAGAGCTAAAAAACCCGACCAGCTCCAAGCCAGCTCTGCACACAGACAAAAGCCAAGCACAGCCTTAAGAAGAGTTCATATGAGACAGTCACAGTGAAAAACCAGCAGAGGATCAACAGTGCCCAGGCGAGAGGGACAGAAAGGAGACACAAAAACGAGGTCCCGCTGCGGAAGGGAAGGAAGGAACGGGCAGTTAACAGATGAAGTAAACTAAGTCAGGAAAACAGGATAACGATGCACACGTACACCTCCGTCACCGGCCCGGCACTCTGTGTGCTAACAGACAACTGGGATCTCATCTGATCGTCAGGACACATGCTAGTATTATCCCTATTTACAGGTTAAAAAAAAAAACTGAGACAAAGGTTAGGTGACTTGCCCATAGTCACCCAGCCAATTACTGAGGCTGTATTTGAACATATATCTTAAACACAGGGGATGGCAGAGGAGGATATAGATGTCATGATAGCAACAAACATGAGCCTGGATAGACTTCCAGAGAGTGGGGGGGTGGAAGGGCCTGGGGTGCTGTGCCCCATGGGGTCATGAAGATTCAGACCTGACTGCAACACAAGAAACAACTTCCTGAGTCCAGGCCCAATGCCCTGCTCTCTGCACCACCTGGCTGCCGAGGACACATCCTCTGGCCCTCAAAACAATTTCCGCACCTATGCTATTTTCAGATGCAAAACTTTCTCTGAGAAAATCCTTTCTGTGTGATTCAAGTTGAGGGTAGCCTTCATCGAAATATCACAAAGTGCTTTTGGAACAAAAAAGCTGTAAATGGTAACAGAACGAACCATTCTTTTATTTTCTTTCATTTATTTGATAATGCTCCTTTTCAGTTCCTGCTACCCCAGGTGGTAAAGTGACAAAATATAAAATTTCTGTATTACAGTAAAACAAAAAAACAAAAGTTTTCCCTGTGTGAATGAACATGCCCAAGAGATTCCTGAGATCTTAAGCCAAGATACTTCGTTTGCTGTTTAATACATCAAATGAATTGTGACGTCAGTAACCGGAATAAAACTCACTATGAAAACCAACATCTTTATTTCAAAAAGTAATACAGTATTCATTAAAACTCTCATTACTAGAGAAAACTAAGCTAACTCTTTGAAAAAAGTATAATTATCCACTGACTAGATGGAGAGAAAAACTCATATCACTGACAACTTTAGATTTTAGTTCCTCTTATTTTATAAACTTATCATATGTAAACAGTTTTCCTGTGAGAGGTAAACTTAATGTAGGAAAAAGTACATGTATTTCAGAGCATTTCAATTATAAGAAGACAGAAATGAAAGTCAGAATTAACTTACAGCATTATCATCTAGCAGAGGATGCATAAATTACCAAACTATCTCTGTAAAAATACTGGTTAAAATATTTACCTGGTCATTCATAACCATCATGGTGAGAAAGATAAGATCATATCGAGTAATTAGACCAGTAAGCCACTGGAGGGCAGGATCTTGTCTATACACTCTCACTCTGTTATCAGGTTGGAGGATATGGACCTTTAAAGGAAATATACAGAGAAATTTAGCAAACAAGGTCATGATTTAGAAATGCATTTTAAGCGTATATGTAGATTATTGATGTGGCATATCAAAAACACACGCACTGGAAAGCTAATTCTCACATAATTTGGAAAAAAAGTGCAATTTTTCTTCTGATTTAGAGTGATTCTGAGATCACTTGTATAAATAATTGCAGGCGATTCGATCAATGTTTAAGAATTTTAGGTCAGAAAGCTAAAAAAAGGTGGTTCCTCCAGTAGGTAGTAGTGGATAGGGTGCTGGTAATCTCCAGTTCAGTTGTCAAGCCCAATGTGTAAAAGACTAAAATGAAGCACAGGGGCCAATCAAATAGGTAACAGATACAGAGTTTTCACGTGGAAATCCTGATAGCAATGAATTCAAAGATTTGGGTGAAAAGAAACAAAACGCCCACCTAACTATCATGAGAAATGAGGACAAGAAGGGTCAGCAGAGGGAGGCCATCCAATCTAAGCCCCTCACGTTATAGCAGAAGAATATTAAGTGATCTTTCCAATGTCAATCAAGAAGTGAAGGGTCAGAAAAGCAAGAAGTGAACCATGACATCTGGCTACCAAGTCATGGTTATTTCCACTAATACAAAATACCTCCCTAGGAAGAAAATGAAAAGAAATAGAAATGACCAGGTTTGTCTATTCTGTGGAAGCCAAGAAAAGTTGCCGTCAAAATACTCTTAATATAATGTATTCATGTCAACACAAACACATAGCTGCAGCACTGAAAGCAGTAGGCTTTGGATAAAGAAAATGCTCTGTACAAGGAATAAAAGAATAAACAGAATTTTTAAAAATGAGACTTAATTCAGTCCCAACACTCAAAAAAGAAGCAAAAGGGGGGGCAGAGCCAAGATGGCAGAGTAAAACCAGGAACTTGATTGAGGTTGGCCCCCAGTCACCTCCAATACTTATAAAAAATGAGTCTAAACAAATTTTAGAGCTACAGAACCCACAAAATGACAGAGTGAAACAAATCTCCCAGTAAAGGCAGACTGGCAGGGTGACAGGAAGGGTCTGTTGCACCAGGCTGGGAGCAGTGAGCAGTCCCGCACGGGCCACACTGACACAGATCAGCCAGAGCAGACCTCAGGGGACTGAATCACTGGCAGCTTTGGCATTTTCCAGACTTCTCAACGCACAAACAACAAAGAGAAAGTAAAAGGTCAGGGGGGAAACCCTGTTGGACCTGGGTGAGAGAAGAGCATGGTCCAGCCCCTGCCCCCAGGGCAGTGGAGGTGATGGCAGTTGTAGCTGCTGCTTCCAGAGCTCCAGGCCCACAGATGGTCAGGAGACCAAATGGCTGATTGGAGGGCAGTTGCAGGAATCTCTTTGCTGGTGCTGAGGCAGGGTTCTCTTGCTTTGCCCTGCTTGTATCTGGGTCACAGTCTTGGGTGGCAGTCCTGGGGTGAGGAGGAGTGCTGGCATGGCAGAGCTTGTGGAAGCTGTGGAGAGGCAGTTCTCCTCACAGTTCTGGGTAGGTGCCTAGAAGAAGCTCTGACAACAGTTATGCAAAACCCCTCGAAGTTGGGACACAACACTCTCCACTCTGGAAGCAGAGTTCTATCATAGCAGAGCTCAAAAGTCAAGTCATTGGCTGGAAAGATGAGCAAACAGAGGAAGAGAAATCAGACTACAGAATTTTTTTTTTTGGGGGGGGGAAGGGGAGACAAAGAGGATCAAAACATAGTTCCAGAGGAAGACAAAGTCAGAACTCCTACATCAAAAGCCCCCAAGAAAAATATGAACTGGTCACAGGTCATGGAGGAGTTCAAGAGGGATTCTGAAAATCAAGTCAGAAAAGTAGAGGAAAAATTGGGAAGAGAAATGAGAGTGATGCAAGAAAATCATAAAAAATGAGACAACAGCCTGCTAAAGGAGACTCCAAAAAATACCAAGGACAACACCTTAAAAAAAAGACTAACTCAAATGGCAAAAGAGTCCCAAAAGGCCAATGATGAGAAGAAAACCTTAGAAAGCACAATCGGCCAGATGGAAAAGGGGGTTCAAAAGCTCACTGAAGACAGTACTTCCTTCAAAATCAGAATGGAGCAAATGGAAGCTAATGACTTTATGAGACATCAAGATATTATAAAACAGATCTAAAAGAATGACAAAATAGAAATATGTCATTGAAAAAACCACTAACCTGGAAAATAGATCCAGGAGAGATCATTTGAAAATTATTGGACTACCTGAAAGCCATGATCAAAAAAAGAGCCTAGACATCATCTTTCAAGAAATTATCAAGGAAAACTGACCTGATATTCCAGGGCAAAATAGAAATGGAAAGAATCCACCAAAGAAAACTCCTAGGAATATTATAGCCAAATGCCAGAGGTCCCAGGTCAATGAGAAAATATTACAAGCAATCAGGGAAGACAGTTTGAGTATTGTGGAAACACAATCATCAGGATAACACAAGATCTAGCAGCTTCTACATTGAGGGATCAAAGGGCTTGGAATATGATATTCTGGAGGTCAGAGGAGCTAGGATTAGAAACCAAGAATCACCTACCCAGCAAAACTGAGTATATAATACTTCAGGGGAAAATATGGACATTCAGTGAGACAGAGGACTTTCAAGCATTCTTGATGAAAAGACCAGAGCCGAACAGAAAATCTGACTTTCAAATACAAGAAGCAAGAGTAGCATGAAAAGGTAAACAGGAAAGAGAAATCACAAGGAACTTATTAAAGTTGAACTATTTACATTGCTACATGGAAAGACAATATTTGTAACTCATGAGACTTTTCTCAGTATTAGGATAGCTGAAGGGAGTGTGTGTGTGTGTGTGTGTGTGTGTGTGTGTGTACACATAGAGAGCACAGGGTGAGTTGAATATGAAGGGATGATATCTAAAAAATAAAATTAAGAGGTAAGAGAAGAATATGTTGGGAAAAGTTGAAAGGGAGAGAGAGAATTAGAATAAGGTGAATTATCTCACATAAAAGAGGCAAGAGAAAGCTGTTACAATGGAGGGTAAGAGCAGGGAGGTGAAAGGGAATGAGTCAACCTCACTCTCATTGGATTTGTCTTAAGGAGGCAATAACATACATACTCAATTAATTGGGTGTCTTATCCTATAGGAAAGCAGAAGGAAGGGAGGATGATAGAAGGCAGGGAAGACTGGGAAAGGGGGGGTAGTCAGAAGCAAACACTTTTGAAAAGGGACAGGGTCACAGAAGAAATTAGAATAAGGGGGGAGGTGGGATAGGATGGAGGGAAATACAATTAGTCTCTCATAGTATGACTACTATGGAAATGTTTTGCATAACTGCACATGCTGTTACATGCAACTAGGAAATAAGATATACAGGCAATGGGGTATAGAAATCCATCTTGCCCTACAAGAAAGTAAGGTGAAGGGGTACAATAGGGGGGATAGAAGAGAGGGCAGGCTGGCAGAAGGGTTATTGAGTATGCTTGCCATACTGGGCATACTGGGGGTATGGGGCATATATATATATGTATGTATGTATGTATGTATGTATGTCTATATAGGAGGGTATATGGGCATATGAATACATACCTGAGTATGTGTATATATGTGTAAAGGTATACATAGAGAGCACAGGACCAATTTAATAGGAAGGGATGATACTTAAAAGGTGAAATGAAGAGGTGAGAGAGGCATATAATGAGAGGAGATGGGGAGAGACAGAATGGGGTAAACTATCTCATATAGAAGAGGCACGGGAAAGTGGTTACAATGGAGGGGAAGTATAGGAAGGCAAAAGGGAATGGGTTAACCTTATTCTCATTGAATCTGGCTCAGGGAGGGAATGAAATACACACTAAATAGGGTATCTCACCCTACAGGAGAATAAGGAGGAAGGGGATAAGAGGGGGGATGATGGAAGGGACAGCAGGCTTGGGGGGGAGGGAAGTTGGAAGCACCCACTTTTGAAAAGGGACAGTAGATCAAAGTAGAGAATATAACAAGTGGGAGGTGGGATAGGAGGGAGGTAAATATAGTCAGTCTTTTACAATATATCTACTCTGATAATGTTTTGTAGAGTATAGCTACACATGTACAACCTATAATGAATTGCTTATCTTCCCAGTAAGGGTGGGTGACAAGGGAGGAAGAGAATTAATCTGGAATTAAAGGTTTTAAAATCAAATGTTTAAAATATATATATATATGTATAAACTATTATTAATACTATTTTACATGTAATTGGGAAATAAGATATATAGGCACTGGGGCATAGAGATTCACCATGCCCTACTGGAAAAGTCAAAGGGGGTATGGGAGAAGATATGGGACAGAGCAGATTGAAGAAGGGGATATCCTGTGGGACTGCTATTTTGGGGCGGTGGGTAGGGGAAAAATGGGGAAAAAAATTTGTAACTCAAAATCTGGCGGAAATAAATGATGTAAACAAGAAGCTAATAAAGCATTTGGAAAAAAAAAAAGAAAAAATGACAAAAAATTATTTTCTTGGTTAAAGGTGACAGAAAATGTAACTGCTAATCAATATCCAAAAACAGCATTTCACAAATCCACCCTCAAACCAAATATGAAGTAAAGCCATTGGTTAAAATCTTTCTCCAGAAATTACTTGGATAATACTACAGGTATAGTACTATGTACTAAGAAGCAATAAAGTACTCCAAAATACATTTAGTCAGGCTTAGCAAAAGCTTCAAGAAGTAATGGATTAGTACACAAATTAATCTTAAGAGCAGGGGTTCTTAATCTGAGAGTTAATAAATTTATATTATACACACAGACACATTTTCTGAAAACAGTATTTCAAAATAATGGGTTATCCTTTGTAGTTTATTCCATGCATCATTTTGGGTCAAAAACATCATTCTGAGAAGGGTTCATAGCCTTTATCAGGATGCCAAAGGGATCCATGACACAAAACAAAGTGTTGGAGAAATGATTTCAGAAAAAGAATCATTCCTCATATGGGGAAAGTTTAGTAACAAAACTAAAATTTACCATCTTCTTTGTTTAAACCCACTTCCAATTTTCCCAATTGGGGTTGAGGGAACTACTATAGCGGTTATTCAGGTCTGTAACCTCCAAGCTATCTTCAGCGGCTTCCCTTTGTCCATCTTCCGTTAGCCAAATGCTGCCAATTCTGATTCCAGAAGGATCACCTCTTGGCTCTACTTCCTTTTCTCCACTTAACTGGACAGCTCCCCCCTCCCCGAACCCCAACGCCTTCCCTGAACAATCATAAAAGTCACCTAATTGGTTTCCCTTCTCAAATCCATCCTTCACGAGGAATGGGAGCCATTAGAGCACAGGTCTGACCAAATCACTGCCTGGACCGAAAACCTTCGATGATTCCTAGCAGCCTCTAGCACAAAGTGCAGCTTCCTCACCTTGGCATTAAGACTCTCCACTGTCTGGTTCCAAACTAACTTTCTAGCTTTGTCCCACTAAGTGCATGTAACAGCACAGTTAGGGTGTTCCCCTAACTCAACATCTACAGCTGCCTTGGGGCCACTGCACAATCCTTCACACTTGCCTGGAATACTCTGCAATCATCTCCAAAATTTCCTATTTCTTCAAAGTTCAGCTCAGGTACCGTGTTTCCCCGATAATAAGACACTGTCTTATTAATTTTTTTGGACAGAGAAACACCAGAGGGCTTATTTTCAGGGGAGGGCTTATTTTAATGAACATTGACAGCAATTTTAATAAACAGGTAAATGTGAACAAAAAAATGTACCTTTATTCAATAAGCAAATCACTGGGGAAGAACAGGATGACGCACTCACTGCTGCAGCTCTGATTGGATGCAGCTCGGAGCGCGGCGTGCGTTTCACGGGGGGGGGAGCAGTGCATACAGAGGGTACCGTAATGTAGCGTGTAGCGCAGGGGATCACCTTAGCTACAGTAGCTATCTCAATAGGGCTTATTTTCGGGGGAGGGCTTATTTTAGAGGAATCTTACACAGTAAGGGGAGGGCTTATTTTCGGGATAGTTCTTATTATTGGGGAAACACAGTAGCACTACTTTGGGGGGGGGGGCGCGGAGAGGGCAATTGGGGTTATGTGACTTGCCCAAGGTCACATGGCTAGTTTTTGCACTAAGTGTCTGAGGCTGGATTTGAACTTAGATCCTCCTGACTCCAGGGCCCATGCTCTATTCACTGTACCACCCTAGCCACCCCTAAGGTAGCACTACTTTCAAAAACCTCCAGTGACTGGTCCAGTTGTTTTGTTTGTTAATTGTTTTGGACCAGGTCAAATTTTTGGAAGTGTCCCTCCCCTGCAGCCTCTTATAACCCTGAGGGTGGGAAATGTGACTTCTGGCTTTTTATCCCCCCAAACTCAGCAGGATGTTGTCCATAATGAAACTGGACACTCAACAACAGTGTGCTATATTCCCACAAACCAACAGTTCCAGTTTATCGTTACAGAAAGCTTATATCCATTTAGATTAAATCTCTAACTTCATGGTTCTACTATAATTTTAGAAATGGGAATGAATCAGAGGCAAAACTGCACTGGTTAGATGGTCACATGTTGTAGATAAACCTGTAACTTACAAATAAAAGGAAAGCAAATGAACACTGATATATTGTGGCAATTGGAGAGGAAAGAACCTTGTCTCCTTTTTATCAGATAAAAACTGCTTTATTCAAGGGAAATATATGGCTCTGGATGATAGGTTCTGGGGGAAAAAAAAGTTCCTTCATCAGGAAAGAAACATGAGGAAAGGGCATTCTGTAATTTTCCATTAACAAAATCCCAAGGGCTCTATTCCCATGCTAACAGCTCTGTCACTCCAGTCAATAAACTGCCCATGACTAGATTAATGAAATTATTGACACTTTATTGTAATTTTGGTAAATGCAGCCAGCCCTTTGAATGGGGATAGGTGCTGGGCCTGTGATTCTGGTCTCTCCCAATCTGAATCAGAGCTTAGAGCTGCCTTGAACACTAACAGGACTTGCCCACAGTCACAAAGGTGGACAGACAGACAGTGAGACAGTGAAAGAAAACATTGGAGCCCAGGTCCTCCTGGCTTTGAGCCAATGCTCATGGGACTTACAAAATCCACAACAAAAGAATCCTCATTCCATGCACAACTGATTCGCATCAAAACTGAGACACCAAGATCTTGAGGGCTCTGGGGAGACTCCGAGCTGCTGATCCCCTTGGCTGCACCAGCAGGGCTCCTGGCACCCACTGAGTCTCTCATTGACCTTCCTGCAGTCACATCATCTTCTGCCTCCTAACTGGCTTCTTCACATCAATCCGCCCTCCACATGGCTGCCAAAGTCATGCTCTAGAAGCCCAGCTTCCTAAACATGGTCTTGTGGATCTAAAAGCAAAAAAGCCTCTTTGGTCTCCAAAGCTCTCAGTGGCCTGGAACCCTTACACTTTTCACTTTCTTACCCATTACCCCCCTCTTTCTACACACTCTGCAGACCAGCGACACTGGCCTGCTTGCCATGCCTCACCTCTATTGCCTTTTCCTTGGGGCCCAGAGAAGTGAGGGGACTTGTGACAGGCATGGCAGAGGAGGGGTTTGAAGACAAGCTTTTCTGACTCGACTGCTGGCTCTGGAGCCTCACCCCCAGCGCCTCAAAGATCCTCCCTCCTCTCTCGGCCTCAGGGAGCCTCTGCAGAAGAGGAGACACTTCCTGGCCCCCTGAGCTGCTCTCCCTCTTACTACTACCTGGCGTTAGGTCACACTCTCCTGGTAGAAGGTGACGTCTCTGAGAATGCTTAGCACAATGCCCAGTACACATGAGCCTCTGGGTGAGCACGTGAATTAATTACTATAGAGCTTTAAAACCATTACCTTGCATCAAAATCTTCTGAGCCTTTTGTTTTTTTCCCTCGACTTTCACTTCCTCAAGAAGCCAAGGGTGATCCCTGAAAACTGGATTCAGGCTATCTACAGTGCCCTAAAATCATAGGCAAAGAAGGACCACATTACACACACTGTTGTTCTATTTATCCCCCCCTTATACAGGGTCTAAAGAAAAAAATGGAGAAAACATTTGTTTGACCAAAATGTGTATGTTAAGTAGATGAATAAATTGTTACGAATGTAGCATAAGGCATAATAGTGTAATAGGAAGGCTGATGTCATGACAACATAATGATCTCTTCCCACATAGTCAAACTTGAAATTTTTTAAGCTTTCCACTTTAAAAAGTGTGGCCATAATAAAGACCAATTGAAAAAAAAATCTCCCCAACATAACTCTGCTGTTCAAAATTGGGGGAAAAAACCAAGCAATTAAATAGTCCCTGCTATCTGGCATTATTATGCAAAGTTCTTTTTACCAGAGGGGTTATTAGCCTCATTTTATAGCACAAGAAATTGAGACAAGCAGAGAGAAGTGACTAGCTGTGCAAGGCACAGAGCCAGAAAGTGTCTGAGGCTGGATTTGAACTCGGGTCCTCCTGAGCCCAGAGCCTGTGCTCTGCCTGAGAGCCACCTAGCCAATACCGGCAGGTCCAAGTGACTAAGGAAAACCAAGAGAGTTGAGGATAGACTTCAGAGACTTCTGTAAATGCCCAGAATTCCATAACCACTCAGGTGCAGGTAGAAGCAAGAAGCCTGAGGCCTCTCTGATTTTCAGACAAGGCCTCATCAGCTACCCTGGCCCCCAAGTGCACTTCAATTCTCATCCAAACTAAGTGGACCACAGATCTCACTTCTGAAGGTTTCTTACCCCTCAAAGTAATTTCTCTGAGGCAATGATAAAGGATCCATCCACACAATGATAACACTATTAATGGTACCAGGCCTAGTGGAACAGGACAGACGGAACATCCATTTCTCTCTCCTTGGAGATGAGAATCATCCAGTTACATAGTTTGCCACAATCTGTGGAACATCCCCCCACCTGGTTAATCAATGGTCTTAAAAACTGAATTGGCTGATCATGGAAGCCAGAGAAGGGAGTGGACCCAGTAAATATGGTGAAGGGAACTATGCCTGTTCTAAGGTAAAATAACGCTGGTATTAATACAGGGGAAGGCACCCAAATCAAGCACATAGAACTATCTTTTTTCTTGATTGGGGTGTGTATGTGTAGGTAGGCATTTCTTGATCTCTTTTGCTTCCCTTAAGTCTTTCCCTATTTCTCCTTTATAATAATCTAATTTACAAATACTGTAAATTCTTTAATTTTCTTCTAGTTTGGTCCAGTCCTTTCCTTGACACACTTCTTTATCAATGTGAAACTAATGATTCTGTGGATTATTTTTTATCAATGAACAATCAGACAAAAGTGATACTTTTAAGGCTTAATTAACCTTAGAAAACACAGAAAAGGATGCTAATTCACAGCAAAAGCAGATACTACAGAAAATACCAAAATGAGAAAAACCAGTGAAATAGAAAAAGACCTCCACATGAACCTTCTCCCTTCTGTATGCAGACAAGCTCTCTAGAGTTAACCAAGATGCCTCTGTGAAGGGAAGCCGAACAGTAAAAGCAAGACTTTAAACACGCAAGACTCTCTAATATGATTCAAGAAAACCTGAATGATCACCCTCAGTCCAACCTAAGAACAGGCGGCACCCAGAACAGATCATTCAGACCAGGAACTGGAGAGGCCCATGGTCAAATCTGACCTCAGACTTTTACCCTGCAAGACCCTGAGGCAATCATTTCTTTCTCTCCCTGCCATAGTTTCCTTATCTCTAAAATGGAGATAATAATAGTACCTATCTTGCTGGAAGGATAAAATGAGATATTATGACTAATTACAAACAAGAATTCTCTTAAAAAACTAAGTGGTCTTCGAAAGCACCAAGCCAGGAATCAGGAAGACCTGAGTTCAAACCTGTGAGGGATAATTTGCAGTGAAGTTTCCCCATTCTGAAAAATCAAATCTCAAGTGGCTTCAGCATCCACTAGGCCTAAGTTTAGAGGTCACGTGACTTAGCAGGAATCTGGGACTTAGAGCAATAGAGACCCTCCCCGGGCCACCTCAGCACAAGTTATGCCAAATAAGGCCAGAAGTGCTTTCTCAAACATACACTGGGTGATCTTCTGTTTCCTTGTTCCTGTACCTGAGGTAGATCTTGGTGCTTAGATTGTATGCTTAACTTCCAGTCAATGGAAGAAAAGGGTCAGGAGAGGGATGGGGGAGAATTCTGCCTTAGGGCTTTATAACTTCGCCATTTCCTTTTATAAATTACTTCTCCTCCCTGCCTATTTGTCTGAAGGGTGGCCCTTTCTTGAGACCAGATTAAACCATTCTTTTCTGCTTCCTACCTTGAGAAAGCTCTGAGTATTATTTGGGTAAGGATTTCTGTTGCACACAGTTTTTGGGGTACACATAAACCCAACTGTGGACATGTAATAGCCATGTGACCCTGGGCAAGTCACTTCACCCCCTTTGTGTCAGTTTCCTCATCTGTAAAATGAGAAGGATAATGGCAAACCCCTCCTGTACCTCTCCCAGAAAACCCCAAATGGGGTAACAACTGAAACGATGCAAGTCAATTCAAGTCTTCTGATGACTTTGGGGGAGGAAGGGGATTCACAATTTTACTGCTGAAGGCTTAGTTCTACTGTGACTTCAGCTATGAAAGTACTGCCAATTCTCCATAGTTTAAAGTGATCCTGCCCCTTCTAACCATCAAAGTCTCTTCTGGATAAATTTTATTCTGAACTTAATCATATTCTATATCATATAATATGTGTTTGCTCTATGTTCACAAGGCCTAGGTCAATGTCTGGAGTAAAGGTGGGGTGACTGATTTTTACTCAACTTCAAATAACTTTAAATGATAAGATGCATAATCAATGAGTTAAGGACCTTTGAACTGCACAAGCATTATGTTTGGATAAGCCAAGGAAACCTGGCTACTGTCTAGGGTTCATCTATAAATTATCAGGTGAGTGGGGGATGGATTCAAGAGACTGAAACAAGAGTGGTACTGTAGGAGCAAAGACAGATTTGAGCCGTGGCAGAGAGGTTAGATGCTAACTAGGCATCTCAGAGCAGAAGATCTGGAAGGTCATTCCCCCCTCCCCCCCTTCTCCCTGGACTGCCTGACTGCCCAGAGAGGGTAATATTATGTCCTGCTTTGTTATTTTTGAATTTTGCTGCAACCACAAAGAGGCTAGGGCTTAACTAGAGGCAGACAAATATAAAGCTGAGCACAGAGCCCCACCACCGCCCAGTTAAGAATTTTCCTGATGAGGGGCCTGAAGCTAGTGTAACTGAATTCATAGCTTTTCATATGAAATAAATTCCCTAAAGGTGAAAGGGAAGCAGGGAACAAAGGGGCCCTTGAGGCCTAAATGAACTCATGAGTTTAGTTAGGGGGTGACCTAGGACAAAGTCTGGTGAAGCAAAGAACAGAAATTCACTAAGAAGAATGACACTGAAAGATAAGGCCCTTCAGGACCACTATCAACATTCTCTTCTAATGAAAAGAAAACTCATTTCCCTCTGGAACATGAGGCTTTTACAAAGACATCTAAAAAGTCTGAAGTATCTAGGGATTCAGTAGGGCTGATTGCTGCTCCCAGACATCATTTCGAGGAGTTAGGGAATTCAGCTCAATACTTGACTGTGCTCACTGACCTGGTGTGTGACCTGGAGTAAATCACTTCAGTTTGCAATATATTAATTTTCTCATTTGTAAAATGGAGTTACTACTATTGCTTTCTTCCTGGCTTAAAAAGCTATTCAAAAGCTGGTAAGGTAAATGGGTGACAAACACATAATTTTAAAATTAAAACAGAAAATTCTCAAGCACAACTGTAACAATAACTACCATTTTCACATCACTTGCTATTTGCGATGCACTGTGCTACGGACTTTACAAATATTCTCTTACAACAAAGCTGGGAGGTTGCTGCTCTTATCGTCCCCATTTTACAGATGAGGAAACTGAGGCTAACAGGTTAAGTAACTTTCCCAGGATCACATGGTGGCAAGTGTCTGAGGCTGGATTTGAACTCTGGTTCCCTGACTCCAGGCCCAGTGCTCTCTCCACTGGGCCACCTAGCAGCACCCCTTCATCTTCCAGGCTTTTATGTCAATCTCTCCCTCACAGCCCCCCAAAATTTCTGACATGGAAATCAATTAGAAGTCGACAAGCAAAACTTAATTTTTTCCATCCCCCAACTACACTCTTAGTAGAAATATTGACAAGTAGAAAAATATTTACAAGGTTTATAAAGAAATGGGGGCTTGAGTAACAGAAATCACACCTCTGATTTCCTGTGTGGAGTTAAGGAAATCATGGAGTCACCAAGATGTCTAGTTTCACTGCCTGTAAAACAGGCATGGAAGAAGCGTTTGATGCTCATAGCAGTAAGTAGGTTAAACTGTTAGTGCGCAGCTGAATCACACCCTAGGCTTGCTTCCCTTCCTCTCTTGTCTGCCCTGCTCACTGAGAGGCCTTAGACCCCAAATGGGGAAGTGAAATCTGTAAAATCTGCTTTCAAAAGCAAAATGGCCCTTATAAGAAGGAAGAGTGATTAAGAACAATGGTGGAAGTAAAGTTTGGGTTTATTTTAATGCACACTGATAACACACACACTCTCTCTCTCTCTGTCCTCCCATAGCACAGAACACAGAACTGCTGTAATGAAATAAAATATGACAAAATTCACTTTGGCTTTCTTGTATTTTTCATTTGAAAAATGAAAACTCTGGGTTGATGATTAAATTTAAAGTCCCTTTCACTCTTCTAAATAAATACACTCAATTTATGTGTTCTGTATCAGATTACTAATGAGAGTAATAATTATTTTACTGTAGCTAATTTATTTGGCCATCTCATTGATTTTATATCAATTGTAGGAGAAGACAAAAAACCTAACATCTCACCTAGTCAATGAAGGTCAAAACCAGGAAAAGCAAAAATCACCCATGGGGTTTTATATCCAAGGTTATCTACTGCTCAGGGAAGCTATTTTCCCCCAACTTTCTATCAGGGTATATGTGAAATCCTAAAACTATGCCTCTTTTTACTATTACTACTGACACTGATGTGGTACTCTGTAAGCTTTTACAAACTTTATCACAAACATATTTGCTTCCCAGTGTGCTGAGTTCAGTATTTCAGGTACTGTCTCACTTTTCAGATGAGGAAGGCCTATGATGATGAGGGTATAGCAGTATGTCAGCAAGCCTCATATAAGTGTGGTGCTTCCAAACTGGAGGCCTACTTCGACACGATATGGCCTGGGCATGAGACTCTAAAAGGTTCTGAGTATGTAGTGCCAGCCTAGGATCAGTCATGATTAAACTCTGAGATATTTTAGCAGAAGGCTGGTGGGATTGGGGGGAAAAGAGAGGGAGGAAGGGAGGGAGGGAGAGAGAGTGTGCTTGGGGGTGAGGAGGAAGGGAAATAAATGGTCATCACCTCATTAAATACTATCTGCTAAGTCAGGAGAGAATTTCCATCTGAATCTGTGGAGGGAGCACTCACACTGCGAATTAAAAGGTATGGAAGTCTAAGTACATTAGTCAAGATTACAACTGCATTGGTTGCTACACTTGGGGGCAGAAAGAAGCATCACTGTTCTCGGCCTCTTGCATCACAGTTCACGATGTGCACACAAGATCGCTGTCGGCCCAACGCAGCATGCTGAGAATGGGACTGGACCCCACACTGGCCGGCAGGAGGCTGGCACAGAAGGCTGATGCTGGCACTACGACAACACTCCGGCTGCTTCTCTATCCTTACAACAGAAAAAACAACTCCTTCAATGGTCTAAAGTTGGTAGTCTTAAGCTAAATGATGAATCCCTTTGTAAAATCACCACACATTATGACAGTGAGTACAGCATCTTGTTTAAAATTATCTTCAACTATAACAATTATCGTGATTTGCCCATCACTACATTGTAAGCTTATAATAACACAGACAAGCCCCCTCTATGTTCCAAATATTGAGTTAAATAAAAAAAAAAACTACACACACACACAAAATCAGACATCAATTGGTTAATCAAGTACAAGGGACTATTTTCTCTCCCCCTGTAATGGAAATGCAAATTTAAAGATCTTCCCTGCCCCTAGGCTAATGTGCACCTGAAGTCTGGGGTGGGAGGCTTGTTTTTCAGTAGATACTTCTTGATTGGCCAGTGAGTCAATAAGGTTGTTACATTCTCTGAGCCAGGAGAAGGCTATATATTAAGCCCTGATGTGTAGCTTTGTTTTGGGACTCACTTTGAGAAGTGTTCTGTGATTTGATCTGAATTCTGGGAAGCTGTTGTTGCGAGTCCCCCTCCCCCGGCTTTGAAAAACCCAGATGTGGAAACCCAGATGTTGACTGGGTATGGATGTAATGGTTGGACAGTTTGGAAATCTGTCTACTTGATCTGTTAATGTCTTGATAATTCTGTCTGTATATTTTGAAGTTTGGGGTGCTGACCTTTTTCCCCTGAACAAGGTAAACGATATATGTCTGACTGATTAAAGTAAGCTTGTTAACCCATTTTGAGTTGCTTTCCTTTAACAAAGCAGACCCAAGAACCTGTGGTAGCTGCAAACCCTGAGGACGCTTGGGGTGCTTGCTGCTACACCCCCTAAGTGACTGAGCTAGTAGCTTTAATGTCTTAAAAGAAAAGCACTTCAGTGCTCAGCTCATAGGCTTCTAGGTCAAACAGCTAACCTACAGCAGCCCACCTCTGATGAACAGCAGAGGCCTCTTCAACTTCAAATGCAAAGAGTGTCAAATCTATTTTCTTCCAACTTCCCATTCCTCTCTATCTTCTATAATGATTCTGTATTGTAATAATTTTCTAGGTGCTAAACTTATTTTCTCTCTAGTCACTACTGGCACACCAATAACTTGTTGAATCCCACCCAGGGGATCTTGACCTTACTTTTTAAATAAAAATTAATTTCAGCTGCTGGTGGAAGGGGAGAGCCTCATAGCCTCCACTGGCTGTTCTTTATTTTTTTTTTTTTGGAGGGGGGAAGGTAGGGAAATTGGGGTTAAGTGACTTGCCCAAGGTCACACAGCTAGTAAGTATTAAGTGTCTGAGGCTGGATTTGAACTCAGGGCCTCCTGACTGCAGGGCCAGCGCTCTATTCACTGCGCCACCCAGCCACCCCCTGGCTGTTCTTTATAAATCTGATTTTGGTTCTGCTTTTTGTTGTGGTTGTTTTTTTTAATAGATGAAAGACATGAGTGAAATAAAATCAGAAAAAAAGATTTCCAACAAGATTATGCTGACGAAATCAATGAAATTAAAAGAAAAATTCATTTCTAATAAACTTTTAAAGAATTGATGGCATGCACTGCATCAGCAACCCCTGTTCCTACCTGGCTTCCACCAGATTAGGGGTAACAACACATACACACAGCAAGAGATGCAAAAACGGAGACGAGGAAACTTTAAAGAACTGGGAGAGACTCTGCTGTCCTTGGAGCAGCAAGGTACCAGGAAGATGGCGCCGGGATCTGCAGGATCACCAGACTCACTTTCTCCTCCACGGTCACCTGGGTCCGGTGGCAGGCTAGCGAGGACAAGTCGAGATGGGCCCCAGGAGCAGCATTAGCACTGGCATTTTTGTGAAAGTGCCTTATGTAGGAGGAGGTTATTTGACCTGCATTTTGAAGGGATTCTAAGAGACAGAGGGAAAAAGGAGAATACTGGGGGTAGAGAGCCTGGGAAGAGCAAGAGGAAAAGCAATTCTGTCTGTTTAGCCAAAATGTGAGCCTTGAAAAGAAGGCTGAAGCCCTGTTGTGAAGGCCATTAAATGCGAAACAGAAGAATGCACACGTGACTCTAGAGGCTAGGGAGAACCTTTTGGGAGCTGTGTTGAGGATGAGACAAAAAGTGTTCATTCATGAGGCCATGGAGCGGTCAGGTGGCATCTCTACAGAGCTTTAAGATTTGCCAAGCGATTGACAAACACTGTAGCCTGAGATGAAGAAACTATTATTAGCCCCATTTACCTATTATAGAACTGAGAAGCAGCAAGGCCAAGCAATGCGCTGAGGGTCACACGGCCATGAAGGGTCTGCGGCTGACTGCATTTCAGGTCTTCCCAACTCCTGGCCCACTGCTCTCTCCACTCATTTAAATGGCAGGATCAGAAAGCTGCAAAGGCCCAAGGAGGACAGAAAGAGAAGGCGGACTGGTAGCCAGCCCAAGTCTTCTGTGGAGACTCTACCCTTGTGGAGTCAGGAAACAGCCAAGCAGGCAGGCCTCCAGGATAGCCGGGGGACCTGAAGCCAAAGCCTAAAGATGTACACACATGGATGGGGCGGCAAGCAAGCTTGGAGGGGACTCCCAAAACAGGGGTTAGACTAGAGCACTGGTGCTGCAACTGGGGCTGGGTGCCTCGACACCATTGATAGGGAGGGTATCTATGATCCAAAAATCTAAAATCCTATTACTAATCAAGATGTTCTCATAAGACTGAAGAGAAAAATCCATGCAAAAAACTGCCAGAGAATTAATCTATTTCTCCCAGAAATTCTAATTTCCTTATTTCATTACAGAAACACCTTAACCAATTTTTTTAAATGCCCCCCCCTCATTAACAAGTATCTACCTGCCCTTCCTCTTTCCCACCTCTTCTTCCTATTCCCCACCCTGACCTTGCAAGAAATATGAGCGGACAAACAGAACACAGCCCTACATTAGCCATGGACAAAAACGCTCATCTATCTCAATTCTCTGGTTGATCACGACTCTCTCAGGAGGTAGGCAATATGCAGAGTCTTCAATCCTTTGGAATAATGGGTTGACCAGACTTAATTCTTTCAAAATTATTATTTTTTACAATGGTGTAATCATTGTATAAATTAGGCGTGGGGAACCTGAAGGCCTCAAGGGCACATGGGGCCTTTAGGTCCTTGTGTGCTGCCTTTTGACTGAGTCAAAGTTTTACAGAACACACCCTTTTATTAGGGGGATTTGTTCTGTAAAGTTTGGTTTCAGTCAAAGGGCCTCACTTGAGGACCTAGAGGGCCACGGGAGGCCTTGAGGCTGCAGGTTTCCCACAGGCTCAAAATGAGATTCAAGAGACACCTGTTCCCCCTATCCTTTCCTTGTTCATACCTACTTCTCCTATCCCTGATTATGTGAGCTAAGCTTCCCCTGCCAATTCTTCCTTTCTAACTGCCTAGTATATACCCCCCACCACCATTTTCTCCTTTTAAAATCATAACAAATATGAAGGGAAGAGGGTGAGGGAAGAGATGTACTAGGGACTAAGAGAGAACAAGCATTTATTAAGCACCTACTGTGTGCCAGGTGCTGTGCTAAAATATCTCCCTTCCATTACAATGTAAACACAATCCTTATCTAACCTTTTCTAATTGTTCACCAATTTCTCATATTTCATTTGACTCCTGTTTTTATTTCAAAATTTCTCCTGAGGTACTCCATTTTCCTCCCAGTGGGGTTCTATCCAGTTTTGCTGGATAGTTTTGCTGGATTCTTGGCTGTAAGCCTAATCCCATTCCTCACTCTCAGCTCTGTCAGACCAGCAGTCCTGAATCCTGCACAACCCTGACTGTGGTTCTCCACACTTGAACTCTTTCTTTGCGGCTGAAGGCAGCGTTTTTCTTTGACTTGAAAGCCCTGGATTTTGGCTGTGACTTTCCTAGGAGTCTTGATTTTGAGGTTTCTTTCGGGAGGTGACCGCTAGGTGTTTTAACTTCACAGGCTTGTTCTAAGAGTTCTGGGTAGTTTTCTTTGAAACAGGTTCTTGAAAGATATCCAGGTTCTTTTTTTTTTTTTTTAAAGCAATCGGGGGTTAAGTAACTTGCTCAAGGTTACATGGCCAGGTGTTTCTGGGTGTGGTGCTGAGCATCTAAACCCGGATTTGATCTAGGTCATCCTGACACTGGGGCCGGTGCTCTTACTCACTGTACTACCTGGCCGCCCCTCCAGGTTCTTTTTTGATCATGGCTTTTAATGCAGTGTACTTATTCTTTAATCATCTCTTCTTAATCAGCTTCCAAAGTCAGTCTACTACCTATTTCCCATGAGCCTCCACCAACAATTAGAGTAAAAAAAATATAGCTGAGGACATTTAAAGAAAAGTTAAAAACAAAACCCATTCCACAGACTATTAGCTCTTCTCAAAAATAAGGTAGACAATACCCCTTGCTACATTCTAAAATACATAATATTCAACTTATTTCATAAAGTTTACTAGTTAAGGACTTTTACAGAGAATTCATTTCTTGATAACAAGTATTTCTATGACAATAAGTATTAGACTAAGAAACCTACATGGAAAAATTGGCATTTAATGAACTACAATTCTACACTTTCTTGTCATGTGCACACTGTGTTACCCGCTCCTGGAATCCTGGGTTCAAGGAAAGGAGCTATCCACTCTCAGTGCCTGGAACATCATCTGGGACCCCCCCCCCCCAGGGCTAACCAGAGGTGCCTCTGCACTGTCTAGCCTTTTTCACTGTATCTCCCCCCTTTGTGTGCTGTCTTTCTGTAGTAGTTCTCAGACCAGAACCCTCCAAGTAAAGGGGTACTGAAACATCATTTATAGTCTTGAAGATCCGGAGTTCTGCTCCAGGGAGCTTAAACCCACCAGTTCTTAGCACACACACATCCCAGGAAGATAATCACAGGTCAGGATCTGAAGTGACCTAGGCTGAGACTAAGCAGGGCCAATTGTTTGAAATAAAAGTATAGTAGGTTGTAAAAACTATAAAAAATTATAATAAACCCAGGTACCTAAAAATCCGACCTAGAATGATAGAGAATAACTCTATTCCAATAACCAAAGATGCCAAGGAAAAATGAAGATTTTTCACAAGGATTCCATGGATGCTATAAAGAAATGAAGATATAACAAATGATATAAAATCTCTGAAAGGTCTGAAAAGAAAATAAATATTACCTAGAACAGAAAGTTGGAAAGCCTAACAGAGGAATAGAATAGAGGCCCTGAAAATTACAACAGATCAAACAGAAACCAGTGACTGCATGAGATGAGAAACATCAGAACAAAATCAAAAGACTTTCTGAAACGTCACAATATGCATGATATCTGCCAACAAAAATAACCAACGTGGAAAAGAAGTCAAGGAAGAATAAGAAACAACAATCTGAGCACTGTGTGAAAAAAAAAGTCTGAAAGAGATTAACAAAGAAAACTGCCCAGATCTCTTAGAAAGAAACACAAAGTAAATGAAAATAGAAACGATCTGTGTCTCACTTCCTGAAAGGAACCCTAGGTGTAAAAAATCATGGAAAAGTCATAGCACAAATCCGGAATTTCAGGGTCACATAACAAATACTACAAACAGCCAGAAAGAAACCATTTAAGTACCAAGGAACCAGCCAAGAACACACAGCTTCTACTGTTAGGGGGGAAGACTTCTACTGGCAGCTTCTACTATGAGGCAGAGATTCTACTATAAGGGTGGAGATTCTGGAATAAAATATTCCAAAAAGCACAGGCCTATAACTGCGAATAATTTAGCCTGGAAAGCTTGACAAGGAGAAAATGGCTTTCAGTGGACGAGAACTTCCAAGCATCCCCTAGGAAAGGACCACAGTTGAGTAAACACTTTGAAATGCAAACAGAAGAGCATCTGAGCAACTGAAAGGGACCATAAGATAATGAAATACTACCCAGAAGAGAGTAAGTATCCCCCATAAATTTATCTTCAAAGGGCTTTAAGGGAATTAAATGGGACAAAGAAAAAATCTCTCTGCATGGATTGGTTCTGTTATTATGGGTTTTTTTTGATGCCTTCTGTTTCTTACATCACAACAGTTATCCCAAGTACTCTTCCTCTTCCTCTCCCAGAAGGCCATCCCATGACAAATTTTATATTTTTTTTAAGAGAGGAAAAAAAAATCAGCACAACCAAGCAACATTATGTTGGAAAAGTCCAAAAACTTTTGCAATGTGTTAACACCTGTGGATGTCCCAGCTCCATGACAGGATAGGTTAGGGGTCCTCTCAAATCTTTTCATTAGAGTCATGCTTGATCCTTGTAATTCTGTTTTATTCACTTTTGATTTTTGGTGTGTAGTTGTTTTAGTCATTGTGTACATAGTTTTCTTGGTTCTACTTACTTCATTCTGTATCAGTTCATATAGATATTTTGATACTACTCTGTATTCATCATGCAAGCAAATATTCCATTATATTAATGTACCAGAATTTGTTAAGCTGTTCTATATATTTGTAGTCATGCTATAAATAATTTTCGGGTTATGTGGGGGGACAGTTTTCAGAAAGATGTCTTCGGATATATGCCCAGTAATAGAGTTTCAAGTTCAAAGGGTGGAGACGTTTTAGTAAATTTATTCACCTAATATCCAAACTGCCTTTCAAAACGATTATACCATTTCACAGTTCCACCAACAATATATCAGGGTCTATCATTCCATAATCTCCCCAACACTGACTATTGTAATTTTTGCCACTTTATATAGACTGTCAGGTTGATACCTTAGGGTTGTTTTGATGGGTATTTCTCCTAATTATTTGGAGCATTCTTTCACGTGCAATTTTTTTTTTGAGAACTGTTCATATGCTGTGACCACTTACCTACCAGGTAAATAGCTGTTCTTATAGTTTTAAGAGTAGGAAGAAAAGGGGTTCACTGTTACACAGAGGAATAAGGGTGTTGGCCTTATTCTTTCTTATAATCTGGGTCCATGAGAAGAGCAAGTGCAGGAAGGGAGTGGACATCCAGTGAACCTGAGTCTTCTCTGAAGCAAAGGAAGGTTATTCACACACACCCCCCCCCACACACACACACGGAGTTGGGTATAGAAACGTCATTCTAGGGGTGGCTAGGGAGCCCAGAGTTCGGGTCTGGCCTCAGACACTTCACACACACCCACACACAAAACAAAACTAGCCGTGTAACCTTGGGCAAGTTACTTAACCCCAATTGCCCTCCAAAAGGCAAAAAAAATCAAAAATAAAAGAAATGTCATTCTCAATAGGGAAAAGTGGTGGAGTGGGTGGAGAGAGGATAATGGTGAGGCGGTGCCAGCAAAAGAAAGTTTTCAGAATGTAGATTCTGAAATGCAACAGAAGAAGAAAAAAAGAAAGAGAGCCAGTGATTGGAGCATAAGGTTAAGGGAAGAGAGGAAGGTTAACAAGATCATTCAGTCAACAAGAATTCATCAGTCTTATTATGATCCAGGCAAGGTGCTAATCACTGTGGGTATGAAAAAAGGCCCTTAAGCATCTCACACTCCAATAAGGGGCATGCAAATAATTATGTAAAAATGAAACATCTACAATGTAAATGGCAAGAAATCTTGGAGGGAAGTGGGAGGAATGCTTCAGGACAGGAAAAGCCTCTAGAAGAAAGAAGGCAGGATTTAAGTGGAATCTTCAGGAAAGCTGTCTACTTCTCATTCACCCTCCACCTGCTGAAAGAAAACAGTAACAGGGGGAAAGAATCTGTATTGAGAGTTTCTCTGATGAAGGTCTGACATCCAAGATAATAAAGGGAAAGGGCTTAAAAATAAGAGCCAGAGCCATTTCCCAAAGGGTATGAACAGGTAGTTCTCAAAGGAAGAAATACCAGCTATCAATAGCTGTATTAAAAAAATACTCCAAATCATTAATAAGAAATACAAATTAAAATAATTCTGAGGTTTTAACTGACATCCATTAAAACTGGCAAAAAATGACAAAAAAGAACTTGATTATGTTGGAGGGGATGTAGGAAGACAGATACTCTAAAGCACTATAGATGGAGCTATGAATTGGTCTATTCTGCAGGACTATTTGGAAGTAACACCCCCAAAGTTCAAAACATGTGTACAACCTTTGACCCAGGAATACCATCAACTAGGTTTCTTATACCCCAAAGAAGGCAAAGAGAAAAGAAAAGGACTCTCCTCCCCCAATGTACAAGGACATTTAGAAGGGGACTTTTTGTTGCAGCAAACACCTGTAAACTAAGGGGGAGTCCAATCAGTTGGGGAAGAGCTGCACAAATGATGGTGTATGAAAGTAACTATTTATTATAGCACTCTCAGAAAATGACAAACGGAACAACTTCAGAGAATCCTCAGAAGGCTTCTGTGAATTAATTAATGCAGAGTGAAGTGAGCAGAGTCAGACAATTCATACAACACTGTTACTCTGAAATTGGTCATTCGCCATACTCATACGTACCGGAGGGAAAAGCATTTTACCCAATTTCTAAGGAAGTACAAGAAAGAGAAATACATTTTCAGACAGAGTCAATGTAAGAATTTGTTTTACTTAACTATACATTTTTAACAAGGATTTTTTTCTCTACATTGGTAGATTTACAGGGCTAGCAACAGTGATGAAAAAAGAGGATCAATGAAATTTTTTAAAAATACAAAGAAATCATCAGTTCAGAAAGAAGTATTAAGGAGCAGCTAGGTGGCGCAGTGAGTAGGGCCCAGGGGGTCATGGAGTCAGGAGGACCTGATCAGACACTTAACACCTACTAACCATGTGACCTTGGAGCAAGTCACTTAACCCCAATTGCTCTGCCTTACTCCTCAAAAAAAAAAGAAGCTTTAATAGGATAATTAAGAGTAACATGGTGGATGTATGCACATACACACCCCTCCAGGCCCCTTTGGGTGGGATGTGATGATCTACCCCTTCCTGCAGGTCTTCCAAACAGTGGCTAACCATACACTGGGACTCTTGTTCAGGAATGTGGTACATGTAACTGACATTTTAAACGTATACCTAAAACGTGAATTTGAAGCACATCACTGATGTTGCCACTGAATACTATCTAAAGACAGCTTCTTTTTCAAAGTGGAAACTATAGGAGAACACTTAAAGACAATAAACAACTGTATTCTGATTCTCTCAAAATGTATTAACTGCGACTTACTAATCAATCCACATGTAGGTTCTTTGCTTTGTGGATTATCTAGGCATAGCATATCTTATCTATGCTGCCTTCCTGTTTTTTATCTCATATATTACCATTTCCCCCTTAGTCTGTATAATACAAGCAAACTAATTTTAATGTTTAGTGTACGTCAAACAATACGGATGTCAAGTCTCCTAAGAAAAATGTAGCCCCAAATAAAACATAAATGTCTTCTGGATTGTCCACTGAAGGTCTCAATTGTTTGTAATAGGATTTTTGTTATTATTCTTTTCAATCTCCTGGGATCATCAGATATTATTAAGCAGTCAGTCACACACACACACACACACACACATACACACATACACACACAAGATAAACACATTCTATAAATTATAAGCTACCTTATAAATGACATTTAGTTGAAATGAATTCAGATATGAAACATCAATGTTTTCTACTAAATAATCTGAAACAATATTATTTCAATGCTATTTTAAAGACAAAACAAATGTAACTGAAAAAGTGGAGTGAATATTTTTTAAATGACAGTACAAAGATTTTTAAAGAAACTTGGTAATTTAGAAAGCAGTTTCTTTTCTTTTTTTCGCTTCTTGGAGGGGAGAGAGGGCCGGGCAATTGGGGTTAAGTGACTTGCCCAAGGTCACATGGTTAGTTTTGGCGTTAAGTGTCTGAGGCCGGATAGGGCCAGTGCTCTATTCACTGTGCCACCTAGCCACCCCCTAGAAAGCAGTTTCTTGAGAAAAAACTTGGCTACTGTACTTTTACACATGCAAAAAAGATTGTAAAACAAACACCCGATTTCTTCCCCTTTTTAGCCACACCCATCTAAAGGAAGCCAAATCCTATTAATTTTATTTTATGAACAAATTAAAGTCAATTGATTTCAGTTTCTTGGCCAATTTCCTAAAATATAACCATTTCCTTTAAACTTGAATGTGAGTTCATGTGTACACACGTTCCATTTCCATATAAAAATGGTTTCCATTTCATCTAATTGCACCTTCCTTACAGAATAGGATTTTCTCATGTCAGAAGTCATCAAGTATTTGTGTATCCCTGTCATGATACTTTCAAGAAGTAGGCAGGATACAGGCTATGGCTGGGCCTGAGCCTCAGTTTCTTCAGCTGTAAATTGAGAGAGCTGGATTAAGTGGTTGCTGAGGTCTCTTTCCAGTTTAAGATCTAGGACCCTAAGACAATTTTCCTTTAATTCACTAACATAGTTTACATATTTTAGTTATCCACAAGTTCAATCCCTGAGTCACCTCAACTTGACTAAACAACAAGTCTCCTCAAACTTATGAAAGAACAAAATTAGGAAAGCTTTGAACTATTTTACTGTTAATCTAAATTAACTTCCAAAGTAACCAAAAATATTTTTTTTTACACAAAGCCTAGGCTAAAGAACAGTCGTTTCTCTCCAGAAAAAGAAAGAAATCAACTTAAGGAAGATAAAATTAATATGTTTCCATGCTATTTTAAGGAAAGCATTTTACTAACATTCTTATCTACTAAGCGTAAAACTAAGATCAAACCCAAGCATAGTAGGAGTCACTTCAAGAACTGTGTTCTGGTTAATAAATCACTCAGATCATTTATGCTTCAAAATGAATAAACATCACACTTCAAGAGCCATTGCTCAAATGCTCTTTCTCATGTAGGAATTGTAGCTTCTATAAATTTTCATGATTTGGGGGGGGGGAGATCAAAACATTTTTGGTTTCTTAACAACAGCCAAATCAGTCAAGTGGAGACTGTGCTGGGCAGAGGGGAACATGCTGCACGAGGCTGGGGGAGCTGCTTCTTGTGTGCTAGTTCCTTCTCTGTCATTTTTCAGTCGTGTCTGACCCCCTTTGGGGTTTTCGTGGCAGAGAACCCAGAGAGGTTTTGCCATTTTCTTCTCTAGTTAATTTTCCAGATGAGGAAACTGAGGCAAACAGGTTGCCCAGGGTCACACATCTAGGAAGTGTCTGAGCCTAGATTTGAACTCAGGAAGATGAGCCTCCCTGATCCAGCCCTGGCACTTTATCCACTGCATTACCTACCTGCACCCTATGCTCTAAAAGTATACATCTAAGAGCATTGTATTCACAAGCAACCAAGGCTCTTAAGAATAAGCAATATATATGGGAAATTTCTCTAAATCAAGGGTTCTTTGCCTTTAGAACCCATGACAGTCTTCTAAAGTTCACAGGTACCTTCTCAGAATGTTTTTCAATGTATTATCAGTAAAATACATAATGTTCAAAGGAAACAATCGCACTGAAATACAGCTATTAGAATACTAAAAGAACCAATTCATCAACTCAGGGAACCCCAAAATGCACCAGAACACAAATTCAAAGCAACAAAGCACCGAATTACTTTAAGAATTTTAAAATTTGCACCATTTTATTTTTTGTTGGAAGTCTTTCTAAATATATCCCACACTTCCTTAGGAAAATAGTATATAGTGAATATAATTTAACTTCTGGTGATTATCCGATGATCGATCCCAAAGACTATGGTCAAACATGAATATCAAGGCCACAAAAATATATGGATATCAATTATTATATTGTTTTCTATTGTTTTTGATTGGAAACGAAATGACCAGGAATCATCTAAAGGAAGAAGCATAGCAGATTTCATTGTCAATGACCAGTAGATGTGAAAAGAAAGGTCCAGCCACGAGGAGAGATCTCTAGTGTACAGCCCTTGGACTTCACTGGGGTTTATGAAATGCCAAGAGAATCAGCTTCAAGGCCCCTGGCACATCAAGCAGATTCCCTATGGAGAGCTTATGAGAGGACAGGGAAAAGAACTATATAGGGAGCAGAGGCACCAGTAAGCTGCAATCGGGAGGGAGTAGTCTTCTCCCTCTAAATCCAGTGTGCTTTCCATAGTACCAGCTTACACTAAATTGGGCCAGCATGGCTTCCCTTTATGGATTGGCACTTGTTTCTAAAGGGTTCCTATGTCCTCTGTTGGTATATGTCCTTGAGGAGCCTTTCTAAACCTTGGATTTGATAGACTCTGGGCCATCTGTTTGCCTTTCCTACTCTCTTACTTTCAATTACTTAAAGAGCAAGAAAATAAAGACAAATGAAATTAACTTTTGCCTTGGATTTTTAATCTCTCCTCCTGTCTTTGTTTACTCTTTGAAAAACACTTATGCTCACTGAGGATCAGCAGTCATTCACTTTTAGGGAGAGAATATAAACCATGAATGTAGACATACTCCTTTATATATAATAAGTACCTTTGTGTTTAGGACCATCAACGTAAAGCTAGAAGGGACCTCTGAAATACACCAGAACCATTCTTCGTGTTTTGCAAGTAAGAAAGTTAGGCCCCAAATCTGAAATGACTTGTCCAAGGTCATACATGGTCAGAAGAGGCACAAGTGATACTTGAATCTAACTATACAGTTTAGGCACCGTCTGCTTGGACTATGCCTAAAATGAAATATTACTGACTGTATTCCCCACCCCAACTCCCCATTGTAACATTCCAGTAGTTTCTGGAAAAACTGCCCCACTCCCTCCTCCTCCAATGGCTGAGGACAAGGCAGGACATCACACCTTGGCTGCTGGCAAGACTGGATGACAGGCCTAAAAACATGTTCTTAGTTTTATTCCTAAATCATCCCAGACAAATGTGTCTTCATACTCTTTTCCCCAAAGTTATCAAGATCACTTTAAGCATTTGCAAAGGAAGAAAGTTTCATTAAGTGACCCTGGCAATCCTTTCTAAACCTTTTATAGTGATCATTTTTCTTTTTGTATGTAGCAAAAAACCTTCATGATGCACTTTGAACTTTTCCCTGCTTCTTGTGAATGAGCATTCATCACTTGTGCTCATTTTCATCTTAAAAAAAATCATGTCAAAGATCTAAATCAATGAGAAATTAAAAAGTTAGAATGAAATGGGCCTGGGGAAGGGACCAGCCTGGGCTGGGATGGCATCATTTCCTGTTCCATTCACTTCTTTCTATCTATTCTCTGCAGACCAGGAACTACTTGCCACAAATAATATTTGTATATTAAAACACTTTTTTGAAAGTACAATTTGTACTACTTAATTTCTTTTCACATATGAAAACTCAAAATAAGTAGTAGGTATTTAATAAAGGATTGCTGATTGATTGATCAAGTAGTTATTGAAGTTCTACCATAATCTGTGAGCTCCTTGGAGCAGGGCCTGGTTTTTTAGTCTTCCTGTGTGACCCCCAGCACTTAGCACAGTATTTTCAAAAGCAGGTAGCAGGCAATATTTAACATACATGGAATTATTAGGGAAAATGACCAGACTGTGTAACATAAAGTATTAAACTGTATTGTAAGGTATGTGTATGTAGCAGAAGCTCCAAGACAGGGGAGCTCAATGTCCTCAGGACCTCCAGAAGTCCCGCATCTCACAGCCTCAAACATCAAGGACATAAGGAGAAAGCCAGAAATAAGCAAAAACAAACAGGCTACGGAACCAGAACAGACTCCACAAAGTATACACACTTAAGTTCATCTGCTTTGCACTGGGAAGAATCCTGTGCTCCCAGTCTTTGAGCTTCTCCTCTTAAATGCTAAACTTGAGTTCTCCAATCTTCAGATTAAACGCAATGAAGTAAAAGGGTTGAAGTGAGAGACTCTAGATTAAAAAAATCTTTTATTAAGTACCTGCTCCTTATTTTGAGTTTTCATATTAATAACTGGCTTTGGAAGATCTAGAGAGGACACAGGAAGCCTTGAGAAGCAGAAGCCACGTGGGACCCATTTAGTGTACACTGGTACCACAGAAAGCACACTGGCTTTGGGGGGAGAAGACTTGGCTTCCAACTCTTTCTTAACCTTGGTAAGTGTCAGTTTCCTAATCTATAAAATGGGAGAGGGAAACATGCATACGATCTGAAGGTCTGAGCAATGACAGTACTATTGCACAGTGACTCTCCATAGGGAATCCATCCAGTGATTGCTAAGGAGTGCTAAGGGCCTCACACAACAACCTCCCGACATTTCTCATACAAGGTCCCTCTCTACAACATCCCCCAACAAATGACCATCTCCCCTCTCCTTAGGGACTTTCTGTGAAAGGCTGGTAACTCACTTCACCTTTCTGACAGTTCTGTTAAAAAGTTTTTCATTGATATTAGCTGAAATCTGCTTCTCTACACCTTCTAGCAATTACTGTTACTAGTTCTGCTCTCTGGGGGAAGCAAGAAGGACAAACCGAATCCTCAAGACCACTCTTCCCTGCATTGGAGAGAGCTATCAATGTTTCAGCATGACTTTGCAAGATGTTAATACCCTCTCAGCAAGGCAACAGTGGGCACCTTCATGCTTCAGAGGATTAATATTTTAGACCCAGTGGTATCTTATTCCAGTTTAGGGGGTTAATCCTAATTCTTTTTTTTTTTAAGGGCCATCTAGTTTAACCCATATTTTAAAAAGAATTCATTCTACAACAGATCTCTATAAAGATTTAGGAAACTATGACACATGTCCAACAGGTTTTAGGGAGGACTGCCCCTTTTACTTTATTTTTTTTAGTTTACATCATTCATTTCCCAAAGATTTTGAGTTACAAATTTTTCCTACCCACCACCCCAAAACAGCAACACCACTGAATATCCCCTTCCCCCATATGCCCTCTAACTTTCCGGTAGGGCACAGTGAATCTCTATGCCCCAGTGCCTGTAATCTTATTTCCCAGTTACATGTAAAATAATATATTTTTTAAACATTTGATTTTAAACCTTTGAATTCCAGATTCTTTCCCTACCTCCCTCGTCAACCACCCTTACTGGGGAGATAAGCAATTCAGTATAGGTTGTACATGTGTAGGTATGCAAAACATTTCTATAGAGGATATATTGTGAAAGACTGACTATATTTCCCTCCCTCCTATCCCACCTCCCACTTGTTCTATTCTCTACTTTGATCCTGTCCCTTTTCAAAAGTGGGTGCTTCCAACTTCCCTCCCCCCCAGCCTGCCCTCCCTTCCATCATCCCCCCTCTCATCCCCTTCCCCCCTACTCTCCTGTAGGGTGAGATACCCTATTTAGTGTGTGTCATTCCCTCCCTAAGCCAAATTCAATGAGAGTAAGGTTATCCCATTCCCTTTTGCTTTCCTGTTCTTCCCCTCCATTGTAACAGTTTTCCCTTGCCTCTCCTCTATGAGATAATTTACCCCATTTTATCTCTTCCCATTTCCTCTCATTATATTTCTCTCTCACCTCTTAATTTCACCTTTTAAGTATCATCCCTTCCTATTCAACTGGTCCTGTACCCTCTATGTATACCTGTACACATATATGCACATACATATGTATTCATATGCCCACATACCCTCCTATATATATGTATACATATATACATTTCTATTCCTTTCAACTATTCTCATACAGAGAAAAGTTTCATAAGTTACAATTATCATTTTTCCATGTAGGAATGTTAAGTAGTTCAACTTTGTTAAGTTCCTTATGAACATGCTTCTCTTGCTCCTTGTATCTGAATGTCAAATTTTCTATTCAACTCTGGTTTTTTCATCAAGAATGCTGGAAAGTCCTCTATTCCACTGAATGACCATATTTTCCCCTGAAACATGATACTCAGTTTTTCTGGGTAGGTGATTCTTGGTTTTAATCCCAGGTCCTTTGACCCCTGGAATATCATATTCCAAGCCCTTTAATCCCTCAGTGTAGAAGCTGCCAGATCCTGTGTTGTCCTGATTGTGTTTCCACAGTATTCAAATTGTTTCTTCCTGGCTGCTTATAATATTTTCTCCTTGATCTGGTAATTCTGGAACCTGGCTGTAATATTCCTAGGAGTTTTCTTTTTGGAATCTTTTTCAGGAGGTGATCGGTGGATTCTTTCAACCTCTGTTTTACCCTCTGGCAAACATCAGGGCAATCTTCCTTGGGAATTTCTTAGAGCATGATTTCTAGGTTCTTTTTTTGATCATGGCTTTCAAGTAGTCCAATAATTTTTAAATTATCTCTCCTGGATCTATTTTCCAGGCCAGTGATTTTTTTCAATGAGATATTTCACATTGCCTTCTATTTTTTCATTTGTTTGGATCTGTTTAATAGTATCTTGATTTCTCATAAAGTCACTAGCTTCCATTCGCTCCAATCTAATTTTGAAGGATTCTCTTCAGTGAGCTTTTGAGATTCTTTTTCCATCTGGCAAATTTGGCTTTTTAAGGCATCATTTTCCTAATTGGCTTTTTGCGCCTCTTTTGCCATTTGAGTCAGTCTATTTTTTAGTTGTTATTTTCTTCAGTCACGTTGTTGACTCTCAATTTTATAATTTTCTTGCATCATTCTCCTTTCTCTTCCTAATTTTTCCTCCACTTCTCTTATTTGGTTCTCAAAATCCTTCTTAAGCTCCTCTGTGGATTGTAAGCAGCTTATTCTTTTCTTAGAAGCTTCTGGTGTGGGAGAGTTCTGACTTCAATGTCTTCCTCCTGTTCCATGCCCCAATCCTTTTTGTCCCCAAAAAAGGAATCCAGAGTCAGACCACTGTGCTTGCCTTGCTTCCCTCATTTGCTCATGTTGCACTTAATTACTTGACTTTTGAGCTTTTTTGCCACAGTAGATCTCTGCTACCAGAAGGGGAAGCTTTGTTCCAAGTTACTGGGTTTTCACAGCTGCTGGAGGTATTAGCTGGGTGCCTTCTTTGAAGCCTCCACACGCTCTGGCAAAGTGTCCACACGCCCCAGGACCGCCACCCTAGAGCAATTACCCCTCAGATTGTTTGCTTGGTACCCCCCTACAATCTGCAGACCAGGAGCTCTGAAGCAGCCACGTGACAGGCAGATGCATGGCCACAGCCACTTGACGCACTCCTGGACTCCCGGTTCACAAAGTCCACAATGCACTGACCTCTCACTTTGTCCTTAGCATCTATGGGTTGTTAATGCTTGAAACCGTCACAGCTGCTGGTGATCTGAAGTCTCTCCAGCTGGTGGCTGGTTGTGGCTGTCCTGAGGCTAAAACCTCGGGCTCAGCAGGGCTGGGCTCAGCTCCCAACATGCTGTGCTGGCTACTTCCTACCGGCCTGCTGGGCTGTCCTCAGCTGGAGGTTAGCTTCTCTGCGTCATTCTGTGGGTTCCGTAGCTCCAAAGTTTGTTCAGAGTCCCCTTTTACATGGATTGGAGGTGGTGGGGAGCCAGAGTCGCGCGGACGTCCTGTTTCCACTCTGCCATCTTGACTCTGCCCCCCAGTTAGTCCTAATTCTGAACCCCACTGCTGTTTCCTCACTCTAAAGCACTGTGATTCAGGTTGTGGTTCCAGATCCCAAACAGCTGCCCCCACGTTCTCTTCTGCTAGGCTACACTTCCCAATAACTTCTCTTAAGAGACAGCAGCAGCTAATCATCATCGTGTCTGGCCTTCTTGTTCTGGTACTCAGGAAATACAGATGAAGGCATTAAATGTGCAAAGGAGACAGGAACTGTGACAAGTCTTCACAAAGGATGACTGGGAGGTTGACAGAAACAAAGCTGCTCACTCTCAAGTTTTGTGCAGGCTACACAAGAAATTGTTTCACAAAGCTGTCAAGGCTTGAGTTTATATAGAAGTAGACATTATGACAAACTTGGAAAACTAGAAATCTCACTTCTGTATACTTTAGCCCAGTCTTTCCATGAAATTCACCATCTCTCCAGCTGAAATTATTCAGCATGTTATAGGTTTGGTGACAAAGTCCAAGACTTTGAATGCTACTCAGAGTGAGCCATTTAACACATCACTTAATCTCCCAAGGCCTGTTTCTTCATTAATATAATCAGCGGGATTGCACTAGATTACGTGTAATGTTGCTTCAGCTCTAGATCTTATGACTCTAATAAGAAAATAAAGATGAATGCACTTTCTTTTCTTTGGAGGGCAATTGGGGTTCAGTGACTTGCCCAAGGTCACACAGCTAGTTTTTGTGTTAAGTGTCTGAGGCTGGATTTGAACTCAGGTCCTCCTGACTCCAGGGCCAGTGCTCTGTTCACTGTACCACCTAGCCACCCCCACTTTTTTTTCTTTACCAACAACAAGGCACAGTAGGTACTTACAGATTTCTTGGGACTTTTAAAATTCGGTAAGAGCTGAGTGTCAGATGGTCACGTTCCCCAGAGACAAACTGGGGGTGGGTGGAGGGTGGAAGCGGTGAATAGTTCACAAGTTCTATCACCTAAGTAGGCTAATGTGAGCTCACGAGACAAAGGGTTTACTCACAAGACAGGCCACTACCTCCACAAAATGTTATGCTTCGTTAAGTAGCAAAGATGGATCTTGAAGTTTCTGCTAACTAACACGGCTTCTACCTTGCCACAGAACCAGCCCACTGTGATATGATCACACTGTTAAAACCATTCAGAGACCAGGGTGTTTGCTATGCAAACCAGTAAAGGATGCCAATGGCTCTTTCCCTGATAATTACAAAAGGGTCACGCAGTCACAGGCTCACAGATCTGGTCTAGAAGGGACATTAGAAATTGAGGCCCTGGAAGCTAGGCGGAGCAGTGACAAGAGCACTGGCTCTGGAGTCAGGACAACCTAAGTGGAAATCAGACCTCAGATACTCGATACACTTGCTAGCTGTGAGACCTTGGGCAAGTCACTTAACTGCAATTGCCCTGCCTTCCCCCCTCCAAAACAACAACAAACTAGAAATCGAGGCCCTCATTTTACAGATGAGCAAACTAAGGTCTAGGGAAATCTAGTGACTTGTTTAAGGCCATACAATAAGTACTTGATCTTGGATTTAAATCTAGCTCTTCTAACTCAAAGTTGATTAGGACTTTAAAAGTTGGCATATAATCATGTGCCAGCTGTACTTGCTTGGATAAACAAGGAAGCATCTTTGTGTCTACCCTAAAGCCATGAGACTACCCTATCTTGTCTTTCTTTCCTTTGAAGCCTAATCAAGTCAACATGGTTTGTATTTTTGACATAGCCTTTCAACTAAACTCCAGGATTAAAAAAAAAAAAGTTAAAAGCAAAGCCCATTAACACTTCCATACTACTTTCTGTTTTTCAGTTTGTCTATTTTAATACCTCACTGAAAAAAAAAGAGCCTTCCTGATGGGGCGAATGTGCGCTAATAGAGAATGAGGCAGGTGAATATTAAATGACCCAAACTATAAAACTGGGAAGACCCTGCCAAGCAGCTCAGACTATTGAAAAATGTCTTTGATTAGGGCCAGGGTAGTTAGAGAGGGAAGGGAAATGTCACCCAACCGACAGGGTCAGAAATAACAGGAATGTGGGGCAGCTAGGTGACGCAGTAAGTAAAGTGCTGGACCCGGAGTCAGGAGGACCTGAGTTCGGTTCCGGCCTCAGACACTTAACACCTACACACACACAAAAAAAAACTAGCTATGTAACCTTGGGCAAGTTACTTAACCCCAACTGCCCTCCAAAAGGCAAAAAAAAATACATACATACATATATATATATATATATATATATATATATATATATATGAATGAATGACAATGCATATAATCAGATGGCACTTGTATTTCAGAAATAGTATCCAATATCCTACAAACTAGCAGACTCCATTTTAACTAGAGGCAGTCACGGGGTTCTTGGAAACTGTGACTCTCTGCTATGTAACACACAAGACTTGAAAACTTAGTAAAAAAATACATATCCTCCTATGTTGATAGGTTATACCTTAAAAGCAATAAATATTTTCGTCCTTTTAATAAGAAACTTTGGAATTACAATTATGTTTCACATTTTGACATTTTAAAAGCTTGGATTTATGTTAAGTTTCAACTGACACAAAACACTGGATGAATAAGTAACACAATTATACCGTTCTGAATCTGGAATGAAATATCAGCATAATTCCAGTAAGCCTTTATCCCTAACTACAACAGCTATTATTAGTACCTCAAGAGGGCAAAGCCATTGATGCTCATAAGCACAACAAAGTATTTTAACCATAAATTTTAACAGTTTGAAAGTTACAGCAGCAAAGGAGATTGGCAATTTTTTCAGCATGTGTTCACGCTACCACTCCCTCTTGAGATACAGTTCAAGCATAATCTTCAGCACAGTCTTTCCTGATTGCCCCTAACCCACACAGCTGATAATGTACTCCTTCCTAAACTTGCCTTGCATTTAACTACATATATATATATGTATATATATATATATATATACACACACACATATATATACACACACACACATGTTGACTTCATATTTATTTTCTGTAGATATTAAAGTGTAGTTATGGTCTCCTCCATTAGAATGCAAGCTTCTTATAAGAGCAGGGATCATGTCTCATTCACTCTTCAGAGCTTAGTACAGTGCCTGGCAAGGTATATAAAATACTGGTTCATTGATTACTGATGGATTTAGAATTAAGAGAGAATAGTGGCAGACTGACTGTGACCTATTTTTAACTGAAATAATAGCGAATAGCTTAAAACTGGGGCCAAATTGGGATAAAGCTAGAAATGTTCTTGGGTTCAACAATAAGCACAGGCCCTGTTCTCCACCTCCATTTCCCAACCCAATGTTTCAGTCTATTTGAATCAGGGCAGCCATACAGTCGTAACCATCCTTTTGGGGGTTGGGAGGTATCATTCAGGAAATGTAACTTAGGATACCCTACTCAGCTTTGATGACCCCTTCTACAATGATACTTGTGGTTGGTGGCAGATTAAAGGGACAAATTAAATGGATAGGATTTTACAATGAGTTTCCTATACATATAACATCACATACCAAATTAGGTACTTTACAACTCTCCAAGCCAGAAAATACTAATTATACTAATTTCTCTTTAGTCTTAAAATTGCCATCTCCTCACAAAATATAAAAAAGGACTGGCTGAACTACCCATACTAGAAAAACAAACTGAATGAAGAGTACCTTTATCTAGATTACAACATTCAGTTGGAAAGACAACTCACAGAATTGGTCCATCAGTATATATCTCTGTTGGGCAGCCACTTTGCATGGAATAGTCTGGACCTTGACCAAGAGGGAAAAACAGGCTGGACTGACTCTGGGAGAACTGTTTAAGTGATTTCAATGACCGCCCAGTTTCTACTTGAAACCAAACTATCATCTAATTAACAATGAGAGCAGTACAGAATCTAGCTTGGAATCAGAGAATGACAGTTAAAGCCAGGGGAGCTGATGAGGCTACCAACAGAAACAGCAGAGGGAAAAGAGAAGAGGGCACAGGCCAGAACCATGAGAGACAGGCACAATTAGAGAGGGTAATATGGAAGGGGGGAAAGGGAGACAGGGAGGGCGCAGAGAAAGGGAGGTCACAAAATCCAGGCAGGACAGTGTCTCGAAGAGCATGGCCAACTACGTAGAAGGCAACAAGCAGGTCAAGAAGAGAAGAATGAAGAAAATCTCAGATTCGAAGGTTAAGAGATAGTAACTCTGAAGAAGAAAGTTTCAATTAAGTGTGGAAGGAAAGGGAAGGGAAGAAGCATTTGTTTAGTGCCTACTGTGTACCAGGCACCATGCTAAGTGCTATTTACAAATATTAGCATTTCATTTGATCCCCGCAACAAACCCCTGGATTTGAATAATATTTTTAACCTTATTTTACAGTTGAAGAAACCAAGGCAAAAAGGTAAAGTGATGCCCAGGGTCATAAAGTATCTGAAGCTGGACTTGAACTCTTCTCCCCATTTCCAGGCCCAAAGGCCTATCACTGCTCTGGCCACCAGCAATGCCATGATATGTGAGAGATGAGTAAAATAAGCTAGACTGCAAAGGGCTGGGGCATGGGAGAGGAAGTGGAGTTTGCAAATGCAGATAGCTTTTTCAAAGAGTTCAGCTAAGAGATAAAAGAGAAAGGTTGATAGCTCGGGGATAAAACAGGGTTTAATTAAGATTTTTTTTAAGGATGGTAGAAACCCTGAGCTCACTTAAAAGCAACAGAGAATCTGCTAAAGAAAAATGCAAGGGACAGGATCAAGTAAACATGTGGAGTGGAGCTGGTGGGCCTCAGCAAGGAGCAGGGTCACTTCCTTGCACCAAACAAGGGCTGAGAAGGAGTTATGTAAATTATGGTCTGGAGAGTGTCATCTGGGAAACTGGAGGTATTAGGTGACTTGCCCAAGAAATGAAAACAGTCTTGGACCCGAATCGTGGTTTTCCTTACACTCCATTACTGGTTCTCTACCTACTATATCATGGTATCAATATCATTAATACGATAAAATAAAATAGGTAAGTGATGGTCTAACTAGAAAATAAGCCCTCAAAATTAGCATTTTCTGTTCCACCACTAAGTCAAGACATTACTAGGTTAAATGTTAAGTTACTAGGTTAGATTGCTAACATTGATGGTAGTGCTCTGGAAAACCGTAAGTACCCTACAAGTGTAAGATGATATCATTACCAGCAAACTTTAAGTAATTACTACTATTGCTTGTTTCCCCCAAATGAAAACGACTTCGTTTTTTACAATTAACTTGTACTCACACATTTTTGTGCCCAAATCCAAATTTCAAAAAATATTCTCCACTGTTTTCTCCTCAAGACCACTTCTTATCATTCCCCGTTTCACAAATAATTAGTATATTGAAACCAAGGAAAATATTTTTATAATTAACTCTACTTATGGTCTCTTTATGGGCTAGAAATCTGGGGGGGGGCACATGTTTCTTTGGCACTGCAGGTGACAGCCCTGAGGTGCTGGAAGTGGGTCAGTACTGTCTCCACTCCCAGCTGGAGGGGATTTCCCCCCTTCTCTTTTCCAAAATAGTAATTTTCAACACCAGTTTAAAAGATATTATTTTCTCTTTCTTAAACAAGTGAAACTCCAAAGGAAAATACTCATGATGTCTTCGAAAAACTAAAAATGCTCGTGCCCAGTTAGATGTAGGCTGTACATCTACACTAGAGTTGGTGGGAAGTGGCAGGATGCAGAGGCAAATCCTGACAAGAATCTCCACCCTCAGTAAAGGCTCTAGGCAAAAGAAACTAGACACGTAAACGTGACATATGGGGGCAAATACATGTACAAGGGATAAGAAAAAAAAAAAAGACATATCCAGATGCCCAGAAACAAAGGGATGGGCTCGATTACCAACATAAAAAGTCCTAATGCACCTTCAGACTTGACCACTCTTCAGTTTCCATATGGGCATCATTAACCATGCTGTGTCTCCTGAGCATGAGTACATTCCAAGGTTTTCTCTGTCTCACTGTAAGTCCCCAAAGTGTCTCAATCCAGGTGACTCCTAGACCTACAGACCCAGCACATCACCAACTAACCAGCCACTTAGAACTAGATGCCACTTAGGCACCTCAAATTCCACATGCCCAAACAAGCGCTCAGGCTGCTTTCCTCTACACTCACCCCTGCCTCTGCTGAATTTTCCCATTTGAGTCAAGGTACCTACCACCACCGAAAAGCTGACCAGGACTCGGAGTCAGATTCTTCATGTCCCTCAATTCCCCTATCAGAATCAGGTGCCAATCTCGGGGGATTCCACCCTAACAATGCAGCCATCACTGTTTCTCTACTTACACAAGCATTACTCTCAATTTCAGCCTCATCACCTCTGAACCTCAACTACTGAAAAAGCTTCCTAATTTGATCTCCCTGGCTCAAACCTCTTCCTTCGCCAGTCCCTCCTCTCCCAAGCTGTGAGAAGTCCTCTTTCTAATACACAGGTATGATCAGGTAGCATCTCTGTTCCTAAACTCTAGTGTCCTCTATTACCTCTAGAATCAGAAACAAATGCTTCTGCTTGGCATGTAATGCCTTTTACAACAAACTTACCTTTCCAGGCTCCATTACACCTTCCTTCCCTTTACAAACTCTTCAGTACTACCAATTTGGCATTCTTGCTACACCTTAAACATATTCCATCTCCTGGCTACCAGTCCCCATGCTTGGAACGTTCTCTTTCATCATTTAAAAATCTTATAATTTCTAGTCTGCTTCAAACTTCAAAATTCCTCAGTCTTACCTTGAAGGTAATAATATAATAATGTGACCCACTAGCTAATCTTACTCGATTTGACAATCAAATTTATGGAGCTCCAATCAGAGTTAGCGACAGAGAGAGAAGGAAGACTCCCTGTACTGGGCAGCTAACAATAAGAGAACATAAGGAGATAAGAGACCTAGGCACAGAAGGGCCCAGGCCAGGCAGCAGTCAGCTGGGTGACTCAGTGGATGGAGATCCAGGCACGGGGTTGGGAAGGCCTGAGCACTACTCCAGACTCAGACACTTACTAGCTGTGGGACCCTGGGCAAATCAAACCTCTGGAAGGGCAGATGAGATGACATTTGGAAAGGGCTCTGTCAACATCAGCTATGATGCTGAGGCAGGACATGGAACTGGAAGGGGGCCTTCAAGAAGCAGAAGGGAAGATGCAGGGGTTTCGATTCTAGCTAGAGCAGGCTGCAGGAACAAAGGCATAAAGAGGCAGAGGAGAAGGTCCCATTTAGGAAAACAGGAAATCCTCACATGATTATTTATTAAGGATCTGTGTGGAAAGAGTTAGCAGAAAGCCATTCTGCCTACCCCATAGAAGCTTACATTCTAACAGATACACAACAGATGCAAAACAAACACAGAGCTGCTTAGGGAGGGAGTGAATTAGCAGCTTGGGGGCTAGGGAAACAGGGACTTGAAAGGCTTTCTGTACAGGGGCCACCTGAAACAAGTCTTAAAAGGAACCAGTTTGGCTGCAGCATTGAGGAAGTGATGTCCAGTATTGGAATATAAGCCTGGATAAGATCAACTGAGATTTACCATGGAGGGCCAAGAATTAGGAGGGTAAGGACTCTGGACTTCATTCTAGAAGCAAAATGGTGCTATGCTAAGATAGAAGTGTGACCCAGAAGACCGTCCTGAGAACTATGGGGAAGATGGATCAGAGGGAACCGACAGGACACAGACAGACCTGTGGAGATGGTACTGTGATGCAACAGTCCAGGTGAGAGACACTGTGGCCCTGAGGACCACAGAACCAGAGGTGGTAGGATTTTTTTTTTTTTTTGCTTTTGGGAGGGGGTAAGGTCACACGGCTAGTTTTGTGTTAAGTGTCTGAGGCCACATTTGAACTCAGGCTCCAGGGCCAGAGGTGGCAGGATCTTAAAGGTCAGTCCAAAACCTTCCTTCACACTGACTGCCCTTTATAGTATCGCAGGCCCAGACAGATGGTCACCCAAACTTGAACATGTGCATGAGTTCAACCAAGAGTGGCAGTGGAATGAAAAGGAGACTGAGGACTTCTCAACGAGTAAGTGCAGCCCGACTTCCTGACTAGCCGCTCTCTTCATTTCTCTAATAAGAACAATGAGGGTAATAAAAGTGGGCATGTCCATGAAGCTTTAAGACGAGCAGCAGCACCTTGTACCCATCATCTCCTTTGATCTTTGCAATGACTCTGATGTGTTACAGGAATCACGCTGTTTACAGAGTAGGAAACAGAAAGGTCTATGACTCGGCCAGCGTTACAGAGCTCAGAAACGTGGAGAAAAAAGTGGGGACTTTGCGACCCATCCAGCGCCCTCTTCACTCTGACCAGTTACACTTCAATGGCAACAGGCTTTCAAAGGTCACCTTGTAGCTGCAAAATCCAGTGGGTTTTTCTCAAATTTCTCTTGGCAGCTTCTGACACTGACTGTGCCCCCTCCTCCCTGGATACTTTCTCCTCCTTCATTTCCACGATACTTTTCTCATCTGGGTCTCTTTCTATTGTCAGACCACACCTTTTCATTATTCTTTGATAGCTTATTATCTCTCTCTGATCCCTACTTCCCTCAAGTGGGTCTCTCAAAGCTCTTCCTTCTTAAGTGTGTACTGTCTCTTACTCTGTGATTTCATCAGCTCATACGGCTTCAATTTTCCCCAGATAATCGTGATACCTCCCAAATATATACATATACAATGAGTCCTACTCCCTTCTCCTGAGTTTCAGGCCTGCATAACAAAGGCGCTCTTATACTTCCAGCCCTAAAGTCCACCACAACTCTCCTGCTCACTCAGCCTTAACCGTCTCATTAGTAAAGTTTTTGTTTAGCTGTTAATTTTAGCTATGCAGCATCTCTAGCTAGATGCCCGGCCCAAGCGCTGGATCAGACCCTTGTCACTCACCCTCTGTGGAAACTACTGAAAAAAGCTTCTGAAGAGGAAACTGGTTCACACTTGCTATCTCCCCAATTCATCTCCAATCGCTGGCTGCTAAAATCTTAAACCCCTCTGCTGCCTTTCAGATAAACCAAGCCCTTAGCATAAAATTCGTGGCTCTCTCCCAGTCAGCTCCAGACTGGCTTTCTTTCAGTTGAGAGCTGGACAGAATACATGACCTCCTATCACAGGCTCTACATCTGGCCAAACAAGACAACTAAGTGCTCTCAGACTCTCCTCTAGGCCTACAACACCCTGCCCTCCCTCCCTACCCATGAGAGACTATCAGCAATCTCCCTTCCAGGCTCAGCACATGGGCTTCCTCCTCATACCCAAACAGATCTCCCCTTAATTATCTCCCTCTTCCTGCACACAGGAGGTCCTAAATCAACCTGAGTAGGTGAGGAGGCCTTCAAAAACCAGCTAGTCTGGGCCACCTCTGCCTGCTGCTCCATGTGCATGCCTTTACAGGCTGTCACAAAGCTCACACTGTCAGGTTTCCTAAGTCTTTCCAAGCTGGCTCAATGCTTCAGTTAAGTCACCACACACTCATTTGTTCAGCTTCTTCCCCAGCTGATGAGCAGTGACTGCATCTAGTCTTGTGCTGACAATGAAAAGGACTATGTGGGGCTCTGACCTCCTTAGGCTTAATGACCCCCAGAGGGATCCCTGGGGCGAAAGAGTACGCACAGCTAAGGGTTCCCAAGTGTCATGAGATCCATGAGCTCCTTGAGAGCAGGGATAGTCTTTGATTTTTCTTGGTAGCTCCAGCACTTAGCACCTGGAAGGTACTGGATGACTTTTCCATTGGATCAATTCAAAGGAAAGTGTCTGTATTCCATAGGGGATGGGAGAAAAACATAGAAGAAAAGACAACACAAATAAGTAAACATCAAGAAAATAAAAGGGAGAGTTTGCTACTGGATGACAGGGGAGGATTATCAGAAAAGGTCCCTCCCATGAAAGAAGTAGCATTGAGAAGGAACATTGAGCAAGTCAGTGTGAAGGGACGCCTCTGAAACAAAGACAGATCGTAGGGGGTTGTCATATGCCAGGCTGAGATTTTTACTTTATCCTAGAAGCAGTAGGAAACCATTCAAGATTTAGGTAGAAGGAATCTTATATGAGTTTTAGGAAAATCAACCTCACAACACCTATGTAGAAAATGGATTAGGGCACCTAGGTGGCGCCACAGTGCCTAAAGTGCTGGGCCTAGAGCCAGAAGACTCGCCTTCCTGAGTTTACATCTGGACTTAGATACTTATTAGCAGGGTGACCCTGGCCAAGTCACTGCACTGTTTGCCTCAGTTTCCTCATCTGGAAAACAAGCAAGAGGAGAAAATGGCAAACCACTATAGTATCTCTGCCAAGAAAACCCCAAAGGGGGTCATAAAGAGCTGGACACAACTGAATGAGGAGAGGCTGGAAAAGAGAGACACAGCGTACCAAGCTGCAGGTGCCATTTAATCAATCAGCACATAGTCCCTAGCCTGCCTGCAGGTCTGTCTCTTGTGAAGGAATGTGATGAACTCTCACTATGTGCCAGGCACTAGGCTTAGAACCGAGGACACCAATGCCATAACACCATTCCCTCTAGGAGCTCACAGATTTTTAATTTTTTTTTTTTAATTCTGAACTCGAACAACAAATAAAAAGAGTGATTCCCACATACTTGGGAGACTCAGAGGAGGGTTGTACAAGAAACTGTGACTACTGTAGTTATTTTTCTTGCTGTCCTACCAATCGATCACTCTTTCTGGCCTTCATTCTGTTCTCTTCTGTGTATTATAAAAAATGCTTCAAGTGACCCTCTTCTCTCCTTTGGCTAGAGTGCACCCAACAACCGCACTTTCCCCACTTCCCCACCTTCCCTCCTCTGGAAGGAACAAAACCTGGCACAACTATGATTAATTGAACAAAGTTAATTCCTGCACTGGCTCAGAGAAATCTCAAGTTACACGAGATCTTTCTGCTGTCCTATCACATGGCTGGGTTTACAGGACAGGAACTGTATAGGGGCTAGCTCTGTAGCTTCATTACTACAGAAACCTCTGAGGTCAGGAAACTCCCTTTAATCTAAGTTAGCACTTTCTCAGCAACTTCTAGTCTTAGAAAGTAGCCCAGACAAGCAGCTCAGGTTTAGTGGTGCGCCCAGGATCACAGAGCCATATGAAAATAGTTCTCTGTCCCCAGTCCAGCTGCTTCTCCTCTGAGCAAACACCCAGATTTTTTCAGATTAACTGCTGTCTAGCTACAATGCCCCATCCTGTATCTGTAAACCCTAAATCTAATAACAGCAACAATCATTAGGATTTACACAGTATTTGGTGTCAGGCACTGTGCACTCTATAGTTCCTATTTCATCTGACCTATACCTTATCCAATGCCAGCTTACCCTTCTTAGCTTTGTGTGAGTACTAAGCAGGACACAAGAGATGAAGTCAAGATGATCTTGTTTCAAACCACATCTCAGGCCCCTCCTAACTATACTGACCCAGGGCCGGCCATCATCTGGCCAGGCGTTATTTATTTCATCTGTACAATCTGGATTATACAGCACCTGCCTCACAAGGTTACTGTGAGGATGAAATGAGATAAAGTATGTAAAGTACCTGATAAACTCTGATAAGAGGCAATCTATGTCAGCTAGTATTATTGCCCATGAGACCCTGGACCAGTCATTTAAACCTGTCTGAACCTGAGTTTCTAGAGTTATGAGGGCATTAACCAAGAAGTCTCTTTAAACTTTTAGTCTGATCTTATGATCTATTATTACTACTCATTAAACTAGTTCTAAGGATTGCTGTCTAGCCGTTATCTCTCATCTTTCCCGCAAAAACAGCATGAGACACTTTTTGTTAAATGCTTGGCTAAAACCTGAATAAATTCTATTTCAGTTCACTGCTTTAGGTTGAATTCAACAAGCATGTGACTCTAAGAGTCACATTCCCACCATCATTACTCTTTCTCTCCCTAGTTACCTGGCTGACCCCTACCCTTCCACCCTGACCTAAATTAAAGCTGTGCACTATGAGATTCCTCAGTGCTGGGTCCTGGGATTTCAGCTCTTTCTATGCCCTGTATAAGTAACCTCACATGCTCTCACATGTGTATTTGTCATCTCTGAGGCACAGTGCCGGTTACACGGCAGGCATCAAATAAGATACCTGCTGAGCAATGTGTATATCTGTCCCCACACACAGATATGTGTGTATATGGAAGGACAGGGACTATTCCTGTGATTTCATTGGTAGAGGGAACTCCCAGGAGGCCCCTCCCCAAGCCCTCTCTCCTACCTGGTCTCAGACACCTGAGACACAAAAAGCTCGGACGTGTAAAAGACAGTCAATACTTTGCTCGCCTCCATGGCAGAGTGGACAGGGAACTGACCTGATGACTGGAGGTGGGCAGGCACTGTGCTCATCAGGACTAGCTGAGGCCTCCAAAGAGCCTTCTAGCTCTACACCCACGGTTCTGTGACACACATGCAGAGGGCAGCCGGGGACATCACAGTGCCTGCAGTCAGGAGGACTCTGCTCCAAGCCCAGAAGCCCTCATTACAGCTGTACTCATTATTTGGAACCCTCCAGGCTCAAGCTACCTCATCTGTCCAATTATAATATAGGACTAAATGGCCTCCCCATTGGGGCTCTATCTAGATCTCCAGATCTATCCAGAGTCCCCTAAAACCTTATCCTCTCTACTCACAGGCCATGGCAGTCCTCCCTAATTCGGACTTTCATCTCTCCTACACTGCTCTATGAGGCCAGTGGATCCCTGCTAACAGTCTTTCTCCAGCTCAATCCATCTTCCTGGTTAGTTGCCAAAAATAATCTGACTATTCAATGGTTCCCCAATGCCTCTAGGACAAAATGCAAATTCTTCAGTTTCCTATTTAAAGATATGTACAGTCAGGCTAGGATTTTTCTTTCCAGACTGATTCCATCTCCCTCCCCTGCAGTCAACTGCACAGACAAGCTGGCTAACTCTGCTGACACAAGCCCCCAAACACCCTGCCCTCTGCATCAGGCACGGAATGAACTCCTTTTCCTTACCTCAACCTCTTCGAAGTTGTCGTTTCCTTCAGAGCTTGGGTACTCCCTCCTAAGGGAAGCCTTTGATGACCTCAACCTGAAATTGTCAGTACTCTCTTTCTCCTCAATTTCTCTGTAACTGATCTGCTTATCACTTCTTTTGGCCTCTGTAGCCTAGCTGGGCACATCAACAGACTGTGTTGAAAACTAGTCAAACTAATTTAGAGGCAGTTAGGCGACAGAGTGGATAAGAATGTGTGGGAACTGGAGTTGGGAAGACTTGAGTTCAGATTCGACCTCAGACATTTAATAGCTTTGTGACCCTGGGCAAGTCACTTAACTTCTCTGCCTCAGTTTTCTCATCTGTAAAATGGAAATAATAAGACTGCCTACCTTGTAGGGTTGTTGTGCAGGTCAAATGAATGCCCAGCACATATTAAGCACATATAAAAAGAGCAATTTACTGTTGTGGATGGAGTACCACGCCTGCCGGCAGGAAGACCCATCTTCCTGAGTTCAAATCTGGCCTCAGACACTTACTAGCTGGGTGACCCTGGGCAAGTCACTTCACCCTGTTTGCCTGTTTCCTCATCTGTAAAATGAGCAGAAAGAAATGGCAAACCCCTCCAGCATCATTGCCAAGAAAATTCTAAATGGAGTCACAAAGAGTCAAAAACAACAATTTATGTTATTTACGTTGGCAATTCCAAAGGTTTCAATGCCTCAAACTTGAAAGATGACCAAATCACGTTAAGACCCTGACTTTGGAAGCTGGATATGGGTAAAGATCTGACTCATTCTAGGTATAACCACCTGAACCAGACTTTTTTTTTTTTTTGCTAAAACTTTCTAGAAATCTTACTCCAGGTGCATAAAAACAGAATTGCCAAGACCAGTTCTACTAAGAGGAAATGGACCCTCTCCCTTTCTTTTGTATCAACCCAAAGTCTATTCTCTTCAATGGCAGGAACCATAGAAATGTATATACTCTTGGTTCTAAATCTGCATCAGCTCATTATGATTCACTAGCCTAAAGCAGAAACATTCATACAGTTCCAAGAGGCAGGGATTCCAACCCTAGGAAATACAACCCATGGAAGAACTGGGACTTGAGAATAAAACAACAGAAATTATCACAGTGAATGTCAGAAAAACCAAGTAAAACATATCATTAATATGTTGACTTTGCAACAAACAATTAATTCTGTGAATGATCTTTGTCTAACACCTTCTAAACTGGGATCACTAGAAGATCCCTAACCAACCCAGTTTAACAGATGAATTGCCCTCAACTTTCAGGTTAACAAGTAATGTCTTCCATTTCCTCAACTTAACAATCAACCTATAAGCTTCAGGTATACATTTGGCAACCAGTCAGAAAACCCTAGCAGAAGGGCTCCACGGGATTTTTAAGAACAGCTCTCTAAGCACCTTTCTATTCTATTGCTATCACTTTTCATAAAATGAACTGGAAAACTTATTAGGCCTCAGTGGCTAGCAACATTTTCAACCTCTGTGTTCCCATAAAGCATATTCCTTAAATATAAACACTTCAATGACATTTAATTAAAGCAGGAGAAACACAACCAAGAGGTTCAAAGTTAAATGATTATTTTTTAAAAACATGTAATAGATCTTGTAAAAAGCAGCTGTGATATGTTTTTTTTTTCTTCTTCCTCCCTGGCCAGTTTAAAAACACAGGAGCTCCCTCCTACTTCAAAGAGGCAGCCAGCCAGAATCTGGAAAACTAAAAGGGGGAAGTAGGAATTCATATGCACACAGAGACAGATTATGGCAAGTTATTTCAAAGTGACGTAATTAATATGCCTCAGTACCATGGGGTGTCAAAAAGGGTGGTTTAATTTTATTTTCACTCAGTTCTTTTCCTTCTCCACAAAACACTGACAATTACACCCACTCTGATGATCCCTCTCCTTACCTAAAAATTGAATGAATCAATTATTTTAACTCAACCAGATACATCTATCACATGGGGAAGTCTCTAAGAACTAATCTGGGCAAGATTCAAACTAGTGACCTTAAGGCGACCTGTACAAATACCAAGAGAGTCATTCCTTCTTACCAGACAATAAAACAAGATCAGGTTCAAAGAAAATCACTAGTAATATTTGCCACTTTTTGAAACATAATCACCAGATAGAACCCAGTTACAAACAGGAATAATATAAGGTCGTTTCAAAATAATAGCACTTTTTGGACCTTTCCCCATACTAGACCAGAACTAGCTGTATGTAACACTTGAAGGTTTGCAAAGTGCTTTGCATTCATTATCTCATTTGGTTAGGTGCTATTATCACCATTTTAAAGAAGAGGGAACTGAGATTGAGAAGTTTAAATGACTTGCCCAAGGTCAGAGCGCTAATACATGTCTCAGGTGTGTCTTCCTGACTCTAAATCCAGCACTCCCTCCACCATCCCACCTAAGTAAGCACCCTGACCAATCTATAGATCTGCAAACTGGCACTCAAGACTCAAAATCACATTCTATCTACCCTTATTTCACTATGAAGATGGCTGCTTTTTAAGAAGTTAAAATGAGTATCATATACAGAGCGATGGTGAGATATGTGCTTGTGTGTGACCAGACTGCACACAAACCAAATCATGGATCAGAAAGGAGCTGCAGGCTGGGAAGAAAAGATGGGGCCATCCTGTGGCAAGGAAGGAGCAGTGCCAGGCAAACAGTCTCAGTCCTCTTGTGGTATCTTGATAATACCAGGAGAAACTGAAAAGGCTCCTGCACATTGGGCACCCAGCTTTTAGGAAAGTGTGGATAAAAGTTATACATGAAAAGGAAATGGAAAGCATGGATGGGTTGCCATCTGTATCTCTGGAAGAAACTCCCAAATCAATGAGATCACTGATTCCTCTGAATATTAAATTTAACAGAGCACTTTAAAATTCAATGTAAAAAAAAACCCCAAGCAATAATAGGGACCTTTTACTTAATCATTACTTTCTTAGGTCAGCCGAAACTTTCTTTTAACCACATAAACTGCCCTGAGGTTGAAATATTAAGACACTATTTACCAAAATCCATGCAGTAACAGCTGCAAGTTTAAGATGCCAAAGAATTTATTTAACGTAATGTTTGGACAAGTGGTAAGAGAACAATATTCTGGGGATAAAGCTACACACCACTTGCATCCTATAAATTGTTCTTTTACATAGCAGAAACGTACATCTTATTTGGATGGAGTGAAGAAAAAGTATCTCAACCTTAACTATTGGTTGACTGAATAGAAATCTGTGGTCTATTTACTAATATTTAATGTTTGAAATTTTTTTTAAAGCCCTTACATTTTGGGATATGTTTCTCTATATACTTTAAATATAAAAATTTAGTATAAAATGTCTAAGTATTGCTATGATTAGAGAGCCTCAGAAGGCATTTTTAAGGGGCTATTTATTAATACTTTTATTCACCTCCAAAATATAGTTACCAACCTACACCAAAGGATTGTTTAATAATGGATAAAATGGTACTGGTTAAACACTAAGTGATATACAAATGTCTGCTATAATTAGTAGAATAGATTCCCAAGTTTTCATCTGGTTCTGAACATAAAAACAGAAATGCTGTTAATCATAGATGGAAGCTGAGTACAAAGGGTTTCTATTATCTCTAAAATTTCCCAAATTGTAACACGTGAACAGAATACCACCGAATTTAGGTACTAGCTGCCTAGCTCATTCAGGGAATGTCAGTTCCTATCCCAATAGAAATAAAGAATGGTTAAAGGATTAAGTGAGTCAGTCCTCCTCCCCTGGAAGTTCAGAGGCTGACCCTGATGTATATACATTGGCAGGGTAGTTGAAATGATTAATAAAACAGACAAATACTCAGACTGCCAACATCACATCACATAAAAGAGACTTTGGCTCTTGTGCTTTTGAGAGGGAAAAAAAAAGAGACCAAAAAATAAAAATAACTCATCAAGAGCAGAAGGCAAATCTAACTTTTAAAATAGAAAAAAAAAAAAAGGAGAGATACTAGTGCTTTCTTTTAATCAGTATCACAAGCAATAAATAACTAACTAAACGAATGAATGAATAAAGAATTAAATAAATGAAAGGCAGGGCCACCAGGCCACCTGGCCAGAGCTTACTTTCAGATCATTTTCTTTACTTACTTCACTTCCCCAAATCAACCTCAAGATGAGAACTCTTCAAAGCTCCAACCTAAAGTAACTATTTCTCTATTGGAAAAGAAACATTTACCAAGAACCGTTTAAGTTAAAATAGCGATAGCTGAAAGGTCCCTGCCCTCCAAATTAAGCATTGTCCCTGGCTTTTGTATGGATTTATAGTTATATTTCAATAGCATCCAAAGAGCAAAAGAAAATTCGCCTTTTTATGGAAATCACCAAGATGAGGTAGTAGGAAAAAAATACAACTTAGTGAGATTTCAAAATAGGAAATAACCCATGTACTGAAGGGACCGTTCATTTATTTGGAGAGAATGAAGTAACAACAAACAGCAGAAGGCTTTATAAAAAACAAAAGCACTGTTCAGTTACCATGCATTTAATCACAAACAGTCCTAGGGTCACATTTTGAAAACAGTTATGTGGTAAGTAGGAATGCTGGCACCCCAGTATTTTTTTTATAAAAAAAAATGCATTTTCAATAAAATAATTCCTCTTCCTATATTTACTTACAATGAAAATACTATGTATTATTTTCATTTTGAAGTTTTTTAAGTGAAGGAAATCAGTGTCCTCTGATAATAGAAAGGAAAATACACTTGCAGAGGGACTGACAAGTATATTAAGATAGTTAGTGTTTATTCAGGACTGTTTTTTAAAACCATAATACAAAAATGTAGATTTTCTGTATCTTCCTGAGAACTAAAAAAAAACCAAACCCCAATCCATTACTTAGTTTTGTACATGGGTTATTTCCAGGTGCCTTAAACAAATACTAAAGCTTACAAAATACTTTTCTATTTAAATTTTACAGATCAGGAAGCTACAAACAATTTGGGAAATGCTTCTTAAATGCAAACTTGAAATCAAAGGCAAAAGCAATTATTTCTTTATGCTATTCAAAGATAATTTTTAAATAAAAGCTTCTGTTTAAAAACTCACAGCATGTATATGAAATGATTTCACTTAATTGGTACTATTTGATGTGTGACATTTATTAAACCACTCCAAATTCTTCAGAATCCAAGGTAAGCCAAAATCACAACATACATAATAACCAATCTGTCACTTTCTAAGAACTGACTGATCATAAATTTAACCCACAAAGAGTCACCTTTCTCAGGTGCTGAGATGCTCAGGCATATCATTTTTTAAAAAGTCACCCTGATTCTTACCTGATAACGGCTGAAAGGCGTTATCTTCAGTTACCAAATGTACTTCTTTATCCACAAAGAATTCTACAGTAGCAGTAGAGCTTTTTCCAAATAGAGATTTGAATGTCTGGTGGGGAGAAATGAAATAATACATGTTAACAAAACAGATTACCTCAATTTTATATTTAAAATGGTAAGCAGTATAATATATATAACTTCATTATCACTGTGGCCTACAGAGCACCAGCGTATTATTTTAGAGAATACAACTTTCACCAATGTTTTACAAACATTTCTGGCTTATTTACACCAATAATCACCCAAAGGCTCTCCAAGGAACAGGATACAGAAAGCTTTTAACTCCCCACCCCCACCCAGGCACAAAGTGAATTCCAGATGCATCCATAAAGAAGGGGGAGGTGGAGAGGAAAGGGAGAATAAGGGAAGGAAGGCAAAAGAGAACCTTCAACATCCAGTTGCATTATATTTCCTTTTCTCTGCTATCCCTTACAAAAAGTAAAAACTCAAGTAATTTATTTTTTCCAAGCAGGGCTATTTGTTTCCTGAGGTGAGCAAGCATCTGTGAGTAAAAGTTTTTGGCAGACTTGAATTCCTTTTGTTTGGGCATCAATATAAGGATATAAAAAAGTAGGTGGGAAGTATCCAGCTCAGTTCAGAGTGATGAAGCTGCCAATTCCCATCTTTTTTCCCATTAAAACCCTCTGAAATTGTTCCAGTCATGAAACTGGAAATGGCATTCCACTTGCTCACAGATTTTTGGTAGTACCTTTACCGTAAAACCGAAGTTGAGAAAACAGAATTGGAAAGGAGATACAAACACAATTTCTAATCAATTTAAGTCATCATGAGAAATCTTTTGTGTTACAGGACACTTATTCTGGGAACAAATCATGCACTGAAACACTTCTATCATCTAGGTCCCAAATGAGCCATCCCTCCAGGTACAATGCCATTTGTGCTTTCCCAGATTCTCTAGCAGTTTTTTCCCTTGATTTTTGACAAAAAAAAATCTGGGGAAAAGAAGTACCTTGGACCTAAACACATAATCAATAAATGATATCGGGGAGAACTGGTTTCAAAATGATAGGCTACACTTTTAATTCTGACTAGCACTTAAGGAGTTAATTTCTAACAATTAAATATCCTTTTTGAAACTTTCAGTCACTCCTAGAATAATAATAGCTGGAATTTATCTAACCCTTAAAAGTACACCAAACACTGGGGTGATGTTCCATTTGATCTCTGTCATACCCTCCAAAAAGCTTTAATACAAAGAAAATGCAAGTTTAGCAAGCTTATACTGCCCAACAAAGATTAAAAGATCTCTTCTATGAAATACAAATAATTACTCAGAAAATATCTTGCCATATTGTTAATTCTTTGATAACTCCAAAAAAAGAGATCTCCAGAACCAGTCATGTTTGCTTGCAAGGTCATTCACCAAGGCTTATTTGGGTGGATACATTTCCTAAAGAAGGAGTCCAGACTTCACTAACCTATCAGTAGATTGTTCCAGTAAAGAAGGAACAAAGACCTACTGTGTGCAGTTCGAGGTGTTCAAGTCCTGCCCGCCGAAAAGAAATCTCCTTTTATACTCTAAGTGAGGTGGGGGCAGCAGCACCTTCACTTTACACGTGGCCGGCTTTATCAAACAGGAAGGCAGGTGGCATTACAGAAATTGTTGAGTCCCTTAGGAAAGACTTTCTTGACTTTCCATACATACATACACTGGCAGTTTTTAGGTCAAGTTGTTTAATTTGTGGTAAAAAATATGGGCATACTCTGCTGAGAAATTTTTAATCTTTAAACTTAAAGTTGTATTTGTCCTTAAAAAGCATATTATTGGTCAAATGTGAAAATAAATTTTCACAAATGACTTTATAACTAAATGAATAGAACTGAAGGGTGGGGGTGGGGAAACCGGAGCAAACTTCCCTAGTTTATTTCTCCTAAGTCTGAGAGCTCTACTCTCTAGTTCAGTAAGGAATACAGGTGGTTTGCATTTCCTATGAAACCTATTCTTTTTTCTAATTTGAAAAACACGAGTTCTTCAATAACACATGACCTCTCACAACTCCCTCTCTCTCTCAACCTAGGTCAGAGAGTTCTTTGGATAACGTTCAAAAAGCAACAATCATAGTTATCAACAAAATTTAAATCAATATCATTTATGGATTGATTAGGAAAAAAAGAGCTAAATCTCTGCACATAAATTATGTTTTAATATTTCTCTAGCTACAAAGAACCTAATAATCGGAAACTACTGTAAAACTGGGATTCCTAGAATTTGTCAGTTCTATTAATGGCCAGTCTACTTGTCAGATGCTTCAGTCATGCAGAAAACGAACAAGGAGATTATCTTTTACAAATGTCATAAAAAATGAAAGTCATGACTTGCAGTTTCGAAATTCTGTGAAATACATTTTGTTTGCAAATAATCAACTAGAGAGTGCTTACTAACACTAGAGTTCTCGTTAAATAATAATTTCAACATTTTAAACTAGAAATTCCAAAAATTCACGACTAGTGTTTCCTATTTTCTTGAGACACTAAAGTGCAAGCAACATTAACAATAATCAACAACAGACATGAAATGCATTTTGGTTTTAATGAATGGTAACCAACAATAACAACACTGTTCCTTTACTACTAAAAGTCTAAAACAAGAGTCTCACAAAATAGACTCTACAGCCGTCACGTGAAAACTAGTAATTATGTATCCATCTCGACACAAGCTCGTAGTACATACTTCATAGTCTAAGTGCAAGGACACGCATCTGCACAACTCAGTGAGTTCGGACAGTGGCGGAGCCTCCGGGGCCACCCCCGCCAGCCCAGGGGTGCACGCCCGGGGGGGGGCTGCCCCGGGAGGAAGGGCGCTGCGCCCCGCCGCATCCTGTCTGGGGCTTCGCGCTGCACTACATTCCATTCACATGAGAAAAAGCAGAACCGACGAGCCCTCCCCGGAGGGAGTCCCGGCCAACTCCCTCGGCTGCCCCCACGCCAGGACCAGGCTGGCCATTTAAAGTGTAACCGGAAATGCCCCGAGTTCGCCGGGGCCTCGGGGGGTCTCCAGACTCCCCAACGATCCCCCGGCCCCCCCCCCCCCCCCCGAGTTCACAGACCCAGGCCGAGGGGTCCGAACCGACAAAAGCCAAACTCCGAGTCTCAGAGTCCCGGCACGGAGCCCGGCCCCGGGCTCGCCCGTCCCCACGAGTCCCTCCAGCCGTCAGGCTGCGGTCCTGGCCCCCAGCCGAGCAGGAAGCCCGCACAAAGGAGGAGCCGGGGCCGTCCCGGGGCAGCCGCCCGCCCGCCCTTTGCCCCGGGGAAGTCTCGGGAGGGGAGAAGGGGGAAGGGAGTTACCTGGCCCGGGGGAGGGGGGGGCTCAGCAGCCCCAGGGCCCCCCCCCCGTCTCGCCCGCCGGGCGTCCGAGCAAGGCCAAGGCCAAGGGTCGGGTCGCGGGCTCACTCGCCCTTCGCGGTCCGCCCGGGCGGCTCGGGCGGCTGCGGGGGCCGCATCCTCCGGCGGGGTCGGGAGGGCGCCAAGGCCGGGGCCGCTCACTGAAGCGGGAGGGTCGTGGGGGCTCGGGCACGCCGAGGGAAGCCCGGGGAAGCGGCCGGGAGGCGGGGGCGAGGAGGGAAGGGGCGGCGCTCGGCAAACTCTAACTAATGGGGCGTCACAGGTGCAGACCGAGTCACTTCCAGCACGAGTCCCGGGGCAGGAGCGCCGTGACTCACGGGGCAGGGCATGGGTGCGCAGACTACGGCCCGGCTGCCCCCGACCCACCCGGGCCCCGCACGTGCACGCCCGAGGGCCGGGGCGCGGGAGCCGCAGCCGGACGGGGAGACCCTCCGGGGAGACCCTCCGGGGAGACCCTCCGGGGAGA
>NW_027186352.1:26187003-26233851 GCF_028583685.1 Petaurus breviceps papuanus
GGAGACCCTCCGGGGAGACCCTCCGGGGAGACCCTCCGGGGAGACCCGGGGCTGGGCGGCCGCCCCGAGGGACCCAACCGACAGCTCCCCCGCCCAGACGTAGGAACGCGGAATGGAAATGCGGGAATTCTAACCTGGACACAGAAAACAAGACGTCTCAAAGTTTTCCTGCTTTACAAAAATAGGGGAAAAAAAAAAAAAAAGGTATGGAAAGGGCAGAGAACCCCTCCCGTCGCATACTTGGTGCAAAGTATCGATAATCGCAATCGAGAATTCGCGCCAAGGAGGGACAGGCATAACTTCCACCTTTAAACATCCAAAAAAAGTGCTGACAATTCTGATTTTATCTTAAGTACTTTATAGGAAGTAAACTTCAACGTTAACATGCAAAATTCAAAATATAAAAACTGAAAACTCCAGGTGGACTGAAACGCGGCTAGAATCTCCAAGATTTGCAGCCAGGGCTCAGGTTCTAACGTAGAAGACATCATTAATCTACGGCTCTTAGCGGTCTATAAAGTGCTTTTACAGCCTTGTTTCATTTGGTCCACACCGCAGCCAGGGGAGGTAACAAACGAGGAAACTGAGGGTGAGAAAGATTAGGAGCCTTGCTGGTTCCAAGCCCAGCACTCCATCTAGCGCACAGCTTAGCTGCAAACATTGCGTTCTCAAAGCCCCTTTAAGGGATCAGTGATGACAAGACTGCAAACAAACAGGGACCTTGGGGGGAATCCTAACATTTTTAGTTATGGGGAAAAAACCCATTTTAAAACTACATGTCTGATTATTTATGTTCTGACTTCCCTCTTCCTGTTCGAAACAGAAATTCTCCCCCCCCCCCCCCCCAAACACACTCCTCCCTGACTCATTTATTTCTGTCTAGGACTCCACTAGGTTCGCAATATCTGACTCCTCACTGGCCCCCATTCCACCTTTCCAGTCATACTGGACCTCTGTGAACGCCATCTATTTCTTTCTCTACTCCTATGTCTCCCCTGCTTGTTCACCTGCCGGCTTTCATTACTTGTCACAAGCACTACTGCAGTATTCTCATCTATCTAACTGCCTCAGATCTGTCCTGGACTCAAGGACTTCTCCACGTTGGCTAAAGTGAGCTCTGTAAAGCCTGGGTCCGACCATGTGCCCTTCAAGCTCAATGAGTTCCCTATTGCCTCTAGAATCAAAAAACATTATAATGGCCACTTAAAGCCCTCCCCAGCCTGGTTGCGATCCTCCTTTCCAAGCCTGATACCTTACAGGCGGTTAATCAAAGTTTATTGACCGACTGCTTCTTCAGTGGTCTCTTTGGTGCAGCTGAAGCTAGCCTTGCTATGGTTCACATGATACCCCATCTCCTGTTTCTGTGCCTCAAGCATCTTCTCAAAATTGGCTTCATAGACTTCCATAATGCTCTGTGGAACCACTCTGAATCACCCTAGCTGGAAGGCTTTCTCCCACCCTGGAAAATCAACTTGTTATCTACTTTGCATATATTTTGTGTATTCTTCAATGCAAGACTTTGTTACGATGTTTTATGATATTCAAATGAAAAGCTCTTTTAAGAAGCAGCCTGGCACACAGGGCAGACCATGGGCCTCAATCTGGGGGCTCTGGGATGAGTATCAGCCACTCACATATACTTCTTAGGGTCCCCAGGTGACTCTAATACAGCAAACTTGCAAATACTGGCGAAGCTCCCGAAGCACGGGGAGCTCTTCTACACTTAGGGAAATCAAAGAAACAGCTAAAAAAGTCCCCAAGTCAACAGCCCAAGGTCTAACCCCACCTCCTCCACTACCTGGGTGCCCTCCCGCAGTGTATAGAGGGGGCGGGGCTGGGGTTTTCCTGTTGCTTCAACTGGAAAAGCCTTGGTTAGCCCACATGTGCCGTCTGGCTGCTCTGCAGCCTGGGTCACCACCCCTCCCTCTTCTCTGACCCTACTCTTAGGTTTCTGTGTCGCTGCTCTCTCTCTGCTCTCCTTTGGCCTCAGGGGCTCCCTTCTTTTGTCTCCTTTGCCAGATCTTCAACCACATAACCACATCTGTGCCTACATTTTTTTTAAAGCAATTAGGTTTAAGTAACTTGCCCAAGGTTACACGGCCAGTGTTTTTGTGTGGGTGTTAAGTATCTGAGGCCAGAACGATACCCGGTCCTCCTGCTCACCGACCAGACCTGCTCACCGCACCACGTAGCCACCCCTGTGCCCACATTTCCAAAACTCCTTTCTATACAGCTGCTCCTCAGATCTGCCTGTCCAAGCCCAAGCTCTATTTTGGCTTCCAATCAGAGCCGTCCTACTGACTATTAGATAGCTTGAAATCTTAACACTCAAGAGAACAATTGCAACTGTAACTAGATCTGGCCTTTATACAGCCGCTCCTGTCCCCCAGCCACCGCGTGGTAAGTATTTTACAAATATTGTTTATTTGATCCGCACAACAACTCAGGTAGGTAGGTGCTATTAGAATCCCCATTTGTCCTGCCAAAGGTCACAGATAGACTGAATTTGAACTTAGGTGTTCTAGACTCCAGCACCAGGACTTGATCTGTTGTGCAACCTTGATGTCTATCCAAACCTCTACAACCAAACTAATACCACCACCACCACCCCCCCCCATTTGAGGCCACAAGTGGCCCTGCCGAAGGTTCCTCACTCCTGCCCCAGAGCATCAGTTAAGTGCTTTGTAAAAAGGTGAGCCTTTTTTTTTTTTTACTAGACGAAGTTCAGCAAGCTTTTTGAGTCTTGGCTATGCAATGCAGCCTCTGGGTTTTACAATATGATTTGAGGGGAACAGGAGAGGGGGGAGAAAGAGGAGTGTTACAGAGAAGTAAGTGTCCTCTCCAAGCCCTGAATCAGCTCTCTTGAAATTTTGCTAAGTGCAGGACTTGGGAGTGATCTGTTAGGCTGTTAGGACTAGGGAAATTGAAGGAATTTCCAAGGGCAGCAGACATGACAGAACATCAAAATGACCTCCAAGTTGCCTCTGGGTTTCTTCTCCAGGTAACTGACTACATCACAGAAAAGTGAGGAGAGTCCATGGCCCATACACTAAAAAGCTGGCAGATTCCTAGCCCTGCAGGACCAAAGGCCACTGCAGCAGAGAGGCCTATGTGAAAGCAGCCTGGCAGAGATTAGCAGGGAGGTCTGCAGACACAGGAACTGCCCAGACCACCTGAACTCCATGCACGTACAGGTGAGTACACGGGCGCGTGTGTGTCTGTGTGTCTCTCTGTGCCTGTCTGATGCATATTCTCTCCATGTGGAACCCTTAATGTTCCCTGGGGTTCCCTGACTGGGTCCCTGACAGTGTGATAAACTAAAAGGAAGCGTCCTGCTGTATGGGTCAAGATCTTTCTTGTCACTTACTCTGTTATGCTGTTTGATTATGTCTTTTGTTGCGACTGAAGGATATAGGTAGCATCGCTGATGGAGGCTTACGAAGGATGGACTGCATGCATGCAGCCTGCCCAGAGACTGCGATCCTGGAGAGTCAAAAGCTTCATAATACTTGTACTAGCTACTTCCCCAGGTTGTTGTGTGAGCAAAGATCTTTCCAAATGTTCAAATGCTATATAAATGTGGACTAATTCTGGTAGATGTAAAACAGTACAACTGGTCATATGAGCTACCAACTTCATTCTGAGCAGTTACGTTTTTAGGGGATTCGTGGCAATCTGAGAGAAGCTTCTATGGCTCTAACAGGGTGTTCAGACACTGCTGGATTAATTTCATAATTCGGCATAAAGTCATCTAAGAGTCACCTTTGCCCCCTGGCACAGACAGAGCCCTGTGGAATTAAAGAGCACGCAAAACCACACTTAGCTAACAGTCCATGACCTTTGCTTCTCCGAGATGAGGTTCCTATGTTCCCAGCAACAGAGGGTGTTTAAATTTTTGGAAAAAAACCCCCACCAACATTCCAGCCATCCTTAAGAGAGAAGGAGATAAGCATCAAAATAAACCTGAGATGCCATTTTAAAGCTAGATAACTTTTTACAGCTATGGAAAAAATACAGTGCCAACTATTTGTTATATATGCTAACATAAAAGCACAGTAATGTGGTTAATTGAAAAGATTATTTAAAATATATTTGACTTTGAAATGGGGGCAAAGAGGAAGGAAACAAGTATTTATATAACACATACTATGTGAAAGACACTGTGCTAAGCACTTTTACAAGTATCTCAGCTGATCCAGAGAGATAGGTGCTATGATTATCCTCATTTTACAGTTAAGAAAATAGGCAAATAGAAATCAAGTGACTTGCCACGGGTCACACAGCTCAGAAGTGTCAGAGGCCACATTTGAACCAGATATTCCTGACCCTGGACAGCTATGTGACAAAGTGGACAAGATGCTGGGCTTGGAGTCAGGGAGACTCATCTTTCTGATTTCAAATCTGGCCTCAGACACTCACTTGCAATGGGACCCCGGGCAAATCGCTTCACCCTGTTTGCCTCAAGCAAACCCCAAATGAGTTGGGACACAACAGCTTCTGACTCCATTGCCAGCACTCTATCCACCAAGTGACCAGCTGCCTCTAATTGGGCCAGTGGATCAATTTTCTGGCCACAGCAATTCCCTAAGGCTGCTTCCCATTTGTGTTGATTGTACTGATTATGTAAAAAGAGAGAATAAAGCATTTTCAAATACGGGTTTGCATGACATTCCAACACATCAAACAGAACAATGAAATGTGAAGACCTCATCTGGAAGCAGATGAGAAGGTGTCCAATTTCATCAGAGATCTCTGTTCGGTTCCCTGTTCCCCACTGCCAGCAACTGGTGGAAGGCATTTTCAATCTCTCACTGATGAAAAAAATATCACACTGGGAGATGAGTTGTACTCTTTACCTACCACTAAGCTTGTTTCACCTCTTCACACTGTCCCTACCTGATAGAGGAAGGAAGGTGGTGAGCTGATGCTTCATCTTTTTTATTTAGAGGGTGGCTAAGGGTTGGGTCTAGTACTACCCTGATACACAAAGTCCAAACTTCCTTCTGGCTTTAGTTTGGCAGCAGGTGTAGACACCAACAGAGAAAGTTGGGAAAAAAAGGGGGGGAGGGGAGAGAAGGACTTCATGAAAGGAGAGTCGTTCACTCTGGGTCCAAAGGCAAAAACTGGTTCATATCAAAGAATACTGACTAGATATCCTCCACCATTCTGAGAGTGGCTCAATGACTCATTTAGTCATATCGGACTCTTCTTGGATGGTCCCATGGACCACATCACACCAATACTGTCTACTGTTCATGAGCTTTTCTTGGCAAGGATACTGGAGTGGTTTGCATTTCCTTCTCCAAAGGTCTTCTTAGGGGCGGCTAGGTGGTGCAGTGAATAGAGCACTGGCCCTGGAGTCAGGAGGACTCAAGTTCAAATCTGGCCTCAGACACGGAACACTTACTAGCGATGTGACCTTGGGCAAGTCACTTAACCCCAATTGCCCTGCCTTCCCCCTCCAGAAAGCAGGAAAAAAAAAAACCAAGAAACAAAAAAAGAAACCAGGGTCTTCTCAGATCTTACTGATCACAGGCCCAGCACTATATCCACTCGGCCATCTTAGAACATACTGTTTTTCTTTGTCAATGATTATTAAACATCTACTATGTGCCAGGTACTATGCCAGGCCTAATGATGGGCAAATAAACAAGACCAAGCAAAGGCAGCACCTTCCTGCCTGATTTCTCTAAAAAATCTCAAATCTTACCACTTAGGTACTTTTATATAAGGGCCTCTTCTAAACTGAACACATGCTTAGATAAGTACAGCTTAAACCACTACTTTGGGGAAAGTCATCATATTATGAAGATTAATTGTGCCAACTGTAGGTTGGTCCATTGTACTCTGCCTCATCAGAAGAATTTTGATGACGATGATGATGATAACTAGCATTTATACAGCACTTTAAGGTATGTGAAGCAACTCATGAATATCCCATTTTATCCCTACGGCAATCCTATGAGGTAGGTGCTATTTACATTTTACAGATGAAGAAACTATGGTAGACAGAAATGAAATGACTTGCCCAGGGTCTCACAGCTTGCAGTATATGAGGCTAGAGTTGAACCCATGTCTTCCTGACTACAGGTGCTGGGATCGATCTACTGGACCACGTGGCTGCCTAAAGCCAATGACCTGTGAATTTCATCCACACAGGGAAATCCTAGGGAGGAAACTCATGGCACCATCATATACTCTCAATTGTTCTTCACTTAAAGCCTTCTAGACAGGACTATGCCACTGACAGGTTACATAATCTGCCTAATGATGACACTACCACACTGTCTCAAAATAATTATGGTAAAGCCAGGGGGTTTTCTTTTAGGGAGCTGCATTTTAAAGTACCATGCAAGTCTCCCCCATCAATCTAGCCCACTGTTTCTCCAACTAAATATAAGGGCCAGTGCACAGTCCCTAACAATGACTGCAATCCTTAACTTTGCTCCGATCTTGACTCTCTAGATGGCATTTTCACTTCTGTCTCAGTGGCATTCTCATGGAAGCCAAGATACCTCTAGCTTTAATTCACAAGCCTCCTTTTGAGGAAGCACTTCCCAGCCACCCTTGTTCATCACTAATGTGCCTCAGCTCAGTTCCTGATGCTTCAGACAGTCTGGAGAGAATTCTCCCTCTCCACCTACCCACCTTTTCCAGTTCCTTCTTTGTGGGTCAACTTCCTCCATTAGAATGTCAGCTCCTTGAGGGCACCGACTATTTTTTCTTTTTTGCTCATTTTTATATTTCCAAGGCTTACCACAGTGCCTGGCACATAATCACTTGATAAATATTTTATGTACATTAATACAATCTCCTAACACTATTTCAACACAGCTTTAAAGTGTACAGAGTGTTTTCCTTACAAAAAAACTTGTGAGACTGGTATTACAAGTACTACTAACTACCTGCTTTACAAATGAGAAAATTTAGGCTGAGACATTAACTGATTTACTCAAGATTAAAAACTAGTACATGTCAAAACCATAGTTTAAACTGGGGGCTTTCTTTACTACAAATTCATGTTGTTCCTTCACATGCACTGTCTGTAAATGATAGATAATTTCAATAAAATGGGCATCCAGCTACATATGTGCAGGTTATTACATGACTTAATGTTATCAGAAATCCTCATCTGTAGAACCTCCCCAGTTATAGAGAATCTGTTCTGTATGCAAAATTTGCAATGAGCAACTTCCATGACAACAAAGGAAAACACCTCTGACAAATATCAATCTGCTTTTTTTTCATCTCACAAATCATCAGAATTTTAAGAGCCATTTTTTTCTCTTTTTGATCCAGTGTAACCTTGATATTAACTGTGGCATGGTACCTATTTTAGGAGGTATCTCAGTTCTCTCTGATTTGTGCCTACCACACATAAACCCTAGATTCATCAGTATATGGCTCATTTTGTTCTGTCTGTACGATTTCATCAATTCCCCTACAAGCACTTGGGCAAACAAATCATTCAAATATAGCATTAATGAGATATTCAGTAATATACGAGCTCCTCAATTATCAGGAAAATTCTCTAACACTTTTCACGGGATGAAAAAGCAATCCTTCCCTTTGAATTATCCTTCATTTCTGACCTGGAAAGGACCTCATTTGCGAGCTAATTCAATCTATACTACCAAAATAACTCTCTACAACTTACCCAAGAAGTCATATGCCTTTCATTTGCAAATCTATAATATGTGGAAACCTAATAACCCCAGAAGCAGCGTTCTACATTTAGAAAACTTCAATTAAGAAGTTTTGCCTTATTTTAAGCTTGTCTTTGCCTTGATGAAACTTTCACCTACTGGTCTTGATTCTGAGGAAAATTTGAACAAATCTCATTTCTTGGCCATGTGGCATACCTAATGATACTGAGCAGATTGGTTTCCTGACCATTTACTTTCCTCTCCATTAGTTCATGTAGCTCTTTCTGTCTCTGTATTCATCATGTACAGTCTCTTAAAGCTCAGTGATGTTCTATTATATTCACAGGCTGCAATTTATTTAGCCATTCATCAATTAATGGACATCTACTCTGTTTCTAATTCTTTGCTATCACAAAAAAAATGCTGCTATAAATATTTTGGTGTATATGGAAGATTTCTTTTTGTTGATGGCTTCCTTAGAATTTAAGTACAAGAAGTCTTTGGTTTAAAGTGAAAATTTAATTACTTTATCTGTATAATTCCAAGCTGTTTTCCAAAATGTTTATACTATTTGACAGCTCTATCAACCATGACTCTCCCTCTCCCCTCCTCCAATATGGTTTCCTTTTATTTTTTTTTTTATTTTTGCCACTTTGCAGAGTATAAGGTGAAACCTTAGGGTCTTTTCTAGTTGAACTTTTCTTACTATTAGTTATTTGGAACATTCTTTCATGTGGTTGGGAATACTCTGCATTCTTTTGAAAACTATTTTTTCATATCCTTTGGCCATTTATCTCATGAAGAATGGCTATTACAGAGAAATTTTCTAAAAAAAAAATTGTCCCATGTGAGACTTCCTTTCTTACTCTAGATGCATTAATTTTAACTGTCAATTAGTTCTTCATTTTCAAGTAATCAAAGTTATCTATTTTATCTTTGTTAAGTGCCTCTATATCTTGTTTGGTTAAGAACCTCTTAGTCATAGCTGTGAGAGGTATATATGATATGTTTCTGTTCTAATTTTTTTATAGTATTATCTTTAATATCAAGTTTACCTCTAAACAGATGAGATGATCATGTGGTTTGAATGCTTTGGTTTTAAATGTGATTTTTTTAAGAGTAGAATTTATTATGGAATATGGTAGAAGGAATTCACCTAAGCCTAATTTCTGCCAGACTAAATTCTGGTTTTATCCAATTAGGAATTTTTTTCCTAGGTAATATTTCCACTCTATCAAACACTGGGTTATTGGGTTCTATTGTTTCTGAATCTCCCTTGTAGTTTGTTCCACTGATGTCTATTCCTTATTTTTTTGCTTTTTGGAGGGCAGTTGGGGTTAAGTGACATGCCCAAGGTCACACGGACAGTTTTTTGTGTTAATTGTCTGAGGACAGATTTGAACTCAGGTCCTCCTGATTCCAGAGCTGGCACTCTATTCAGTGCACCACCCAACCGCCCCACTGATGTCTATTCTTAACCAATACCAAATCGTTTGGATGACTGCTTTATAATATAGTTTGAGGTCTGAGAGTGCTAGTTCCCCTTCATTGATACTTCTTTCCATTATTTCTCTTGATATTCTAGTTATTTTTTCTTTAAGAATTTTGTTAGGATTTTAATGAGTTCTATTAAAGCTAATTTGGTGGGTATAGGATTAAAGGTGTAAATTAATTTTGGTATTATTGCCATTTTTATTATATCGACACAACCTAGCTATGAACTATGCATGTTCCTTCAGCTGTGTCACTTGTTCCTTGGTTCTTTCAGAGCACTTTATAATTGAATCCATACAAGGCTTTGGTAACACCATATATTTTGTACATTTTGTAGTTTTCTGGAATAGGACTTCCCTTTCTGTTACTACTTCTTGGGTTCTGGTATAGAAAAACTATCGATTTTTTAGGATTTATTTTGTAAACTGCAACTTTGCTGAAGCTATTATTTCAGTATCTTTGCTAATTCTCTATGATTTTCCAAGTATACCATTCTATCTTCAACAAATATGAATAGTTTTGTCTCTTACTGTAATGGTAATTTGAAGATCTTCCTTGCCCCTTGATAGGCTGAATATAATCACAGAGAGCCTGTGGTGGGAAGGGCTTGCTGAATGGGTGGAGCAGAGCCCAGAAGAATTTGGGAGTCAGAGCAGTTAGAGCTGGAGGGAGGAGAGAGGAGGCAAGGAGACAGCTAGGTTTGTTGGGTGTTTGTTTGAAGGAAGGCTAAAGGATGGTGTGACTCCCTGCTGTGTTATGGTATATTAACTTCTTTGTTGCTATGATGGATTCTGTTTTCTGGTGTTTGAATATATATGTATGTGTTATATATACACATTTATTTATTTATTTTGGGCCCTCCTGGCTTAGAATGAATGGCAATCGTAACTGTTTCTCTTTGGAACAGCAACTCTGAGGGTCTTCCCCTTCCAGCTTGATGTTTTTCTCTTTTTTTCTAATTAAAGGGGTCATCCCTTGACTATTTTTTTTTTTTGTCTTTTTGGAGGAGAGAAGGCAGGGCAGTTGGGGTTAAATGACTTGCCTAAGATCACACGGTTAGTAAGTGTCTGAGGCTGGATTTGAACTTGGGTTCTCCTGACTCCAGGGCTGGTGCTCTATTGTACCACCTAGCTGCCCCTTGACTCATTCTTAAAGAGGCCTATTCACTGAATGAGCATTAAACATCACTCTAAGTGAGCACCTGAAAAAGCCTTAGCTTAAAAGGGCAAAGGTCTCCCATTGCATCCTGAATCATCTCTAGTCTTCCTGATGAATATCTGGTCACTGGATCCAGATGGTTCTGGAGGAGAAATTGAGGCTGGTGACCTTGCACAGCCCTCCCTCACTCAAATCAAAGTCAACTGCAAGTCCTGTCATCATTTCCCTGATGACATGGTCCTCTTTGAAAACAGGACAAACACAACTTGTCTGAATAAATGTTTTGCTTCTATCTTCTATATGGAAAGTCTTACATTTTGCAATTCAGAATTATGCTGGAATATTCATAGTCATCGCTGGTGCTGTGAATATATTTCAGTGGTGCTGCAACTGACAAGAATGGGATTGGGAAATGTTAGACCTCCATCTGAAGGCAGAAGGGCTTTAGAAGAAGAAACTGATATCCCAAGATGGGAGGATTTACCTTATTCCTCTCTAGCAAGGAAATGGGCTAAAACTACAGGGCTCTGTGGAAAACTGGAAACCAAGGCTACAGAAGGAAGAACTTAGAGATTTAGAAAGATGTTTGCAAGGAATACCAATGAAACCAGGTAAAGAACAGGAAGGAGTATGATATATATTTGTGTATATATATAACATATATTATGTACACATATATATGTGTGTGTGTGTATATATATATATATATATATATATATAAAAGCAGAGATGAGCTGCTACAGGAGAAAGCTCGGATGGAGAAATTAGTAGTTGATTTGCATGGGAAATTTTCTGTACCACAGCCTTCGGGCTCTCCTTCAGAAGAGCACGCTGGAGGGTCTCAGGTGGGAGAAGAGAAGGCTGCTGTGTGTTTAGCTCTCAAAAAGAAGAAAACAACTAACAAAAGCAAAGTGCATGCTAATTTGGCACAGTCTATGCATCCTTGCTACAGCAGTGACTGCCAGGAGAACGTGTGGGAGGAAAATGAAACAAAGTTAGAAGAAGGCAGACTTTTGTCCCATACTAAGGAGGCAGGAGAACAAGGGAGGCCACACAGAATTCAGGGAGATAACGGAGGATTTCACTCAGCAGGAGGTTACTGATATAGTAAGTCAATTCACCCAAAGGATGGGAGAATCTTTAGTGTCTTGGATGGTGAAAATCAGTGACTGGGTTAGAGGAGTATAGGTAGATAGTGTGAATTGCTTACAATTTATAGGTATTAGTCAGAATCCTTTTGTACAGCAAGTTTTTAGGGATCATCATATGCTATGAGGTAACAATACGACCAATCTGTTAGCTTTAACAGTAAATGGATGCAATAAAATGCATCCTACTGATTCTATGTGGCCTAATGGAGAGAGATCCTGGTATTTGCTTAAGGATTGTATGTGAAAAATAAAGGAAAGGGTAATGAAGACAGCTATCATGATGGGAGACACCGAGGGTTATCATGATACGCCCTTAGCAGTTTCTCATGGAAATACCATAGTGAAGATGGCTCCTCCTGCTTAGAAGCACCTAATTCTGACTCAGCTAATTGGGGAGATAGGGCACTCTCTTTTGGAGGTGCTGGATAAGATTTCACAGTTAAGTGATTTCAGGGAATGGGTAAAAGATAAATTTTCTTAAGAGAAAAGAGCAAATAGCGGATTCAAAGAATAGACTGATGAGAAAAGAATTCTTTACTACTCTATTGAAAGTAGGGGTAGAATGTGGAAGAATTGATAGTATTCCAACTAATGAACTATACAAAATGTATCGAGAAAAGGGACTTGATGTTAAATGGAATATTCCCTATTATCCACAAACATCTGGGTTAATTGAAAGAATGGATCACTGAAAGAACAATTAAGGAAGTTAAGTTCTAATAATTCATATCAACAGTGGAAGGATAATACTGCTTTATGTTTACTGCTTTATGTAACTTTAATATTAGACCACTGGGAGGAAGTACACCTCTAGCCAGAATGATGACTCCAAATCTGCAAATTAGAAAACAGCAGACACATAAGATCCCCAAATATTGAGTATTGGGCTATAAAGCAAGATGTCCCAACACTGTATCCAGGAAAACCTGGTTTGGCAGGGTATGATTTACACTGTTCAAAGGACTTCTGGTTGGATAGAAAAGAAATAAGAAAAATCTCCACTGGAATATGTATGAAAATCCCTAAAAATCATTTTGGGTGGATATTACCTAAATCGGGATTAGTAGCTCGAGGAATACATGTATTGGCTGGAGTAATAGATTCTAATTATCAAAGAGAAATTATTGTGACATTCCAAAACTTGGGTGAAGAACCCATACAGTTTTGTAAAAAATGAATAAAAATATAAATAATAAAAATAAAAAAGAATAGTTCAAGTGATCGTTATTCCTTGTGAAAATTGACCCTCCTTCTGAAATACCTATCAGAGGAGCCAAAGGGTTTGGTTTTGATAGAATAAAACTGGGAGCTAAAATGTGGATAAAGTGAAAGCCAGACCATGTTCCAAAGGCTGCAGAAATTATAGTACACAGGAAATATAATACTGTAACTGTCGTTTATTCAGGGGAAGATGATTATCAAACTGTACCCTTAACTCATAAATTCTTCTGTGAATGGGTATATGATAGTGGGTTCATGGACTCCAGAAGCACAGCTGACCCTGTACCCTGCTTCTGATTACTGTCTCTTTGTTTCTTTCTGGCTTTCTGTCTGTTAAAGTTGCTTGCTAGATTTGTTTCCTACAGGCTTAGTATTCTACTTGCAGATGCCTGGTCTCTTAAGCCAAATGTCACCCCCTGGTCGTGCCTGTGATGGACATCCCTGGACCTGGTATCAACCAAGCTCCAGATGCCAGCTAAAAGAACTGACCTCTCAAATGGGACCTCTAGTGTTGACCAAGCTCCAGACACAAACTAAAGAACTGACCTCTTGAATGGGACTTCTTGGGGCAGGTACAGCTCTTAAGTCCAATTTCAGCAAGAAGTAGCCATGGAAGAAGAGACCTTCACTCTTTATCCCAAGATTTTGAGCTCCATTTGTTTGAAGGGGAAATGATGGGGTGCTTGTGCTAAAGCCCCACCCTAAGATATTGTTTTATATGCTTATTTTCTGTTATCCCTGTTATAAAGTATGGTTGACACACCAGTTACCCCTAAACTCCAGTTAACCTATGTAAAGAAATGTACTGTTAATATATTTTTGCTATATAAGGGACATGAAAGGCCTTGGGGCTGAATGTAATAGTAATGGGAAACTGAAGATCTGCCCTGCCCCTTTATAGGCCTAAGGGAATTTGAAGATCTTCCCTGCCCCTTAATAGGCTGAATGTAATCACATGGAGCCTGTGGTGGGAGGGGCTTGGAATGGGTGGAGCAGAGCCCAGAAGAATTTGGGAGTCAGAGCAGTTAAGAGCTGGAGGGAGGAGAGAGGAGACAAGGAGACAGCTAGGCTTGTGAGTGTTTGTTTGGGGGAAGGCTAATGGATGGTGTGCCTCCCTGCTGTGTTATGATATATTAACTTCTTTGTTGCTGTAATGATTCCATTTTCTGGTGTCTGAATAAATGTTTTGCTTCTGTCTTCCATATGGAAAGTCTGTTATATTTTGTGATTCAGAACTATGCCGGCATATTCATAGTCATCATCAGTGCTGTGAATACTGTGTTGGCAATACACTTACTTATCTTTATGCCTTTAAATTTCTCCCTCGTCTTATTGTTGTTGCTAATATTCCCAGACCTATGTCAAATAATAGTGGGGAGAGTGGGCATGCTTGCTTCACTACATTATTAATTGGGAAAATGTATCTCTATTGCATATGATAATTACTTTTGGTTTTATATATTTGCTTTTCATGATATTAAAAAAGGTCCTTCTATGCCTATACTTTGTAGGTTTTTTGGCATAAAAAAATGCTGCACTTTGTCAAAGGCCTTTTCTGCATCTAGGGAGATGGATCATGTGGTTTTGAATGATTTGGTTTTAAATATGGTCATTTTTATTGTTTTCCTAATGTTGAACCATCTTTGTATCATATATATATATATCCCACTCAGTCATAACAAATGATTTCTTGGATAAACTGCTGTAGTATTCTGTTGAAAAATTTTGAGTCAATACAGATTAATGATATTGGCCTACAGTTGCCTTGTGTATGTTATCTTTCCATGGTTCAGGTATGAAGACTACAATTGTTATATAAAAGGATTCTGGAAAGTACCATCAGTATGAATATTAATTGTTCTTTAAAGGATTGAAATAATTCTTCTGTGAATCCACTGGGACCAGGAGATTTTTTTTCTGTTTGATGTATTTCCTTTTATGAGATTGGGTTATTTAAGAAATTAATGTGGTCTTTTGATATTTTGCACCTCGCCTAGTTTTCCTTTATTTCTTTTGTCTTCTCAGTGTGGGTTCTGGGTATTCTGTTTATTCTAGTTTTGTTGTGATTCATCACTTGCTATTTAATTGACTTGCTTTTCTGCCTTTTCTTTTTAACCAGATTAGATAAAGTTATCTATCAGTCTTTCCAAAGAACCAGTTGTTCACTTTTATTATTTCTATGGGTTTTTTTTTACTTCTAATTAAATTTTCCTCTACTTTTAATGACTCCTCTTTAGGTTTACTTGTCTTTCTAATTTTTAAAAGGGTACATTCAATTTGTTAATCCTAGAAATTTTGTTATGTTCTTTCAGCACTGTCATTTTCTTGAAAATAATTATTTCTATGAATTGATCTTTGACTTATTTTAGGATTTCATTGTTTAAATCTCCATTTCAGTGTCTTTTAATTTTTGCATGTGTTCATCAAATCAATGATTATTTCTATTGCATTATTGTTTGTAAAGAAAATATTAACTACTTCTGCCTTTTTATATTATTTGATATATTTCTGTGCCCTCATACACAGTCAATTTTTGTAAAAGTTCCATAAAGTACTGAGAAATATGTATAATCTTTTAAGGTACCGTTTAGAAGATGTCATAAGTTTTTAACTCTAATTTTCCACCAGTTTCTTCAGTTTCACATTTTCCCTTTTGCTTGTTTTTGTTTTAAACCAATGGAAAGAGAGAAGGATTCTGAAGGCTCCTGCCACTATTCTGTATCTTCTTGTAGAGGACAGTTAATTTTTCTTTTAAGAATCTGGATCTTTGAGGTTTGAGAGTGTGTAAGAGTATCACTGACACTGTTCTGCTCTCTGTGGTTCTTGTTAGCATGCTAGTTTTCTTTTTTATCCCTCAGAATGATTGCAAATACAGCTTTTTTTAGATTCACTTGACACATTGTAAATTTTTTTCTATCCCTTCAGTTTTGTGTATATGTTTGAAATGTTTCTTTTGAGCAACAGATTGTAAGGGTTTTTTCTTATCCATTGTGTCACTTTTTTGTTTTACTGGCTTGCTTAATCCATTCATATTAAACATTATGAGAGCATTTTCCTCAACTTGTCTCTAGTACTGGATTTTTATTTCAAGTGGTGAGTCTTTTTCCTATTCTGCTATAAACACAGTACTATAATCCTTTAGTTACTTTAGTTTCATCCTTTATAAAGTGACCCTATTCCCAGTCTCTGCTCCAGAGCCACACACACCCCCCCCTCTTTTGTGACTCCTTTTCCTTAGAGGTTTTGTTTATTAGCCCTCTTTTCTCTCCTGCTTTTTTAATTTGTTATATAAATCTTACCCTGTATCTGGCCACTGGACCCAGATGACTCTGGAGGAGAAAGTGAGGCTGGTGACTTTGCACAGCCCTGCCTCATTTAATTCCAATTCACTGGTAAGTCAAAATATCGCCTTCCTGATGTCACTGATCCTCTTCCAGAATGAAAGACACACAACAACAAATCTCACCCCCTTTTCTCAGTGACTCAGGTAGATTCCTGTTATTCTCCTCCTCGTCAACTACCAGTTGGTTTGTTTTTAAATTTTCATTTGAAGGAAGGAGGGGATCTCTTTTCCAGGGAGGATTTTTGTCACTCTCTTCATTGTCCATCCTTTCTTTCTAGACCCTCCTTTCCTCATTCCTCACCCCTATAATTATCCAATCTCTCTATTCTGTCTATTCCTTATACAGAAATCTTTCAAAACTTCTAAGGCACCTTTTCTGGGTTCTTTTCTCTAGGCAGTTTTTGTCACTGACTCGAAGAGCTTGCCTTGTGTATTCCCCTTTTCCACTGGTCCTCATTCTCAAAACAATGCCAAGTCCTGCAGGTAACAGAGAGGACACAGCCCCATGGTAGGGCCTTCCCTCCACTACGTCCCTGATTTATCCAGCCCATCACTGATCTATATAACTCTCCCTACATTTTTTTTTTCCAGATATACCTTAAAATATGTCCTCCTCCTCTAATTGCCTGTTTGTCCCCATGAGTTCATCCCTCCCAAGGCAGGATGAAATAGTCTTTTCAAGCACCAAATCCTCCAGACCATACAATATAAAATCTCCATCTGCCTTCAAAAAACATCTCTTCCCCCATAGGTACATCCATTACCCCACCATCAAAGTAAGGCCTTCTTCCCCAGCCCTTTCAATCTTTTCTCTTCCTCTTTACCAACTCTATAACAGGCTCTTCTCTTCCAGAAAGGTCCAAGGGTCAACTTTCCCTCATTGCTAGCACTTGATTTCACCCAGACACGTCACACACTCTCCTTTATGCTCAGATCCCTTCCCTGTTTTAACATACCCTTCCATTTAAAGTCCTGCAAAAAAACAAACAACAAAAAAAACCAATCCCCCCCCCCAAAAATGGTTCATTTGTGCTTATTGTCATCCAGTTCGATCCATAATGCCCCAGGGCTGCCTCTTCACTAGTTACCTCCACATTTCCCCCTTCACTTCTGTATTCTTGGTAACATTCACAAAGAACTTTCTTCATGGTCTGTCAGCTGTTGCTCTCGTGGTCCTTGGCTGATGCGTTCATTCACCCCTCCTATGCTTCTGTTGTCTTTAATGTTCAAGAAGAGAATGATTTTTCACTTCTGGCTTTCTTTCTAAGAATGTTTCAAATGCCTCTTTATTACTGAACATCCATCTTTTTTCATTAAATTCAGATGTGCAAGGTAGGTCATCCTGGTCTCTGCTAACAGGGCTCTTCGGACCACATGATTATTCCATTCGCACCTGCATTTTCTAGTTGGTGCAGAATAGTCTTCTATCATTCAGATTTCCTTTCCTTTGATTCTGAAGACTTTTATGAAGATAATTTGGAGAATTTCTTGTTTCTGAATTGAACTATTCAATGTAACTAGTCTGGAAGTTTGAGAGACTTAGTTTTGTGATAATTGATAAATTATCCCCAGGTGATAAATTCTTTCAATTAATTTTCTGTATTTAGAGTTTCTGGGCAGTTCTTGCTTGTATTATTTCTTGCATTATGGCATTCAGTTTAAATTTTTTTTTACCTGTCATGGTATTCTTGGAGATCTCTGATTCTTAGGCTTGGATACTGGGCCTCTTTTCTGTTAGTGTTGTTTTCTGTTTCTCTTTTATATTGAAAACAATTATCTTCTTTTGTTTCTTTGGTGAGACTCGCTATCTAATTAAAGTTTTTGTATTGTGCCCATTACTTCTGCTGTGCAGGCTCTAACTTATGCTGTCATCATTGTTCTTTCTCTTTTGAACCACTCAGGAATAGTAGGTTGTGGTTCTATGCCTTACTTTCCACAGGTTCCTCTGTTTCATCAAGTGTTTGCGTTATTTTCCTTTGTTTTTCGGTATCTATTCATAGAGGTTTGAACTTGCTTACTAGATATGGAGGCCATAATTCTTTCTGTGGTTCGATGTTTTTCTTGCGGACTTATCTGCTTATGCTTATGAGGTCTCTGGACTCTCTCCTCCTGAGGCCTTTGGTCATTTCAGTGTTTTCTTCTTTATTCCCTTCTACTGCTCTCTTTTTTTTTAAATTCAATTTTTAATTTATTAATTTGTTTGTTTCCTTTTAGTTTACAGGATTCAATTCCACAATTCCTTGAATTTCACATTTTGTCCCCCTCCTTCCCCTCCCCCCCATGGCGTCTTAGAATCAAGTATAGGATCTGTAAATACTTTCACATTATACAATGGTCAGGTTATAAGGATGGATTGTACCAGCTGGAATGACAAATGGTAAAGAGGACATAAAATCAAATAAGACTACTGCTCTCTTTCTGACTCCCTCTTCTCTTGTGAGGCTGGACCTCCACAGAATCACAGCATCCTCTCCCAGTTCACTCTGTCCCAAGTTGTCATTGATGTTTGTCCTTTGGGCTTGAAGAAAACCAAGTTACATCATGATGTCAGGGTCAATGTATAATGTGAATGACTACTGATAGGAGCTCAGAAGACTCTCCCGTAGGTCAGGTATTAACAATCTGTATGAGTATTTGGGACAGAAATATTTCTAAATTTTCTCATCTCACATTTCTTGAGCTCCTGCAAGTATACTTTGCTATCAGAACACAGCACCTTCTTTGATGCAGGCACACCATGCTGAACCATCCTGTGCCAGTGTCTCCCACGTCTCACAATAGATTCCAAAGTTTTTCAGATAGACCTCGAGGGTCCTTGTTTTCTTCTGACCTCCATAGAAGCACCTCTTTTGTGTGAGTTCTCTCTAAAATAAATCTTTTAAGCAAATGTACATTTTACATTCGAATGTAGCCAGCCCATCAGAGTTGTGCTCTCTGCAGCAGAGTTTGAGCAGTTCAGCTCAAGAAAGGAGCTCAGTGTCTGGTACCTTATCCTGCCAGGTGATCTTCAGAATCTTCCTCAGACAATTCAGATTGAAGCAGTTCAGTGTCCTGGCATAGTGCTGTTACACTCTTCAGGTTTCACTGGCATACAAGTTGTGTGTCAGCACAAGAGCTCTGTAGACTATCACCATTAATTTGGTAGGCAGCTCAAAACTTCTCCTCTCCCATGCTCTCTTTTGGATCTTCCCATGCTGAGCTAACCTGCATCAACTTCATCATCTATGTGTACATCCATCCCTGGAAAGTATACTGCCAAGGTAAGTGAAGAGCATTCAAAATTTCTCCATTTGCTGTTAACAAATGGTTCCATGTATGGATAGTGTGGTGCTGACTAATGGAGAACCTCTGTTTTCTTGAAGTTAGGTTAAAATTAGCACAAGTGACAGAGAATTGATCCATACTTTGTTGAAACTCAGCCTTAGAGGCTGCATTGAGTTTACAATCATTTGTGAACAAAAATATCTTGAGTTCACTAACTCTCCCTCCACTTTTGTCTTGGCTTGTAGTCTTTTCAAGTTATATAAATTACTGTCAGTGCAGCAGATGCCATTTTCATACTTGTTGAAGGTGTGTGACAACATTGCTGAAAACATATAAAAAGCACAGGAGTGAAGCATACAGCCCTGTTTCACTCCATTGGTGACTGGGAAAGCATGGAAACAAGCAAGCATGCCATCATGAAACTGGTGTACAATACTGATGAACTTTTCCAGGCAACCAAATTTCACCATGATCTTCCACAGGCTCTCACGACTGACAGTATCAAAGGCCTTGGTAATCCTGACAAGTAACTTGTGGGGAGACAGACCTATCTCCAGTTGGGTGGTCTGTGGAGTACGACAGAGACCTGGCCAGGGCGTCTGTCAGTGCCAGCCCTGACAGGTGCAAGAACTTGGCAACTGTTGTTACATGGTTACTTCCTACAGTACAGGCTTCTGAGGCACAGGAAAGTGGGAATGTGAGGTTAGGGATCCACACTGTGTTCTGGCTATCTGTGGTGGCTACAGCAAAATTCCAAAGCCTGCCACCAGGATCTCCATGGTTTTGTCGTGAGTCTATGTGTGGAGTTTTTCGGGTGGTGTCATGTACAGATGGTAAAAAGTTCTGAGTGAGCTTATGCTGGCCATCCATGCATGGCTTTGTGCTATTTAAAAAAAAGTTTTTAGGTTCCAGATTTCCTGGACAATGGAAGATAGCTAAAGTTACTTTATTTCTGGTATATAATTTCTGTTTTGGAGAGGTTTGAGAGGCTGCGATGACCAGAAAAGATGCCTAGTCCTCTATCTTCTAGTTTATGTGACCCATGTATTTTAAAGGGAATGATATATAGGCAAATTCTTGTATTTAATAATAGCTAGCAGGTACACATTACTAGTTATGTGCCAAGCACTGTTCTAAATTACAAATATCTCATTAGATTCTTTAAGTACTATTGTTATCTACATTTTACAGTTGAAGAAACCAAGGCAAACAGATAAACAACTTGCCCAAAGTCACAGAGTTAGTCAGTGTCTGAGGCTGGATTTTCACTCCACCTAGCACTCTGATCAGTGCAGCAACTAGATGTTTCTTAAGCAGCTGCGTTTGTACTTTCAAAGTTGACTATTTTGAACCCAAGTAAAACACTTAGTATTTATCACTTTAAAGTTTTCATCTGATAGATTTAGGTTCAATGTTTTAGTTCATTAGGAACTTTTCAAATACTATCTTTCAATGGGTTTCATCTGAGCTTTCTGTCTTCTGCAAATCTGAGGGTCCACAAGACTGCCATTAACAACAGAAGGAGAGGTTCTGCTCTGTCTCCTAAGCTAAGATTTTACATTTCCAACACCCAGCTAGGTGTATCGCTGGCACCTCAAACTAAACATGGCCAAGAGAGAACTCAGTGTCCTTTGTCCCCAAACCCTCTCCTATAACTACCGAAGACAACTTGATCCTCCTAGCCTCTGAGGTATCTGGCCACACTTGGCATACTCATTTACTTTTATTTTCAATCAGCCAAAATGTCAGTTCGGTTCCAAATGTGATCAGCCTCTCTGACGTGAACATTTACTTTCAAGCCTCTATCTCATGTGCATGTCCGTCTCTGTGCTCCTAGTTACACACCAGTTCAGGCTCCTAACATATTATTACTTGACTCTCTGCAATAGCCTTCCACTTGGTCTCAGGTTTCTTCTTATAGAAGAACAGAAAAGGAGGACCCCTTTACATAGCTACTGCTGGACACGAGCAAATGCTTTCTTAAGGGAGCAAGAGGAAAAGCAGAATTTTTCTCATTCCACTTCACCACCTTTGCCGGGAGGAACTATGCAATGCTTAAAAGACAACAACAAACACCAGCTCCCGAATGCTTCATTAAGAAACGTTCTGAACACAGTGCCTGCACAACCGTAGGCATTTAATGCCTACTGACTTGACCTGATTAAAAAGACCAAGATCCCCATGGGGTACAACAAATCTAGACAACCATGAACACAAATGACAGGACGTCCCCAAAGTCATATTGCAGGATTGCATTATGACTTTTTGGATGACCTGTATATTTTTAAATACAATAATACTTTTAAAGCCAAACAAGAAACTCAAGTTAATTCTAAATTGAACTAAATCTTACAATTGTTTCAAATAGTTAGAAACACCAACCTTACAAATAAAGGAATGAGTTTCCTCTGACTATTTCACATGACTGGTTTCAGGTCCCTTGAAATTAAAAGTATTTTAAAATGAGTGTTTCTACTTTTTCTTAATAATTGCATTGGCTGTACTCCAAGACTCTTAAAAGTATCTTTTAAAAATTGTGTCATTTATATCTATCTGGCAAATGTCTGTTAAACATGTAGCAAAAATTTATTTGGCTTTGTAGTTATCTCCCTTTTGTCCTTGTGATGTCAAAACTGCGATGTCAATCAAATCAATAAATACTTATTAAGTGCCTCCTCTGTTTCAGGAACTGTGCTAAGTGCAGGAGACACAAAGCAAGGCAAAAACCAGTCCCTGCTCTCAAGAAGCTCACACTCTACTGGGGGAGACGACATGAAAACAATTATGTACCAAAAAGCTATCTAAAGAACATATGAGCGATAATCAACAGAAGGAAGGCCCTAGAATTAGGAGGGACTGGGATCCACTTCCTGTAGAAGGTAGAATTTGAAGGAAGCCAGAAAGTAGGGATGAGGGACAGCAATCCATGCACAGGAGACTGGGAGAGAACATCCCCAGAGCCCAGAGAGAAGTCTCATTTAAGAGACAAGAGAGTGGCTCGTGTCACTGGATTAAAGAGTATGAGGGGTGAGTAAAAGGTAAAAGAGCATTGGAAAGTTAGGAGGGGGCCAGGTTCTGAAGGCCAAACAGGATATTTGATCCTGGAGATGATACGAAGTCACTGGAGTTTATTTAGTAAAGGGAGAAGATAATTTTGACTGGACTAGAGTGGAGAGAGATGAAAATGAAAGCTGTTGAAATATTCCAGGTGTGAGGTGATCAGGACTTGTACCAAGGTGGTGGCAGTATCAGAAGAGACAAGGCGGTGGTATGTGACAGCTATTATGAAGGTAAAATTGACAGGACTTGGCAACACACTAGATATAGGGGGAGAGCAAGGAGCTAAAAATGACCCTTACGTCAAAAGCCTAGGTAACTGGGAGGATGGACGTGGCCTTGACCGTAATAGGAAAACTAGGAAGAAGGGAGAGTTTGCATGGGGAAAAAGATTAATTCAGGTTTGGACATGTTAAATTTAAGAGGCTATCTATGTAGCATCCAGGTCAAGATGTCTGATAGACCACTGCAGGTCAGGAGAAAAGTCAGGGCTGAGTAAGCAGATTTGCGAATCATCAGTAATAGAGGTGATAACTGAATCCAGGGGAACTGATAAAACAGGAGAGAGCCCTGGAGGTCGCCCAGTGCTAGTGGGTTTAGCATGGATAAAGAAGCCACAGAGGATACTGAGAAGTGCTGAGATAAAAGGAGAACCAGAAGAGAAGGGCGGCCCTAAAACCTAGAAAGAAGACAGGATCAAGGAGAGGAGGGTATCTGACAGCATCAAAGGCTACAGAGATTTCAAGAAGGGTGAGGGCTGAGAAAACACTATTCGATACGGCAATTAAGAGATTATTAGTGCATCAGAGGGAGCAATTTTAGTTGAATAAGGAAGGAAGTTAGATTGTAGTGTTAGCAGACAGAGGAAGGAAGTATAGGCATCTATTGCTGGCAGCCTTCTCAAGGAATCTGATCTCAAAAGAGAGGTGAGGGAATGATAGTAACAATACAGAAGCAAGATCTTTTATCTACCAAAGGATTTACTATTTCTACAAATAAAGTATTATACAACTGATCCGCATCATCCGCAGATGGTGTAGCTGTGAATTCACCTACTTGCTAAAAACTGATTAGTAACCCCGACTATTTGCAGGCATTCTTCATCACGTGCAGAGCAGCAAAACTTGAGTCACCCCATGTGCCTGCTGAGCCAAGGTGAACAAGGTAATGCACTGACTTCTTGGTTTAGCTGTCATACTGAAATAAGTATCCTTTTGAATGTCTATTTAGTGCCACATTTTTTGCGTTTTCTTTTTTTTGCTGGTGATTTTGTTGTTTAAAATGCCCCCCATGCCCAGTGCTGAAGTACGATCTAGAGTTCATAAGCTAAAGGCTGTGATGTGCCTTAGAGAAAGCTCCATTCACCCACAAGTTACAATGTCAAGAGGTCAGTGTTAATGAAACAATACTCTATGTTCCAGAAAAAAATAAGTAAACTTGCATATATAATTTTTAGTCGGCAACTTATATATTAAATAAGGTGTCTTTAAACAGAAACACATAAAAGAAGGCGTTGATGGTTTAACTAAAGTGTTGTGGACAGAGGCTTGGGAAAGAACCCTGTACTTCCACTAGAAGCAATGGTCAGCATTAGCTAATCTGGTGTTCATGGTGATTTTATAGAATGACAAGAATCAATTGCATATTAAAAAAGTCAACTTCAATTATTTTATGATTTAATACATTTTGTATGTGACAGAGACCACTATGGCAAATCATTATAATCCATGGGTGGCAAGAAAATATTAAGTTTAATAGACTACTAAGTGTTCCCAAATTGAGAGTATTTTAAACATTTTATTTGACACACTTTATAGATCAACATGCTGGTATTTTAAATAAAGACAAATTGTAGGACACTTGGAAAAAAAGATACCATTAATTTTACAATACAAAAATATATATTTTAATTATAATTGTTATAACACTCAAATATTTATTCAACTGCCTATTATCAATTAAGTGAAACTCACCAGATACTGTGGTAGGGGCTAAGCATATATAAATACAAAAGTGAGAGTCCCTGCCCTGAATTTATATTACAGAATTTTCATTCTACTTTAAACTTTAAAAAGCAACTGAAATAACAAAGCAATCATGGATATAAGCATTCCTTTACCTATAGCTGACACTTCTCCCCCACCTCCTCAATCTAGGAAAGAAGCCTAGTTAGGAAGCAATTGCCTCACACATAGTAGGTCTGTTGAAATGAACTGAATGGGAAAACCTGAAAGGTCCTGACGATACAAACTACATCAAGAACTGGAGGTAATATGATTCTAGCAAAGAGAGAGAAAGGAAGAAACAGGAATTGATCCTCTACTGCCCTTGCACACTGTATCATTTGGTACTTTGTATTTCTGGATAGGGCGCATCCCTCCTTCAGTCTGGAGTACAAATAAAGGGTACTGAAATGTTGGTCTGTGTTTTGCAGGGACCATAATCGTATCTGACAGAGTAGATCACTAATTTCCAGGGCCCAAATGTTTCCTAGGTAGATTCTGTCTGATTAAGTGCCTGTTACAATATCAGCTACTCCTATTTGGACTCAGCAAACTTTAAATAGGTTATGATATAATGCTGGAAAGTTGACCGTTTTAAGAAGACATGGCCATTTGAACAAGGGTACAATCCTTTAAAATGAAGAGTTTTACACAGTAGCACTTCAAAATTAAATGACCAAAGGCCTGAGTTTCTGTGTAAACCGCTTGTCACATGTGTAAATATTGAAAGATCCTATCGCGAGCTCCATTTTCCCCAAGTGACAGTGGTTGTTCCCTCAGCCTGAACAGCAATGTAGATCTAAGAGCCTGCCAAACAGAATTCCTCTAGATTTTCAGAGAGGGCAAGGAAGCTCAAGCTTGGATTATTCTCTCCCAGCTCCTAACTACAATGCAGCAATAAGAAACCATACAGAAAGATGAACAAAAACTGATACTTGTGTTTCTCTTTTTGGCAACAACTCAAAGTTCTGTAAAAACCATTTTTTTTAAATATCAAAGATTTCCAAGGCCAGCCAGAATAACAATGCTATAAAGACAGATGATTTTGTAGGTGAAAAAGAACTGTATCTACCGCTGCACACTGCTTCTAATTTACTAAATTAAAGAATCAGCTCTGGCTTAGAAGAGATTTTCAATCAGTTGTAAACTTCTGGGCTAGAGTCTGGGTAATAAACTATCTCTTGAGCTAATACCAATTTGGGTCAGGATTTTCACAGATAATAGAATACAGAACTAGAGAGGTTCTTAGATATTATGTAGTAAACCCACGCTTTGAGTAGGAAAAGAAACTAAGACCTAGAGAAATCAAGGCACTTGCTGAAGATCACAGAAACACTCAGCACCGCTAAGAACACTGACCATCCACAATTCACATTCCAGGGAAGGTCAGTTGAACAGCCCAGAAGGGCTCCTCCTCCCAAAGCTCATCAGCCTCTCTCTGCTTCAAATTCCATTGATTCCTATCTCCTTGTACTTCAGTTATTTTCCAGTTGTCTCTGACTCTTATTGGAGTGGTTCACCATTTCCTTCTCCAGCTCATTTTCCAGATGAGAAAGCTGAGGCAAACAAGGTAAACTGACTTGCTCAGGATCAAACAACTAAATGTCTAAGGTTGGATTTGAACTCAGGTCTTCCTCACTTGAGGCCCAGGTTCTGCGTACTTCGTCACCTAGGGTGTCCCTATTGGGTCCTGCCCTTCCAGAACACCTGGCTAGAATTCACAAGACTCCAATGATGAGGGAATAAGGGACAATAATTCTTCCAGTAAAACAAAGGACCAGAAGACTCTACCATCCGACTGACCTAAGTATCAGCTCCACTCCAAGAGTCCCTGCTGGGCCCACTGGAGGCTGCCTTAGCGACTCTTAATTCCATGGCTTGGTCTCCATCAGATTTCACCTTATTCTCCTAACATCTCCTTAGCAATTGGCACGCTCCTCTCGGTAACCCATCCCCTTCTAAGTCCTTGTACTATAAAACAAGGTGTCGCCAAAGTCCTGGATCCTTCTTCTGTCCCATTCCTAAACTACTGCATCTGTATTGCAATTGGCCCATAAATTTGGGAGATAGAAGGTGGTTTCTTAAAGTGCAAGGTCTTCCCAAATGCAACTTCAGAGAAAAGACTTAAATTTTTTCTTTTACCTCACATCCTTCCCCTCAGCTGATTTAGTCTTATTTTCCCAGATCATTCTTTAAAGTCTAAAGGATTTAACATACTTTCTCAGCTCCTTTATACTCCTCACCCCCAACTCACAAAGGAATACTGATTTAACCCCTGAAGCCCATTCAACCCTTCCTCTAGCCCTCATATACATTCTCTAAGTTTCCTGGAAATCTTTAGCTCTTAATGATTTCCTCTATGGTCTTATACTCTCTAGTCTAATTTGTGTGTGTGTTTTTTTAATGCTAAAGTTTCTTGTTTTCTCCTACTTTTGCCATTTTTAATGAAATTTTGCTGTATCAAATCTCTAAATCCCTATCTCGGTTAGTAAATGTTAGCTTTCATTTTAGAACAGAAGCTCTTGTTTCAAACAAATGATCAGAAAGAAATATGTAAGAAATAACAAGTTCCATATATTTTATCTGTGCTAATAAAAATAAAATAAGCACAAAGTTTAAATGATGGTAAGTGAGAATCTCTGAGCATGAACTATGGTGCTATTTAATAGCAGGCATTATGAAACTGCACGATCATTATTAGAAAAAAAATTCTGTCCCTGAGGTGAGCTAGGGGAAATGTCTGACAGGTTTGTGGTGTAGTCAGCACTTGCCTACAATTGCTAGACCAGAGCCTGGTTCAGAAGACAAAGGAATAAGAAAATGCCAAAGGAAACAGCTAGAGGTGTCTCCATCAGGCCTGTAGCAGCCTGGCTACAGGGATCTGTGTTGTCCTTGTGTGACCTGACCTGCTAATGCTCTGGGGAAGGCAATCAGGAGCTCAGGTGAGTGTGTCTCTTGTCCCCCCCCCCCCCCGCCCTCTCCCCCCCACCTCATTATTCATTTATTTGTGTATGTATATATATATATATATATATATATGTATTGTTTTCAACATTCATTTCCACAAGATTTTGACTTCCAAGTTTTCTCCCCTTCTGTCCCATACCCCCATAGTATGCCCAGTATGGCAAGCATAATACAGAATGACCCTCCCCCCCCAGCCTGCCCTCTCTTCTAGCCCCCCTATTGTCCCCCTTCCCCTTACTTTCTTGTAGGGCAAGATGGATTTCTATATCCCATTGCCTGTATATCTTATTTCCTGGTTGCATGTAACAACAATTTCTTAACATTTGTTTTTAAAACTTATGAGTTCCAGATGATCTCCCTTCTTCCCTCTTCACCCACCCCCATTTGAGAAGCCAAGCAATTCAACATAGGTTATACATGTGTAGTTATGCAAAACATTTCCATAGTAGTCATATTATGAGAGACTAACTGTATTTCCCTCCATCCTATCCCATACCCCCTATTCTAATTTCTTCTGTGACCCTGTCCCTTTTCAAAAGTGTTTGCTTCTGACTACCCCTCCCCAGTCTACCCTCCCTTCTATCATCCCCCCCTTCTTATCCCCTTCCCTCTGCTTTCCTATAGGATAAGACACCCAATTGAGTATGTATGTTATTGCCTCCTTAAGACAAATCCAATGAGAGTGAAGTTGACTCATTCCCTTTCACCTCCCTGCTCTTACCCTCCATTGTAACAGCTTTCTCTTGCCTCTTTTATGTGAGATAATTCACCTTATTCTAATTCTCTCTCTCCCCCTTTCAACTTTTCCCAACATGTTCTTCTCTCACCTCTTAATTTTATTTTTTAGATATCATCCCTTCATATTCAACTCACCCTGTGCTCTCTATGTGTACACACACACACACACACACACACTCCCTTCAGCTATCCTAATACTGAGAAAAGTCTCATGAGTTACAAATATTGTCTTTCCATGTAGGAATGTAAATAGTTCAACTTTTAATAAGTTCCTTGTGATTTCTCTTTCCTGTTTACCTTTTCATGCTACTCTTGCTTCTTGTATTTGAAAGTCAGATTTTCGGTTCAGCTCTGGTCTTTTCATCAAGAATGCTTGAAAGTCCTCTGTCTCACTGAATGTCCATATTTTCCCCTGAAGTATTATGTACTCAGTTTTGCTGGGTAGGTGATTCTTGGTTTCTAATCCTAGCTCCTCTGACCTCCAGAATATCATATTGCAAGCCCTTTGATCCCTCAATGTAGAAGCTGCTAGATCTTGTGTTATCCTGATGATTGTGTTTCCACAATACTCAAACTGTCTTCCCTGATTGCTTGTAATATTTTCTCATTGACCTGGGACCTCTGGCATTTGGCTATAATATTCCTAGGAGTTTTCTTTGGTGGATTCTTTCCATTTCTATTTTGCCCTGGAATATCAGGTCAGTTTTCCTTGATAATTTCTTGAAAGATGATGTCTAGGCTCTTTTTTTGATCATGGCTTTCAGGTAGTCCAATAATTTTCAAATGATCTCTCCTGGATCTATTTTCCAGGTTAGTGGTTTTTTCAATGACATATTTCTATTTTGTCATTCTTTTAGATCTGTTTTATAATATCTTGATGTCTCATAAAGTCATTAGCTTCCATTTGCTCCATTCTGATTTTGAAGGAAGTACTGTCTTCAGTGAGCTTTTGAACCCCCTTTTCCATCTGGCCGATTGTGCTTTCTAAGGCTTTCTTCTCATCATTGGCCTTTTGGGACTCTTTTGCCATTTGAGTTAGTCTTTTTTTTAAGGTGTTGTCCTTGGTATTTTTGGGGTCTCCTTTAGCAGGCTGTTGTCTCATTTTTTATGATTTTCTTGCATCACTCTCATTTCTCTTCCCAATTTTTCCTCTACTTTTCTGACTTGATTTTCAGAATCCCTCTTGAACTCCTCCATGACCTGTGACCAGTTCATATTTTTCTTGGGGGCTTTTGATGTAGGAGTTCTGACTTTGTCTTCCTCTGGAACTATGTTTTGATCCTCTTTGTCTCCCCTTCCCCCCCCCAAAAAAAAAATTCTGTAGTCTGATTTCTCTTCCTCTGTTTGCTCATCTTTCCAGCCAATGACTTGACTTTTGAGCTCTGCTATGATAGAACTCTGCTTCCAGAGTGGAGAGTGTTGTGTCCCAACTTCGAGGGGTTTTGCATAACTGTTGTCAGAGCTTCTTCTAGGCACCTACCCAGAACTGTGAGGAGGACTGCCTCTCCACAGCTTCCACAAGCTCTGCCATGCCAGCACTCCTCCTCACCCCAGGACTGCCATCCAAGACTGTGACCCAGATACAAGCAGGGCAAAGCAAGAGAACCCTGCCTCAGCACCAGCAAAGAGATTCCTGCAACTGCCCTCCAATCAGCCATTTGGTCTCCTGACCATCTGTGGGCCTGGAGCTCTGGAAGCAGCAGCTACAACTGCCATCACCTCCACTGCCCTGGGGGCAGGGGCTGGACCATGCTCTTCTCTCACCCAGGTCCAACAGGGTTTCCCCCCTGACCTTTTACTTTCTCTTTGGTGTTTGTGGGTTGAGGAGTCTGGAAACCGCCAAAGCTGCCAGTGATTCAGTCCCCTGAGGTCTGCTCTGGCTGATCTGTGCCAGTGTGGCCCGTGCGGGACTGCGCACTGCTCCCAGCCTGGTGCAACAGACCCTTCCTGTCACCCTGCCAGTCTGCCTTTACAGGGAGATTTGTTTCACTCTGTCATTCTGTGGGTTCTGTAGCTCTAAAATTTGTTTAGATTCATTTTTTATAGGTATTGGAAGTGACTGGGGGCCAACCTCAAGCAAGTTCCTGCTTTTACTCTGCCATCTTGGCTCCACCCTGCAGTTTCTGTTTTTATTTAAAACATTAGTTTATGAACATGAGAATTTCACTTCTTCATCTTTTCATAATCATTATAGCTACTTATTCTTGTTATCATCTTCTTCATCCTGGAATGTTTACAAGTTGAATAAACTGTTCCATTCTTTCCTCACCCTTTAGAAAAGGCTCATGGGGGCAGTAGAGTGGCCTGGAGTCAGGAAGTCCTGAGTTCAAATACAGTCTTAGATAACTACTATAGTTGTGTTACCCTGAGCAAGTCACTTAACCTGTTTGCCTTAACTGTAAAATGGGAATCATAATAGCACGTACCTCATCTCTTTACTGTAAGCATAAAAGGAAGTAATATTTGTAAAGTGTTCAGCAGAGTTACTGGCACATAATAGGTTAATGAAAGCTCATCCCCTTTAGTGTCATAGGTGGGACCTGAAGCAAGTATTCCTGACTCCAAAGTCAGCCTCTCTCAGAGGTTCCTTAAAAGCTGTCCCCTTTATTTATCATAGTTCTTTTTGTGGTGGCAAAGAACTGGAAACCAAGGAAGTGACTATTAATTAAGGAACAGCTTACAGTATAAGAATGCAATGGAACTGTGCTATGAGATATGATGAAACGGACAGTTTCAAAGAAAGCTAAGGTGATCTGTATGAACTGATTCAGGATGAAGTGAACAGAACCAGGAGAACAAATCTTACCATAACAATACTGGAAAGACAACTTTAGAAGACTTAAGAATGAAGACCAATACAATGATGAACAAGGCTTTAGAAGACTCATGATTAAATATACTACCCACTCCACAGCAGAGAGATGATGGAATCCAGAGTCCACACTGAAACCTATTTGGTGGGACATGAACAACGGAGGTATTTTGCTTAACTACACACATTTGTTACAAAGGGTTTTTGCTTTTCTTTCTCTTTCAGTGTGGGGAATGGTAAGAGATGGAAAGGAGAGAAGGCAGATTTTTGTTAACTGCGAATCATGATTAAATGTGGGGGAAAAAAAGTTAGGCATTTTACTTCTCTTCTAGCAAATATTTCTTTCACTTTTTAATTTTCCTGTCCCAAATGTGTCCTACTTTCTGCTGAGTTTCTTACTTTTTTTCTGCAGAGATTCTCCATGGTGTCTAAGTTCTGTTATGCACTCTGTGTTTTGTTGTCAATCACATATCGAAATCTCTTTTAAAAGATTTTTTTTTAATTTTCTGTTTTGCTCCATGATTTCTGAGGCATTTTCAAAATTACACTTTGTACTTGGATTTTGCAACATCTATTATAATACGTCATAAAACCTATTACTGTCTCTGGCTTTTCTTTGCATTATTTCCTTACTTTTCCTTTTTTTTTTAAATTGAGCAACTGCCCCTGCAAAACCCCAGCCCTTAAGACTTTTTGCTTTTCTGTTGTACTTCTAGGAATTTGCTCCTGGCTTCCCTCCTTACTTTCTGCTCCTTTTCTTAATTCCAAGCTGCACTAATAACGTGTACTTCCTGTACACAGCCTGCTTCTGCTGAGGGCCAGAGAGGAAGATGGCGCTGCCTCCCTACAGAATTAATGCAGCAAATACTGAACCCCACCTCATCCCCCGGCAAATTGGATTTCTAGTTCCTTTTCCATTAAGCCAGCTCTGGGATGCTTCATGGCTGTCCATTCCAGCTTTCCCTTTCCCTTTGCAGGGTTGGGCAGAATCAGTGTGCCACCTTTTGTGGCAGCAGTGAGGGAAGCTGAGGGAGGGATGAGAAGAGGAAGGGGAAGAGGAAGTGTGTGTGGGGAGACAGTTACAAACTGAGTCATTGCTGTGGGAGAGCTGCGTTGGGCAGGGACATGGATGCACCCCATGAAATGTGGATTGGGGTGATAGGGCAAGGGGATGATGAGTAATTGCTTCAAGAATTTCAGTTGTCTAATGTTATTTTGTGGGGTTTTTAAACTTAAGCAGTTTCTGATATCTTAGAAAGGCAGCATGGCACCGTGGATACTGCACTGTGCTTCAAGTCAGAAGGACCAAAGTTTGAATCCTGCCTCAGATAACTTATTTACCTGTGTAGCAATAGGCAAGTCAGTTAACCTTTGTGGACCTCAGTTTGTTCAACTATAAAATAAGGGAGTGTATGAGTGTATAGATGTAATGATCTCTTAAGATCTATTCAGGCTTTCAATCTGTGCTCCTATGATTCATGCTGCCATTCACCATCTGACGGCTCACTCTTTCTTAGAGGGGTGAGGGTGGCCGGCAGGAATTCCATGCGAGAAACTGACAGAAGAAATCTACTCCCCCTTCCCTACTAAGTAGTCTCCAACAATGGAATGTTCACACATTTCATTGTATTAAGTTATTCATAATGAGACAGTCTGAAGAAGGGCCAGATGACCCTCTGTCAGGGACAGACCATGACGGTGAAACCCTGTTTTTTATTTATTCAAGTTAGGCCAATAATATATCTAGATGGATGAGGCTAGATTTCTATTCATTTATTAAATGACTGCTACCAGTCTTAAGGAAGCTAATAGTAGTGAGTATCCAGAAAGGGTCTTATCCGTGCCTAGGGATTGAATTATCATCCCATATGTACATACTTCCCAAATTTACATATTCAGCCCTAGATTCTGGGCTGAGCTAAGAAGTCAAGTATCTCCAAGTGCCATCTGGACATGATACAAGAAGAATGATCCTTTCCCCCAAATGTCCCTCTCTCCTAAACTTCCCTCTTATTGTCAAAGGCACCACCACCCAACTGGTCACACAATGTCAATGCCATCCTGTACTCCTCAATGCCATTTACTCTTATCCTCCAATCCTGTAGTAAATCTTGGCACTTCAACCTTCATATTTCTCCAGTACCTTACCCCTTCTTTCCACCCATACAAGCCACAATGCTAGTTCAGACCAGCATCACTTCTAGCCTAAACTATATTCCAGCCATCTTCTAAAATGATTTTCCTGCATCAGATCTCTCCCACTCTAATGTACCTTCCACAGTGATTTTTCCTAAGTATTAAGTCTGAATATGTCACCCCTGTTCAGCGAGTTCCAATGGCTCTATATTATGTCCAGGAATAAATATGAAATCCTCTGGAATTTAAAGGTCTTCATAATCTGACCTCTTTCTACTATCCTCTCCATTTTCTTATGCTTCAGTGTGCTTTAGGATCAACTAAACTTGGGTTCTCTCAAGTTCTTCACACAGGACACTCATCTGTTCTTCAGAACAAGTTTTGGCCAGTGTTTATCAGGATCCTTGGCACACAGTTAGAACTTAATAAATACTTGTTGGCTTGACTCGGCCCTTCTTTCCCCCCTCCTGGTTTCCCTGGATTCCTTCTAGACAACTCCAATCTGCCTTCTGCAGAAGCCCTCTCCTGGTTCCCAGCTTCAAGGTCACCTCCTTTCTGACTAGGATCACCTTCATCCATTCTGTTTATATCTAGTATGTGCCTAGCTGTTTGGGGTATGTGATCAAGAAGGACCAACACCTCTGGTGTGAGGGCTTGTCAAGACCTTTTCAGGGGTGTTCATCCACCTTTACCCAACATACACCCTGATAAAACTGTCTTGGCAGACAGGCTAAACCAGGTTGAAGGTAAACAAAGGGTCACAAACCTGTGGGTGAATTAGGGAGATATCTACCCCAAGCACATGAAAGACTTCCGTCATCAGAATGGGCACATGAGAACAATTTATTTTGATGGCTATGAAGGCAGCTAAAGCAGGTGCTATGGAGCCCTGAGAGCTTCATATCACATCAAAGACACCAAGGGTATCCACTGTATCCTGGAACATCGCCGGTTGTCCTTGACTCTTGTCTTACCACCAGACTTTGATGAGTCTGGAAGAAAGAGGCTGACGACTTTGCACAGCTCAATCTCATTTACATCCAATTCACGGGCAAGTCGAGACATCACCCTATGATGTCACTGGTCCCCCTGGAAAATGAAGGGCGAGCTACAAGGCGTTTGCATGTAGGCTCCGGGAAGGAAGGTGATGTTTCTTGTTTGTTCTGCTTTGCTTTGGATCCCCAGGATTAAGGTAGTGCTTGGCACATCATAAACAAATTCTTGTAGATTGACTGACTGATTGCAGAACAGATCCTCTGCACCAAGTGGAGACTGAACTAGATGACATTTCCCATCCAGCTTCTATTCTGTACTCTTTTATATACTGCATATAAAATGGTTTTAATATATTTACAGCTGATTCATTCTTTTATCTATCTTTGTATCCAATGAATAATGAATCCCCTCAGATCAATGGAACAGACTACAATATGAGTGTGAACAACATTAAAAGGGAGCTAATCTTAATTTTGGTAAAGGAAGACAGCCTAGTCTTTCCCCACCTAATATCTCTTTGGGTGTGGATGCCCTATGGCAGTTCTTGTTCAATTGTGTCTGGCTCTTTGTGATGCCATGGCCTAATTTTTTTCCATGGAATTTCCTTGGCAAAGATATTGGAGTGGTTTGCCATATCCTTCTCCAGTGGATTCCTCTTTTTCAGTCAGAGCTCTCCACACAATGACCTGTCTTGGGTAACCCTGCAAGGCACAGTGTACAGTTTCACTGAGCTATGCGAGCCCCTGTGCCACAAGGCAGTGATCTACGAGTGGCTTTATAGGCAAACAGGGGCTGAGTGACTTGTTCAGGGTTAAAAAACAAACAAACAAATGAATGTACAACTTCAAAAACAATCTAGTGTGGCTATAACCCTTTCACTGAAGCTAGAAAACACTGGCAGAAAGAAGACAATCCGGTCTTTAATGTGAAATGTAGTCTTTAGTGAAAGGAGCCAAAATCTTGGAAGTCACATTCACTAGCTTCACTTATAAGGAAGAGTAATTTCTTCATTTTTTTTCTAGCATTAAACATATAAAGAACTCTGCATATGAACTGAAATAAAACTAAAGAAGAACAGTTTCAGTCCAACAGCACAGATGCTTCTTATCTATCCTAATCTAAGTCATCTTAGCTTTTCATAACCCCATGTACCAGACTGTCCAGGGGCTTTTCTTGGTAAAGAGACTGGAGGGCTTGACCGTTTCCTTCCCCAGTGGATTAAGGCAAACATAAGTTAAGTGACCTGCCCAGAGTCAAACAGCTAGTAAGTGACTAAGGCTGGATTTGAATTCAGGTTTTCCCACTGCTCTATCAACTAAGCCACCTAGCTGCCTCCTTTAATCTAATTAATCACACCCAAAATGAAAATGAAGATCTTTGCAATGATTCCTGAGACCTCTTTCATCCCTCAAATGCCATTTAAACTTATCATGAAAGTTTATTAATTTTTTATTTTTATTTTTTCATTATACATTACTTCTTAATTTTTTTAATTTTTCTAGAAAGTCTCTAAAGCAACCTATTCCTTTCCATTTCAACAGGTTCTACCTTTATTGCCTAAAGTTCTGTTGGATTAAAGAGTCTCCTAGATGTTCTACATACCTTCAATCTCTCCCACACAAAGCGAGTAAATAACCTTTTTCTTATATGACTTTTTTTTTTTTCAAAACATGTGAGGGTTGGGGAAACTTATGCTACCAGCACACGTCAGCCTAACCCGGGTCATCTTGGAGAATTTCCCAGAGCCCTGAGAGGCTGAACCACTGACCTGCCCAAGTAGCAGTAAGTAGGTATGTATCAAAGGCACAACTTGGACCAGGTCTTCTTGGGCTCCAGTCCTGCTCTCGATCCAGCTTACTTTTGTTAGTGGCGCGTACCACTCAAAACTCAGTCCCACATATCTCTTTTCCTTCTACAGAATTAATTTTCATCTCTATACTTTGTTCCTAACTGGCATGCATTTCAGCTTTTCTCTTATCCCATATCCCTAACATTCCATGAAAATCCAGCTTGGAAACCACTACCACAGTCTGCAAGAAGGTTCCCTCATGAACCCCACTTGGTTCTGTGTAGGCCCCTATTCTCCACAGCACTCACATACAAAATTTTCACGTGTCCTGCTTCCAGTGTCTACGAGAGAAAGAACTCTGACACAGAAGGCCCTTTCAGGGCCACCCAGTTGTTTGCTCTCTTCCATTAGAATGCTCTCCTTCAGGAGAGGGACAGTTCTGGTCTTCCTTTCTATCTCTAGAGCTTAGCAAAGGGCCCAACTAGCACATGTTCAGGAATTAATAAAGGCCTGCCAGCTGACCAAATATTTGCATAATTTTATAGTTGATTCTTTAAATATTAGGTCATTTCACCTTTTTAAATTCTGTGATTCCATTATAAGTTCCCTGAAGGTAGTTATTGTTTCTTTAATTTTTTTTCTCTCATCAAGAGAACTCTGTACAAAGAAGATAATTAATAAAAGCTTGTTTATAAGACTGCCCTGGAAACTGACTTGTATTTATCAGGCATTGAAAATGTTTGCTTAATTCAAGTAGAAAAGTGAACTGATCAGTCACATTCTCCTGTCATTAACTGATCTGTGATACAGTAGAACTTTTGGACTTCACTTTTCTTAGAAAAAGTAAAAGCAAAATCTCCAAAATAAGGCTATGACTTTAGAACTCAATTTCCTACTTTAAAGACCCTTATGCTAGGAAATATTCCTGTCATATTCATTTCTGAAAATGGATTCACAGCAAGCCTAGAACTCTTTTTTTCAAAATCATTTTCAAATACATAAATTATTTAGATGCCACCATCAGGAATAAATCCAAAATAAACCCTTGGAATGTCACATTACTTCTACTGCAGCTCTTTAAGCAAGAAAGGGATGACCATGTTTGCGGCACAATGTTGAGTAGACTGATGGGCATTTTAGGACAAGAAACAAATTATAGCAGGATTTTAATTCTTTAAAAATCACTGGCTTACCTAGATGTATTTCAAAAAAGAAAAATTCATCTGGAAAAATGACTATACTATATAAAATATCTATACTAACATGTACAATTTTTTAAAAATTAGTCAAATTTTAGAAGCAGATATTAAAAAACACAAAGCCTATATTTACAAAAACATAGAATATAAAAATTTTCAGAAAATTAAACTGGTGACAGTAGCAGTAGGTGTGGCATTCAGTGATCCGGGAGAATGATGACATAATGGCTTACTAAGAGCTCCAAGTTCTAGCCAGAAGCAGTGCTGAACGCCATACAAAAAGCCAATGCTGGGAGGCAGGGGGTGGCACTACCTTTCATTTTTACAGATGAGGAAACTGAGGTAGATAGTGGTTAATAATTTGCTCAGGGTTACTCAGCTTATGAGTATCAGAGGCTAGATTTCAACCCAGGCCTTTCTGATAGCAGAGGGAGCTCCACTACCTAGCGGACAAAGGTGTGCAGCTAACCACTGAATTCATGAGAAGAAGGAACTTGAATTCAATTACAGGGACCGAGGTCATAGACAGCAATTAATTATATCCACAGGTGAACCTTATGTACTATCTCCACACGCTCCTCTTTTAAGGTATAGCTCAATCAACAGGCAAGCGCACTTGAGCACTGGTCATTCCATATGCTGACATCTAAAGATGCCTTCTGATTTTCATTCAGGCAGCTCAAAAACAGGTTGTGTCATTTTATTTACTGTGACCCTATTTTCCTAAAAGTTCAAACCCATAGAAAGGTTAAGCCATGTCCAAAGTCATAAAATGCACTATTATCAGAACAAAATCAGTCACACCCAAATACGTGAAGACGTTAATTGCTATTTCTCTATAAACCAAAATAAACATTGAAGGAGGTGGCACACAGTGGATGTAGGACACAGGAAGGCAACCCCAGAAAGGCCGAATTCAGTCAGAGATCTTGGTCTTAGGCGTTAGCTTAGGAACCTTTGGCTAGTGAATTAAACTAAGTCTGCTGCCTGGACAGTCAGACAGTGACACAGTGCATGGAGCGCTGGGCCTGGAGTCAAGAAGGCATCTGGGACCCTGGGCAAGTCATTCAATCCAGGTCGCCTCAGTTTCCTCATCTAGAATATGAAGTGGTGAAGGAAATGGCAAACCATTCAGTGTCTTTGCCAAGAAATCCCCAAATGGGGTCATGAAGAGTCAGAAAGAACTGAATTAACAACAGCAAGTCTGCTGCCTAATAGAAAAATTGGGTTCTAACACTTGGGTCACTAGCCTCACAGGATTATGGTGAGGTTAAAAAGAGATACAAATGCAAGTTATTTTTGTAGGATTTCTATGTTTCTATTTGAGACTGAGATATTTCTACCTATATTCCCACATCTCTATGTCTGTGTCTGGGAACTTCCCGTACAGGCATGGGTGGTGGCATGCCAAGAACGGCACAATGCAACCATCCACTCCTTTCAGGAGGCTTCTCTTATGAACACATGCCATTCTGGAGAAGCCAGAGGAGATGGCACAAGGGCCACATGTCGCGAACTGTCCCGACCAGCTTCCAGGTACTCAGTTTCACCTCCATGACAATTACTCCCAGGTCTACACCCGCCAGTAACCTTCCTATGACATAGGGTGACCACTTCAGTCGTCCTTTACTTTTCACTCTCCCTCATCCTCCAATAAGTCAGTTTCCAAGTCTTGTTGATCCCACAGCCCCACCACCTTTCTGCTCCCGTAGCAACTACTTAATTCTGACTCCACTCGTTGGACTGTTCTGACTTTGTCTTCCTATACTTGGTGTTTCCCCCTCTCTAATTAACCCTCCACAAAGCTGCCAAAATTATATTCGTAAAACACAGACCTGTACATGTGACTCCCCTGGATCAAGAAGCTTTGATAGCCCTACTGGCTACTAAGCTAAAAGAGAACCTTCACTATACAATGTTAATCTATCTCATTGAGACCGATTTGACCTTACTCCCCACGTGTTATTCTATATTCCTTGTACATTATCCTCCATCTCCTTCCTTGGTGCCTTTGCCCCAGATGTCACCCTGCCTGCGGACTCTTGTTCCTAACCATTGTTTCTTTAAATCTCTAGTCCAAAGATCAAGTGACACTTTCTCCTATACAGTCTCCTGATTCCCCTAGTAGTTAAGTTTTCTACTTACTATCCTCAAATTATTTTGTATTTCTTTCTTTAATACAAAATAATATTTTGTATTTTTGTTCCATAAGGTCACTCAAAATGATAGGAAAAAAAGGCTAGGTGAACACTAAAAAGAAAAATATATGGCATCCAACTGAAACAAACCTGTCTTGAATTGCTGAAACAAGTAATAGATAATAATAAAAAGGGGTTATGGACAGCAGAGAAATTGCTGGGATAATTATCAGAAGATTGTATTAAAGGCAAAAAAAAAAGTCTACCTACCTAGCCTCTTTTTTAAGAGACTGCATGATGCATGGGAGTTCTGAGGCATGGAATTGGGGAAAGAAAGAACTCATAAAAGATAGCTTCTATTTTCTCAGCTGAATAAATGATCTTCTAAGATGGAGAATGTAGATGATGGCATATAGAGCTTAAGAAGGTAAGAAGTTTGGGGCAGCTAGGTGGTGCAGTGAATAGAGCACCAGCCCTGCAGTCAGGAGGACCTGAGTTCAAATCCGGCCTCAGACACTTAACACTTACTGGCTGTGTGACCTTGGGCAAGTCATTTAACTCTAACTGCTCTGCCTCCCCCCCTCCAAAAAGAAAAAAAAAGGTAAGTTTATAACTATTACAATAGTGCTAACTAAAACAGTGAAGAACAGCAGATTTGCTGGGCAGCACTGATAGCCCAGTAGAAATGAGAAAACAAATTTATAGTGAACCCAGTTAGCATAACTTCATGATGTTCAGGAATACTTCAGCATGAACAGAAAAAAGGTAGCTAGATAAAGGAAGTAACCTAAGTCTGTGGTTGGGAAAAGTGGGAGCAACAAAAGAACAAGGAAAGAAGGGATTTAAGTTTAGGGTAGAGTATACAGTCAAAGAAGCATAAAAGAAGATGAAAATTATTCTTGGAAGAAACTGAGGTAAGAGGAAGACTCAGGTGGAGGGAAGGGAAGCCACAGTTAGACAAAGAATGTATTTTGGAGCAGTCAGGCAGATGGAAACATGGACAGAGAGAAAATCATGATCAAGGAGAGAATATCACTTGGTCTTCATCAGGGGTGTAACCTGCAGACTGGAGGTATAATTCAAAGGTAGTAACAATAGAGAAGCAAAGCATTTTATGATGCCTCAATAATCTCCTATAGTAATACGACTGTTCCTTTGAATAAAGTATAAATACCTGAGACTAGATCTGAACTCAGGTCTCCACTGTGCCCCTCAGTGCCTGGTGCTGTGGCCACTTCCCAGGCTCAGCAAGCTTAGTTCATAACGACAGCAGCAGTAACAACAAGCAGCACTTAGGTGGCACTTTCAGACATACAGAGCACGCAACAAATATCTCATCTGGTCCTCACAATACTCCTTGGTTATTGTGCCATTTGTATGTCCACTTCCCAAAGCAGGTAGACGAGGCAGACAGAAGTTAAGTGACTTGCCGTAGCCACTTAAGTGTCTGAAGATTGCAGAGCTGGGATGAATGAGGGGACAACCTCCTGGAGAAGACAGGGTGGCATAGGGGTCACACCTGGCAAGGGCATGTGTATGTCTGAATGTTTTCTAATTCTTCCTAAGTGGCATATGACTTAGCTTTCCTAAAATTTATCACATATATTATATATACTTAAATATGAGGAATCATCTTGAACTGTAATGTTCTCTCAAAGTAAGCGGGTTTAAGTGGATTGTAATGGAATTCGGGGTGGGGGCAGTATCTGATGATCAAAAATAGCTTCTCAATACCAACAGAGACAAAACGTAGTGGATATTCTATGCTATCTTGCAAACTGAGAACAAGCAAAAGCAAAGTAACTGAAATGACTCACAGTGCCCTCAAATAACCTTCACAGACTGTTCTGACAAAAGAGCGCTCATGCTAACAGAAGGCACTAGATGCTGACTCAAGAAGGTCTAAGAGATGCGGATTCCATTTCCCCATAGTACGCAATACTTGTTCTGTTCCGTTAAACTTGATTCATCTGCATCAGAAGTATTGATCAATAAGACAGACTTACAATAGGGCCCTTGATGTTCTCTTCTGAATGCCAACTACAGTACAAGCCAACTTCAAACCCAAGTATCTGAGGTACAGACATATGGATGCTTTTGTTTTTCCCATGAAACTTTGGTGAATGTGTATTAATATCAGTTTTTATCTTCCTTAGGGTGAGAGTATTTTGCACAGGTTACTATTCTGCTTAATTAACAGCCATAAAGAGCCTTTTCTGAAGTAGGTAACCCTAAGAGGTTAAAGCCCTTCAGTAAATTCACAGTCCCTACTTCTTGGGGCTCCTAATTGGAGACAATACTTCGCAGGAAGCAGGACAAAAAGAAGGCTGACTTGGGGGGGGTGGGGAGCCCCCTAGTGATGCCCCTGGTATCTGGAGCACTAGCACTTTGATTCTTGATGACACAGTCGTAAGATGACAAAGCTGGCTGACAGATTTCAACACTTGCCAATCCACTCAACAAGCCAAAGACAGTGACAATTTGTGACTGGCAGCAGCAATGAAGAAAAAAATGTCTGTTAGGCTATATCTGAGAATATCTAAGATGGCACTGGCTTTTCCTTTATGACTTTTAAGCCTTTGCAAGTCTACTGTACAAACCACTCTTAGGCTGTCTCAACCCTTCCCAGCCCTTCCATCCACCCCGAGGGGTAACTTTCTTTGAGGCATTAAAGGGTAGGTTCCAGAAGAGCAAGGCTGGCATGATTTTTCTCTCATTCTATCCCCAGTGCTTGGCTCAGCACATAAGAACCAGTTAGTAAATTGTCTCTTTCATACATGCACTTTGATGCACAAGACTTTTTAAAAACTGACAAGTAATTTCATTCTACATTCAACACAATCTACTCTATATGTTCCAACAGAGTGAAATTAAAAATTCCAGGTTTTCAGGACTAGAAGAGCCCTCGTACCCAATACAAACTATTATTTCTTGGCAACTCTGACTTTGAAAATTGCTACAACAAAACAAAAATAAAACCTCTGTTAAAATCCTAATCAAATGCCTAACTACAGCACAGAAGTGGCTCCTGCTTCCCAAAAGCAATGCTGCAGCAGCTGTTGTGGCATGATCTATCAAGGTGGCAAGGCTTTGAGGATGGGTCAGGCAATGGAGTAAAGGTCTGTTGCTAATGAATGAGCCAAGTTACAATTGCAAGGACTTAGTATCAGATTAGCTGAAGGATAATGGATCTTCTAGACCCATTAACTCATGATGCATATCTATTAAGCACAGAATGTCTGTTATCTGCATTTGTGGAAGAAGTGTACACATCACTGAAATTATAGATCTTTTAAGTTCTGAAAAAAAATTAAAAATCACAAAGGAAAAAGTATTAACATATTCACATCACAGGATAGTTTAAAAATGAACTGTCTTATTAATACTTGATTTAGATGGATTTTATACTTTAGCAAGTGACTAGTGTCTATTTCCTGTTTTCTCCATATCAAAGAACATCACTCCCCAAGCTGACTCTTGTCTTGTCTCTGCCTTCTCCAGGCACTAATCATGGAGCTCTACTTCAAAAACTAAGTCAGGCCAACAAATATTAAGCACCTAATATGTGACAGGTACTATGTTAAGTGACAGGGAAACAAGACAAAAAACTCCAGTCTTTGTTTCTGAAGAAGCTGACATCTGAAATGGCATGCAAACAACTATGTACAAACAAGACACATAGAGAATAACGGGAGATCATTTGAGAGAGAAGATACTAAGATCAAGGTGGACCAAAAGGTGGAGCTAAGACCTGAAGGAAGGACAAGGAAATATGAGGAATATCCTTCATGAGCATCAGCAAGGGGGCCATGTCATCGGGCTGCAGAGGGAGTGGAAGGGAGTAAGGTACAAGAAGACTGGGAAAGGAAAAGGGGCTCTGATTAAGAAGGCCTTTCAAAGCTGAACAGAGGACTTTTGTAATGGGTCCTGGAGATAACAGGGAGTCACTAGAGTTGATTGAATAGGGTAGTGTCAGAAGAAGATCCACACTGCAGGCAATCAGTCAGAGGATGGAGGGGAATGGGGAAGAAAACTGAGGCATCCACATAGTTCAGGCGAGAGGAGAAAGCAGCCTGTACCAGATATTGCCCCTGTCTGAGGAGAGAAGTGAGCGTGTACCTTACACATTCCTAAGACCTCTTTTAATGAGTCAGTAACAATCTACTGAGGCACCTACTTCATTTATGGCAAAGTACTGGGCTCACTGGGCATGGAGTCAGGAAGACTCATCTTCCTGAATTCAAATCTGGCCCCAGAAACTTACTGTGTGACCCTGGGCAAGTCACTTAACCCTGTTTGCCTCCATTTCCTCATCTGTAATATGAGCTGGAAAAGGAAATTTGGCCAAGAACACCCTAAATGGGATCACAGAGAGTCAGACACAACTGAGCAACAATAAAAAAAACCTGACGAGATGTTTTCTTTTTGCGGCTGATAGGCTTGGTTGTGGCATGACATTAATTTCCAAGTGCAGGCCTCCTCCTGCTCAGCCCAGCCAGCATGACTTATAACAACAACAAAGAGAAGAAAGAGTAAGAGCAAGTCAACAATTAACTGCCTTCGTCTAACCATGTCTGCAATAGTTTACATGCACTGCCACCACCAGTCAAGAGACAGAAGTACACTGCTCACAGAAAATTTTGGCATTAAATACTTCACTACAGATGAAACTTTCCCCCTTGGCTTTGCCCTTTGTCAGTGAAACGTCAGTCTCACAAGGACAGACGCTTCCTTATAGAGGGCAGAATGGAAAGGCCTGATCCCCCGTGGGGGGGTAGGGGGGCAGGGGGATTCCAGGCACGGCCAGTCTGCCCGCTGTGAGGCAGTTTGGTGCCCCCAGCCCAGGGGCGCATCATAGTGGTGCCAGACTTAGATCAGACACCTGATGTGCTAAGCTCCCTGCAGCTCCCAAGTCTGAGCTCAAGACTGGCATCAGCCTCTACCTTTCTAGAGCAAGGACTCCTGGGATGCACCAACATTCCCAGACTAATCACTTTCTTAGCATCTTTTCAAACTGTTCTCGGAATGGGGCGTGGCTGTCTCTCTACCATCCCTCCAACACTGTCAATTGTCAACGTGTGAACTATGAGGTGACACCTCTTATACATTTCTCCTATTAACGACTTGGAATAATCTTTGACGTGGCTGTTAACAGTTTACAATTCCTTTTGAGAAGTCTCTATCGTCGTTCTCTGATCACTTCACCCAGCGGCTCATCCTAAGTATACATCTTAAATATCAAGTCAGATCAGAAGTATCTGATGTGAAGAATTCCCCTCAATGAGCAATTTTCCTATCTTGCCGAGTTTCACTGATTTTGCTAGTGAAAAAGCTTTCCTGCCTTGTAACTGAATTTATGTATTTTACCTTTTGAGATTTGCTGTCTCTTATTTTGCTCAGAATTCTAGTCCCCTAGACAACCGTGAGGTAACACAACCATTTCCCTCTCAAATGTTTTAAAATAGAGATGGTTCTAATCAAACTGATGTCAAGTTTTTTCCCCCTTTTATGATCATAATTTGTTACAACTTCTGATCTTTGGGAGAGAAATAGAACAAAACTGATGCCACTTTGATAAGAAGGTGCTTCAAATGGTTGAAGACCAGCATGGTTTTAGGAGAAGGAGCATATTACAGGGTGGGAGTGGCAAGTTTTTCCAGGCTAACCATTTCCTTTCCATTCATACGGGGTCTTGAAGGATATCATCTTCAGTATCCGTATGTCCCGGGTCCTCACTTTATGGAACCCTCCAACATTCTGTAATCCAATTCAACAACAACTGAACAAGCCAATGTTTCCAGCACGGTGCTATGTCCTACTAGAGGTGGAAAGAGTCATAGCGTACAAGACACAAAGCTAAGTGTAAAATAATTACAAGGGAAGGAGGAAATCACTAACGACATGGGGAATAAGGAAAGGCTTAGGCACAAGGCAAAAAATTCTCAGACTGTGGAAAAGTGTATAAAGTCATGGAGGCATTGGATGTAGCGTCATGTGTGAGGAGCAGTCAGCAGACCAACTGGGCTAGAATATACACTGGGTGAAGGAGAGTGACATGAATGAACCTTCAAAGAGAAGCTGCAGTCAGGATTATGAAAGGTTGTAAATACCAGACAGATCGGTTTGGATTCTAACCAAGAAGCAACAAGGAACCATTCTGAAACACATGGCTTATTTTCTCTCTTCCAGAATGGCATATTTCAAAGGATAAGAGAGGCCGAGGTGCATGGGTGCATTTAACCAATATTTGATAGACATTTTTAACTTCCAGGATTCAAATCCAGGTCTAATGAACCAATTAATCAAAAAACAATCATTTATCAAGTGCTTACTACATGATAGTCACTGTGGTTGACACAGGGTATAAAGAGACAAAAATGAATCACAAAGTCCATCAGCAGGCTTATGTACAGTAAAAGCAAGGTAACTGGGAGCTGGGCAGGCTTCCATAGCTGGGGAGATCAGGGTGGCATCTTAAAATGAAGGACTGCAAATGGTGAATGCGAGTAGACAGTGTATTCCGGACACAAGGAGCAAAGACATGTAGATGGGAAACAGCACATCCTGAAGGACAAGTACAGTAAGGGGAACGATCACAATGGGTTTACTTTCTGAACTAGTGTAAAGCACTGAAGGAAAGAGTCATGGATAAGAGTGTTTCAGGAGGAAGAACACTTCCTACTCCAGGAGAGACGCTTCATTTTATAAGTGATGAATTGGCCCAGAAAGGTAAAGTTGTTTTTCTAATGACACACAGCTAACTGGCAAGTCATCACAAGGACAAGAGCCCCATGCTGCCATGTCAAACGCCCATGTTCTATCCCTGTGTTCTAAGTGACCAGACAGCCTTACTCCAGTTCTTCAGTAGTTAAGAAGACTACCATCAATAATGAACAACTCTATACACATGCACAGCAAAAGCACTGTTGTTTTGTTTTAGGGGGTAAGTGGCTATTACTGTCTAGGTGTGGATTTATTTTATCTAATCCGGATCTGTTTACTGATATACTACTTTGATACTTTATGAAGGGATGTAGTAATTGAAGGCTACAGAAATGAAAAGTCATGCTCCTGCTGGCCGAAGGTTAACATTTTCTCTATAAATAACTGTTATCTTATCTCCATTTTATGATACGGGCTACCATTTTATACTATAGATTTGATAGAACAGATTAATATAGCATGATGGACTAGAAATTAGGCCTCCATCCCCATCTCTACAATTAGTTGTGATGGTCATTGGGTAAGTCATTGAAGCTTCCTGAGCTTGAGTTTCTTCATCTATAGAAAGGAAACAGATAAAATGAACTGTAAGATACCTTTCAGCACTACATTTCTGTTATTCTGGGTCATGGTCCAAAAACAGATCAGGATCTCTTCAGATCATCCCCTTTCCTGGAAAAGCTCTCTCTCTCTGTCTCTGTCTCTGTCTCTCTCTCTCTCTGTCTCTGTCTCTCTGTCTCTGTCTCTCTCTGTCTCTCTCTCTCTCATTCTCTCTCTCTCTCTCTGTCTCTCTCTGTCTCTCTCTCTGTCTCTCTCTGTCTCTCTCTCTATCTCTCTCTCTGTGTCTCTTTCTCTCTCTCTCTGTCTCTCTCTCTTTCTCTCTCTCTCTGTCTCTCTCTCTGTCTCTCTCTTTCTCTCTCTCTGTCTCTCTTTCTCTCTGTCTCTGTCTCTCTCTCTCTGTCTCTCTCTTTCTCTCTCTCTCTGTCTCTCTCTCTCTCTTTCTCTCCCTCTTT